>NC_073379.1:110096377-110431377 GCF_028641065.1 Leucoraja erinaceus
TTATTTAGGGGACGTGTTGGCCGGTGTGGGCAAGTTGGGCCGAAGGGCCTGTTTCCACATTGCATCGTGCTACAACTATGACTCTATGACTAATTGAGTTCTATTGTTTTTTGCAAACCTGATGTGCTGCTGCAAGTAAAAACCCCTATGTCCTGAAAGTGGGAAGCTTAGTTTAGTTTAGTTTAGTTTAGTTTAGTTTAGTTTAGTTTAGTTTAGTTTAGTTTAGTTTAGTTTAGTTTAGTTTAGTTTAGTACAGATACAGTGCAGAAACAGGCCTTCCGGCCCGCCGGGTTTACGACAACCAGTGATCCCTGCACACCAACACTATCCTACACACACTAGGGACAATTTACAATTATACCAAGCCAGTTAACCTACAAACCTGCGCGTCTTTGGAGTGTGGGAGGAAGCCAGAGAACCTGTAGAAATCCCATGCAGGATACAGGGAGAACGTACAAACTCCGTTCAGACAGCACCCGTAAGCAGGATCGAATGCAGGTCTCTGGCGCTGTAAGGCAGTAACTCTACTGCTGCATCACCATCAGTGACATTAAAGCACTCTTGACATGAAAAATCAAACAGGCAAAAATACAAGGTGCAATACGAGGAACTCTGCAGGCCAGGCAACATCTGTGAAGGGAAAAAGATAGACAAAGTTCTGGGTTGGGACTTATCTTCAGACCCACCACAAATAGTGCCTGGCCTGGTGAGTTCCTCTAGCATCTTGTGTTATGCTCAAGATCACAGCATCTGCAGTCTCTTGTGTCTCCAATCAAATTGCCAAATGTACTACCGCAGAGGAATTTCTGAATTGCATAAGGTATTAGTTATCTCAAGCGAAACAGGACAGAACATAACAAGGCACAGACCATTTTAGATGTGCTCATGAGTAATGAGTTAGTATTAATAAAATATCTTGTAGTTACAGACCTCAAGGGAATAGGCTCACAGTGTGATGGAATTCCAAATTAGAATTTGAGGGTAAACACTTCAGGTTAAAAACCAATATAATCAACAAAAAAAAGTCAATGTACGAAGGCAGAAAGGAAGAGTTTCTTAAAAAAGGAATGGATAAAACTAGGCTAAACAAGGGAAAAATTATGATTACGAGGATAAACTGTAAGTAGAAACAAAACAAACGATTTTGTTGACATTAAGAGGCCCTATTTCGCCCTCTTGCAAAAGAAACACAATGGATCGAGGCAGACATTAGTTTAAAGTCAGACACAAATTGCTGGAGTAATTCAACGGTTCAGGTAGCATCTCTGGAGAAAAAGGATGGGTGAGAAAGGCTCCCAGACTGAAGAAGGGTCCAGGCCTGAAACGTCCCCTTTAGTGGCCTGAGAAACGACTACTGGAGTTTTCAACAGATCTTTATTCAAAAGTTCGATATCCAGTGTACAGGCTTTCGGACACATCTGCCCACAACGGTGGTCAGCGCTGAACTAACGCGCGCAAGTGAAAAATCGTGCAAAACAAGCCGCCCCTCCCGAGACACGTGACCTCGGCTCCCGAACGCCGGGTTCGATATCTGCGTACGCCAGCAGGCCCTGCTACACCCCTTTCCTTTTCCTCCAGAGCCTGACCTGCTGAGTTACTCCAGCAATTTGTGTCCACCTTTGGTATAAACCAAACTCTACAATTCTTTGTTTCTATTATGGGTCAAAGTGGACAGTGGGCTACAGCAGATAAGCCCAAGATGTAAGATGATCCTCAAGCATGAATCAGGAGCACTCGCTGAAACCTCATTGAAACTGGATTAGTCAAGTCTCCGTGGCCAGTTGCGAATAAAGTGACCTTAAGTGAGTCCATGCCTGGATACTAAACAGCAATCACTCCTCAGACTCTAGGTGAGGGGAAGTATAGATAAGGGGTGGTATAAAAAAAGATGTGTGGTTGGTATCTAAGAGCATTGCACTCGGATGGGGGAGCATCTGTTCTAGGACACATGCCTCCCAAATTTGCTAATATATATTAAAGTGAGTTTGTTCTAAATGTAAATACCAGACTTTATATGAATTTATCCATCTACGACTCTAAACCTGTCCTATGCATGTACCTGTCCAAATATATTTTAAACATTGTAATTGTACCGACCACTACCACTTCCCCAAGGGAGCTCGTACACGTAGCTCTGTTTGCAAAGTCCCCTTTTATCCTGTCCCCTCTCTGGTTAAATCTATGTCATCTAGACTACCCAACCCTGGGAAAACAAACTGTCCATTCGGCATATCTATGCCAATCTGATTATTCACTATATGTATACCAATAATCAATCCAACTCTCTCTGATTTTATGAAAAGGAAATCATTTTTGAGAGATATACATGTGTCTGAGAACACTAATGCAATTATCAAGAAAGCTCATCAGTGCCTCTACTTCCTGAGAAGATTACGGAGAGTCGGTTTGTCAAGGAAGACTCTCTCTAACTTCTACAGGTGCACAGTAGAGTGCATGCTGACCGGTTGCATCGTGGCTTGGTTCGGCAATTTGAACGCCCTGGAGAGGAAAAGACTACAAAAAGTAGTAAACACTGCCCAGTCCATCATCGGCTCTGACCTTCCTTCCATCGAGGGGATTTATCGCAGTCGCTGCCTCAAAAAGGCTGGCAGTATCATCAAAGACCCACACCATCCTGGCCACACACTCATCTCCCTGCTACCTTCAGGTAGAAGGTACAGGAGCCTGAAGACTGCAACAACCAGGTTCAGGAATAGCTACTTCCCCACAGCCATCAGGCTATTAAACCTGGCTCGGACAAAACTCTGATTATTAATGACCCATTATCTGTTATTTGCACTTTATCAGTTTATTTATTCATGTGTGTATATATTTATATCATGGTATATGGACACACTGATCTGTTTTGTAGTAAATGCCTACTATGTTCTGTTGTGCTGAAGCAAAGCAAGAATTTCATTGTCCTATCAGGGACACATGACAATAAACTCACTTGAACTGAACTAATAAGCAAGGTTTACTGAGGGGAACATGTAGATATGGTGTATTTGGGTTTCCGAGTGGCATACGATAAGATGCCACACAGGAAGGAATAATACTCAAAATAATAGCTGACATAATTGTGGAAATTGAATTAAAACTGAGTTAACATTTGTTATCACATAGATAACATGGGCGGAGCAATAGGGCTGCTGCCTTATGCCCCTGTCCCACTTAGGAAACCTGAACGGACACCTCTGGAGACTTTGCACCCCACCCAAGGTTTCCGTCCAGGTTTTCTAAGTGGGACAGGGGCATAAGGCAGCAGCCCTATTGCTACGTTTCTGAGGTTTTTGTCAGTTTCCCTACCTGCTTCCACTACCTGCAACCTCCGGCAACCACCTGCAACCTCCGGGAACCGCACGGAAACCTTGGGAGGGGCGCAAAGTCTCCAGAGGTTTCCGTTCAGGTTTCCTAAGTGGTACAGGGGCATTACAGCACCAGAGACCCGGGTTTGATCCTGATCACGTGTGCTGTCTGTGAGGAGTTTACACAATCCCCCTGTGACTGCATGGCCTTTTCCGGGTGCTCTGGATTTCTCCCATTTTCCAAAGATGTATGGGTTTGGAGATTAATTGGCTTCTGTCAAATGTAAATTGTCCATTAGTGTGATTGCTGGTTGGTGCAGACTCAGTGGGCCTCAGGCCTGTTTCCATGCTATATCACTAAAGTCCAAAGTGTAAAAATGACACAGTCAGAATAAATGTTTTTTATTTACAGAGTTTGGCTTTCAGTCATTGGCTCTCATTTACTATTTATATTAATGACTTGGGCGAGGAGCAAAATCCATGGTGTCCACATTTTGATAATAGCATGAAAATAGATGTAGAGGCATATTGCAATGCGGATATTTGAACTCTGCACCAGGAGAAGAGTAGATTGAGTGGGTGCTTAAAACCTTGGCAAACGTAGTTTCATGTAATGTGTGAAATTATAGACATCGGGGGGAATAATCAGAAGGCAGATTATTATCTAAATGGAAAGAGAGTGTAAAAAAAACGAGGAATACGGATTCCTCTCAGTTTTCTTGTACATGAAACACAAAAGGTTAGTGTGCGTGTGTGGCAAGTAGTTAAGAAGGAAAATGGTAACTTGGACTTTATTGTAAAGAGGCAGAAGTTTGAAAAGAGGGTAGTGTTTTTACAATTCTACAGGATGATATTGAGGGCACACACAAAGTAGTGTGTTAGTTTGGTTGCCCTATTTAAGAAAGGATATATTTCCATTGGAGAGGGTGAGAAGATATCAATTCCTAGACTATGAGGGCTTTCTTATTGCAAATGATGAAGGAAATCTATTCTTTGATTCTATTCTGATGCAGGGTCTTTGATCTGAAATGTGACCTTTTTCTCTCTCCACACATGTTGCCTGAACTTGCTGAGATTTCCCGACTCTATTAGGAAAATTGAATCTGTTCTCTTTTGAGATGAGAACAAGGAGAATTGAGTTGAGTTTAGTTTAGTTTGGAGATACAGCACGGAAACAAGCCCTTTGGCCCACCGAGTCCACTCCGATCAGCGATTCCCGCATAGTAATAGCCCTGTCCCACGGTACGAGTTCATTCCAAGAGCTCTCCCGAGTTTTAAAAAAATCAAACACGTGGTAAGCACGGAGAATGAACGTAGCGGGCACGTCGGGGCTCGGGGACGTCTCTTAGTGGCTCGTAACATTAACGGCAGGTACTCGGGAAGACTCGCTAACGGCAGGTAAGCTCGGGAAGACTTGTGAAGATTTTTCAACATGTTGAAAAATGTCCACGAGAGCCCCGAGTACCGACAAGCGGCCATTACCGTAAATCTCGGAGTTCGAATCAGGGCAAACTCGGGAGAACTCTTGGAATGAACTCGTACAGTGGGACAGGGCCATAACACTGTCCTATACACACTAGGGACAATTTACAATTATACAAAGCCAATTAACCTACAAACCTGTACGTCTTGGGAGTGTGGGAGGAAACCGAAGATCTTGTAGAAAACCCACACAGTTCACGGGGAGAATGTACAAACTCCGTACAGACAGCACCCATAGGCAGGATTGAACCTGGGTCTCCAGCGCTGTAAGCACAGTAAACCAAGTCTAATTCTGCCCCTTTTGTCTTTGTGTTTTGAGTGTGAACTGGCTGAGAATGGTTCTTGAAGTCACGAGAAACTGGCAAACACTGAAGTTCATCACCATTTTGTGGAAAGATTTTTACTGCCTAGGGTGTAATTTAATAAAGCAATTGTGTTCTGTGGTTTCCAGAGATTCTGGGAAAGGAATACATACTGTGTTTATATAACATTGTTAGTGAAACCAGAAGTGCTGACATTTCTGATTTGTGCCACTGAATGTCTTGAATATTTTAAAATGGATAATGCATCCAGGAACATCTCATTCTCTCAGTAGTTGAGCAATCACACCTTCAGTATTATTTGGTAAAGATAATAATAAAGATGAAGTTATATCAATTCACAAAACAATTTCAAATAACATGATTCCTGTGATGTTGAAAAAAATGTTTGAAGGACCAAATTATATATTTGTTGCATTATACTCTTATCTCAGTGGGCGGCCCAGTGGCATGGTGATATATTTGCTACCTTACAATTTCAGAGACCCAGGTTCAATCCTGACTAAAGATACTATCTGTATGGAGTTTGGACATTCTCCCTGTGACTCAGTGAACCAAAGGTCCAATCTCCATGTGGCATCTCGAAACTAAACAAAACTAAACTATAAACATGATATTGGACATTGATTTAACATCTCTATTTAAAAACACAGTTTGGCGGCATGACTCACGGTGCAGCGGCCCCTGCAGCCTGTCTGACTTTTTTTTGTCCAGTTAAATGTAATTGTTGTGTTCCTTTATACTGTTTTTGGCTGTGTATATGTGTGGAAGCGAGGGGTGGGGGGGGGGGGGCTTTTAAAATTTCTTCCCTGAACGGGAAACCTGACCTTTTCCCTGTCGGGTCTCCATTGTCGTTGAGGACTAGCACCGTGGAGCGGCCTCCAACCGGAACGACCTGGGGGCTCCAATCACGGAGCCTACGGAGCTGCGGACTACTCGCCATCGTGGGGCTGGCTGGCCTCGGAGCGTGGGGAGCGGTGGTGGCGCGCTGCTGCGGCCCGACTCCGGAACATCGGGTGCTCGCGGGTGCCTGGTGGGAGACTACTTTTCGGAGCTCCCGCAACGCGACTTCTCCCGCCCGTGTCGCGGGGTTCGAACGACCCGGAGCGGGGCCTTACATCACCCGGCGCAGCTCTAATGGCCGCAGGACATTCCAACGCCCACCGGGGCTCCCCGTTGAGGCATTAAGACCTGGAGCAGGGCCATACATTGCCCGGTGCAGCCTTAACAGCCATGGGACTTACCATTGCCTGCCTGGGGCTTTAACATCGCGGAAAAATGGTGAACAGGGGAGATAAAAGACTTTGCCTTCCATCGATTGTGAGGAGGAGATTCACTGTGATGGATGTTTGTGTCAATTGAATTGTTTGTGTGTCTTGTAGAAATTATTTTGTTTGTATGACTGTCAAAACAGTTTCCTTTGAGCCTCATTGAGGTTCAAATGACAATGAATAAATATTGTATTGTATTGGATTGTATAACACAGGCGCGTATTTTTGAACAAAAAACACATTTGAGGAGGAACTGAGCAGGTGAGGCAGTATTCATGGAGAGAATGGACATATGGTGTTGCATGGAGTAATGATAGAGGTGAAATGAGACAAAGGGTATCATATAAGGAAAGAAGACGAGAACTGAAAGGTAATGTCGAAGGTAGCAATACAGGTGGAAGGGGACAGTGAAGAGGAGAAAAAGTGGTGAAATATAAGAGACACTAGACCCGTTGGGTCCCAGCATCACACGGGAGGGCTGGTCACCAACGCAATATTCCACCTCTCCATCAATTCCAATACTGCTCACCAGTGGCTGTCTGTTGCGCTAGTATCGGTGTTGCGGGCCGAAGGTGCTGGTTTACAGAGGGCTAGTATAGACATTGTGGGCCGTATGGATGCTTGGGAAGGCATTCAATTGTTGCAACACTTTTAAAAGCCAAGCCAAGGGAAACAATTGGGCTGCAGCCACCCGACAACCAAAATTCATTTTGTGAACACAAACTTGTTAAAAAGGCGAGGCAAACAATTGGGCTGATAAAACATATAACTAATGGGAAAGTCTCGGAATTAGAAGGATCAGGGATATGTACGAAATGGGAAACCTACTATCATTCCAACAATTACAATTAAAATTTAAACTGAAAAACAACCAATATTTTAAATACCTTCAGATTTGCGATTTCATGAAAAAAATATATACAAGGATATCAAAAAATAACTCCTGAATTATTGGAAGAAGCAATGAATATTGAAACTGACTCACAAAAATTAATATCATATTTATATAATAGTATTCTAAATATAGACCTACCATCGACAGAGGTACTTTGAAAAGAGTGGGAACGGGAACTAATGATAAAAATTACGAAGGTTACATGGGAAAAGTATTTGATATATATTCACAAATGTTCGATTAATGTAAGATATAATCTAATCAATTTAAAATTTTACATAGATTATATTATTCAAAAACAAGATTGAACACATTTTATCCAAATATATCCGCCACTTGTGATAAATGTCTATCCCAAAACACAACTATAACACACTCCTTAGTCTCCTGCACAAAACTTTATAGATTTTGGAGTGATATTTTTGAAATATTTACAAAATTATTCAAGATAAGAATGGAACCTAATACTGAAATAATTATATTTGGAGTAATGGAAGATGGGAATAAATTGAACACATCTCAAAATTTATTTTTTAACTATGGTTTAATAATAGCAAAAAAAAATAATACTTAAATTTTGGAAAAATACATCAATACCAACACTTAAAATGTGGATTGAAAATATGTTGGACACCGCACATCTTGAGGAAATGCGATTCCTCCTAATGGATAAATCAGACCAATTCATAATGAGTTGGTCTCTATTTGTCATCTTCTTGGAATCATATGGTGCAACACAATTGTAAAAACTAACTGTTTCAGGACTGGACGAGGGTTGGTCAAGATTATAAACAATGATCTCCTTTTTTTTTTTTTTTTTCTTTCTTTATGTCTTATTCTCTTTTTTCTATTTTCTTTTCCTCAACTTTCTTCACTCATTCGTCTTTCTTCTTTTTCTTCACACACTATATATCTCACGCTTTTCTATCCTTTACTATCTAATTTATTTTTCTTATTCTAATCTTTCTTTAATATAACAAAAAAAAATAAGAAGCTGTACATAAAATGTATTATGCAAATATATATTAGGCACTTTGGTGCCATATGATTGTACTTCTAATAAAATAAAAATAAAACATTTTTAAATTTAAAAAAAGGCGAGGTAAACAATTGGGCTGCAGACACCCGACAACCAAAATTCATTTTGTTAACACAAACTTGTTAAAAAAAGGCGAGGCAAACAATTGGGCTGCAGACACCCGACAACCAAAATTCATTTTGTGAACACAAACTTTTTAAAAAGGGCTGCAGCCACTTTACAGCCGCATCGAGGGTACTCACCGGGAGTAGACGTGCGTTCAGTGTTATTCGCAGCTCAGAGAGCCGTGACCCTCTCGCTTCCTGGGTCTGGCAGAGATTGAGTGAGGAATGACACTTCCTGGTTTTATAGTCCCTCTCCCTACAGCCACTTTACAGCCACATCGAGGGGACTCACCGTGGAGTAGACGTGCGTTCATTGTTATTTGCAGCTCAGAGAGCCGTGACCCTCTCGCTGCCTGGGTCTGGCAGAGATTGAGTGAGGCACGACACTTCCTGGTTTTATAGTCCCTCAAACGGCGGAGGGGGGCTCTGCGCGAATGGGGAATTTTGTGGCCAAAAATGACGGCTGTAGTTGCCGGCGTTCTTTGGAAATCGCAGCACAGTCGGCCAAAAGCGGTCTAGATCAGAGATTTAGTTATATAGATATAGGACTCGGGATCGGAGATGAGCATACAAATTAGGGGAAAGGATTAGGGTGACCAGGCTGGTGGAACTGGGTTCGAAGGAAGTAGGGAAAGATATGGGGTCAGGGGCAGTGTTACTTTGAATTTGTAGAATATTTTTAGATGTAGATACAGTTCAGCTGACCTTGTTGACATTTAAGGAAATTAATACAGGTTTCAGAGCAATACAACACAGCAGTGGGAATTGCAATGTGCATGATGTAAAGAAGAAATAGCTTCCCAGAGATAGATAGATTATTGATTAGTACAGGTGTCAGGGGTTACGGGGAGAAGGCAGGAGAATGGGGTTAAGAGGAGAGATAGATCAGCCATGATTGAAAGGCAGAGTACACTTGATGAGCCAAATGGCTTAATTCTGCTCCTATCACTTATGAAGAGGGATAAAGTCTGTAATGTTCGCATGCTGGGATACATACTGTGTAGAGGCAACTTTGGGTCAGTAGTGGGGGACTGGCTGCTGAGGCTGTTATACACCTGCCTGAGGTCTGATTATTTGCCTCAGAACTGAAACAAGATAAGGACCTCACATCCATAGGGCTTTTAGCCAGTTCCCTTGCTTTGCCAGCTCCATCAGTTACATGGGTACTTCTGGCCAAATTGGCTATTTACTCATCCATTTGAGTAAAGCAACTTCTTCCCAAACGAGTTGGTATACCAAAACATCACAGGTGGGTTTTAGAGGAAGCTAATTACCAGTGCTGCTTTTATCACCTCAATAGCGTACAAAAATGTCAATCATCGAATGGTGCGGGAACAGCTGGTCTCCAAGAGTCAAAGATTTGTGGTAAATAACTACATATTCATCAAGTTCAAAGGAAACACTGCACTAGTATTGGTATGCAGTAGTTTAACGCAACAAAATGTGTAGTCATTTCTGAGGGGTAATGATGGAGCAAGGATTTAGATTTTTTTTACCATTGGGATCTGTTCTGCAGCACTGGTGACCTGTACAAGAGGGGTGGGTTGTACCTGAACTGGTGGGGAAACAATATCCTGGCAGGCAGGTTTGCTAGTGCTAAACTAGATTGTCACGAGTGACTGGATCTAATGCAGGACTGAGGCAGGAGAGAAGGCTGCAAGTCAGTATGGAAGGTGATGAAAGAAAGTTCAGTGACATAATAGGCAGGAACTGGATAGGGATCGAGGAAGGACTGTTGGATTGAATCACATTCATTTTGATGTATTAGACATAATGGGTGAGGAAGATGAACTCAGGGCATGGATAGAGGGAAGGAAAAATGGAGGACCCGGTGTGTGGGGGGGGGGGCATGAGGGAGGGGGGGGAGAACAAAGGGAGAACTGACACGGGTGGGGGGGAATTTGTAAATTTGTAATGCCCTTTATGGGTGACTATTTGCATACCTTGGGTATAGAAACATAGAAACATAGAAACATAGAAACATAGAAAATAGGTGCAGGAGTAGGCCATTCAGCCCTTCGAGCCTGCACCGCCATTCAATATGATCATGGTTGATCATCCAACTCAGTATCCCATACCTGCCTTCTCTCCATACCCTCTGATCCCTTTAGCCACAAGGGCCACATCTAACTCCCTCTTAAATATAGCCAATGAACTGGCCTCAACTACTTTCTGTGGCAGAGAATTCCAGAGATTCACCACTCTCTGTGTGAAAGATTTCCCCCTTATCCTTAAACTGTGACCCCTTGTTCTGGACTTCCCCAACATCGGGAACAATCTTCCTGCATCTAGCCTGTCCAACCCCATAAGAATTGTGTAAGTTTCTATAAGATCCCCCCCTCAATCTTCGAAATTCTAGCGCGTACAAGCCGAGTCTATGCAGTCTTTCTTCATATGAAAGTCCTGACATCCCAGGAATCAGTCTGGTGAACCTTCTCTGTACTACCTCTATGACAAGAATGTCTTTCCTCAGATTAGCATACCTTGGGTCTGCAAGCAAAGAATTTCACTGTGACCTGTCACATATGTCAATAAAGTATTCAATTCAAGGAACGTGCGGCTGGGACGTAGCCATTATGAAAACCTGGCTGAGAGAGGGACAGGTTTGGCAGCTTAATGTTCCAGGGTACAGGTGCTGTAGGATAAATTGAGCAGCATAAAAAAGGAAGGGGTGTTGCTTCATTGATCAAGGAGAATGTCACGGCAGTTGTCCAAGATAACATTACCGATGGTTCAACCAATAAGGCTATATGAGTTAAGTCCTATAGGCCTCCATATCGACAATGGAATTAGAAGAACAAATATGCCAGGAGATTGCAGGCAACTGCATGTCTAACAACATTGTCATAGTAGGAGGTTTTCACTTTTCCAATATAGGTTGGGATTGTCAAAGTGCCAAGGGCTTAGGTGGGGTGGAGATTGTCAAATTAGTTCAGGATGTTTCATCAGGTAATATATAGAGGGCTCTGCAAGGGAGAGGGCAAAGCTTCAAAGACTGATTCCTGGGATGTCAGGACTGTCTTATGAAGAAAGACTGGATAGACTTGGTTTATACTCTCTAGAATTTAGGAGATTGAGAGGGGATCTTATAGAAACTTACAAAATTCTTAAGGGGTTGGACAGGCTAGATGCAGGAAGATTGTTCCCGATGTTAGGGAAGTCCAGGACAAGGGGTCACAGCTTAAGGATAAGGGGGAAATCCTTTAAAACCGAGATGAGAACAACTTTTTTCACACAGAGAGTGGTGAATCTGTGGAATTCTCTGCCACAGAAGGTAGTTGAGGCCAGTTCATTGACTATATTTAAGAGGGAGTTAGATGTGGCCCTTGTGGCCAAGGGGATCAGAGGGTATGGAGAGAAGGCAGGTACGGGATACTGAGTTGGATGATCAGCCATGATCATATTGAATGGCGGTGCAGGCTCGAAGGGCCGAATGGCCTACTCCTGCACCTAATTTCTATGTTTCTATGTTTTTACCGATGGTTCAACCAATTAGGCTATATGAGTTAAGTCCTATAGGCCTCCATATCGACAATGGAATTAGAAGAACAAATATGCCAGGAGATTGCAGGCAACTGCATGTCTAACAACATTGTCATAGTAGGAGGTTTTCACTTTTCCAATATAGGTTGGGATTGTCAAAGTGTCAAGGGCTTAGGTGGGGTGGAGATTGTCAAATTAGTTCAGGATGTTTCATCAGGTAATATATAGAGGGCTCTGCAAGGGAGAGGGCAAAGCTTCATCTACTAGGAAATTGTGAAAGGCACGTGGCTGAAGTGTCTGGGGCGAGACTTTTTTTGGACAGCAACCATTGTTTGGACAGTCCACAATTTTTTGGACAGTCCACAATTTCTGAATTGGGAAAGGGCCAACATTGATGGTATTAGACAGGAACTCGCTAAAGTTGATTGGAGAAGGTTGTTTGTGGGCATAGGAAAGTCCAGAAAATGGGAGGCATTTAAAGGTTTGATGATGAGAGTTCAGGACATGCATGCAAGGCAGGTGGGAGTAAGGAACCAAGAGAAATTGAGGCTCTGGTCAGCAAAACGGAGGTATGAGACAGGTAAAGGCAGCTGGGGTGAAGGTTGGGCCTTAGGATATCAGGGTACAATTCAATAAGGCACTGCAGGCAATGCCATTGACTCACAGCTCCATTGACTCAGATTAATTTTGGCCCTTGCTGCTGTTTGTGTGGAGTTTGCACATTCTCCTTGTGACCGTGCACATTTCTATCAATCTTCTTCGGTTGGTGGGAGTACAGAACAAGACTGCACTGCCATCGAACAACTAATCTATGAGAGATGGATTGGTCTGGGTGGTCATTCTGATTGCAACTACCAACAATTATGTCATGTTTTTAATGTAGTAAAAATGTCCCAATATATTTCATGGAAAATCAATCAACCAAAATTACACAGAGATCAGGCAGGTGCCAAATGGGTTTTCTTTCAAGGAATACCTTTAAAAATAAGGATATTACCATACAAACATATAACCATATAACAATTACAGCACGGAAACAGGCCATCTCGACCCTTCTAGTCCGTGCCGAACACGTAATCTCCCCTAGTTCCATCTACCTGCGCTCAGACCATAACCTCCATTCCTTTCCCATCCATATAACTATCCAATTTATTTTTTAAATGATAAAAACGAACCTGCCTCCACCACCTTCACTGGAAGCTCATTCCACACAGCCACCACTCTCTGAGTAAAGAAGTTCCCCCTCATGTTATCCCTAAACTTCCGTCCCTTAATTCTCAAGTCATGTCCCCTTGTTTGAATCTTCCCTACTCTCAGTGGGAAAAGCTTATCCACGTCAACTCTGTCTATCCCTCTCATCATTTTAAAGACCTCTATCAAGTCCCCCCTTAACCTTCTGCGCTCCAGAGAATAAAGACCTAACTTGTTCAACCTTTCTCTGTAACTTAGTTGCTGAAACCCAGGCAACATTCTAGTAAATCTCCTCTGTACTCTCTCTATTTTGTTTACATCCTTCCTTTAATTAGGCGACCAAAATTGTACACCATACTCCAGATTTGGTCTCACCAATGCCTTGTACAATTTTAACATTACATCCCAGCTTCTATACTCAATGCTCTGATTTATAAAGGCCAGCACACCAAAAGCTTTCTTTACCAACCTATCTATATGAGATTCCACTTTCAGGGAACTGTGCACAGTTATTCCCAGATCCCTCTGTTCACCTACATTCTTCAATTCCCTACCATTTACCATGTACGTCCTATTTTGATTTTTCCTGCCAAGATGTAGCACCTCACACTTATCAGCATTAAACATTAAAATATAGAGAGGTTGAGAAGTTTACTGAATATTCCAAATCCTACTATTATGAAAAGAATGGTATTGGTAAGCCAAAGAAAGACAGAAAGTAGAGTTTAGGTTAGTTTAGTTTAGTTTAATTTAGATATACTGCCCGGAAACAGGATCTTCGGCTCACAGAGTCCACACCGACCGGAGATCCCTGCACATTAACACTATCCCACACACACTAGGGACAATTTACATTTATACCAAGCAGATTAACCTACAAACCTGTACGTCTTTGGAGTGTGGGAGGAAGCCGAAGATCTTGGAGAAAACCCATGCGGTCACAGGGAGAAGTTACAATCTCCATACAGACTGCACCTGTAGTCAGGATCGAGCCCACGTCTCTGGCGCTATAAGCACTGTAAGGTAGCAACTCTAGAGTCTGCTTGAATCAGGTGGCGATATGGTACTTTACTTCAATTGATACCATTTGCATCATAATTCATGGGCAATCTAGTAGTTTATCTTATTTATGTATGCAAATTTGGTCTAATTAAAATGCTACGGTTACATGCTTCCCTATTTACCATAACAGAAATCTACCCTGGAGGTTTAATAAAGATACATAGAATGCAACAACCTGCTTTAAATTACCATAACATGTCCATGCAGATCAGATTTAATCACATAATTTATTGGATGTGTTATTCTTATTAGTTCCAAGTTCTGAATAGATTGGAGTCAAGGGTTTTGCATTTTTATTAAACACGCTGACAACTTCATGCCAATGGAAGAACTTTTGATGTCTGGTGTTGATGTAAAACATAATGGCTAATAACTTTTCTGGCTGGAAATTAGTGAAGAGTGTGAAAGCATGTCATAAGCAGGACATTGTGAAGCCATGCTTTGTTTTCAGTGTAGTGCAACCACTCTACTTTTAATTGGACTACTCATGCAGGCTCTTGAAAGCATTGTTCTTTCGAACCATCTCATGTTTTTTTTTTCACTTCAACGTCGAAGTGGAGAACAGTGAACCGATTATTATTTAATGTCGCTGACCCATATCTTCGCAAATATATTAATCAGGACAATGGTTCCTATGCATTTTTCATTGAGTATGTCCTGTCTTGAATGACCACCTGAACCTAGCAAAGGGTCTTGGTGAGACCACACCTGGAGTATTGCGTGCAGTTTTGGTCTCCAAATCTGAGGAAGGACATTATTGCCATAGAGAGAGTGCAGAGAAAGTTCACCAGACTGATTCCTGGGATGTCAGGACCGTCTTATGAAGAAAGACTGGATAGACTTGGTTTATACTCTCTAGAATTTAGGAGATTGAGAGGGGATCTTATAGAAACTTACAAAATTCTTAAGGGGTTGGACAGGCTAGATGCAGGAAGATTGTTCCCGATGTTGGGGAAGTCCAGGACAAGGGGTCACAGCTTAAGGATAAGGGGGAAACCCTTTAAAACAGAGATGAGGAGAACCTTTTTCACACAGAGAGTGGTGAATCTCTGGAACTCTCTGCCACAGAGAGTAGTTGAGGCCAGTTCATTGACTATATTTAAGAGGGAGTTAGATGTGGCCCTTGTGGCCAAGGGGATCAGAGGATATGGAGAGAAGGCAGGTACGGGATACTGAGTTGGATGATCAGCCATGATCATATTGAATGGCGGTGCAGGCTCGAAGGGCCGAATGGCCTACTCCTGCACCTATTTTCTATGTTTCTATGTTTCTATGTAAATCAGATCCTACTGAGTAGCTCAACAGCGTATCTCATGGCAACACTCGACAATTTTCAGTGCTTTAATGAAAGGCAAGCAACAATTTTAATATAACTGTGCTAAACTAGCATGAAGTTATATGTGTAGGAAGGTAGACAAAAATGCTGGAGAAAGTCAGCGGGTGCAGCAGCATCTATGGAGCGGAGGAAACAGGCAACGTTTCGGGCCTAAACCCTTCTTCAGTCCTGGTTTACACTGAACTTAGACACAAAATGCAGGAGTTGTTTTTCAGATACCCATTCTTCTCCCCAGAGATGCTGCCTGTCCCGCTGAGTTACTCCAGCTTTTTGTGTCTATTTTAGGAATATGTTTAAGGTGAGAGAGACATGATTCAGTACAGACCTGAAACATAGAAATATAGAAACATAGAAAATAGGTGCAGGAGTAGGCCATTCGGCCCTTCGAGCCTGCACCGCCATTCAATATGATCATGGCTGATCATCCAACTCAGTATCCTGTACCTGCCTGCTCTCCATACCCCCTGATACCTTAAGCCACAAGGGCCACATCTAACTCCCTCTTAAATATAGCCAATGAACTGGCCTCAACTACCGTCTGTGGCAGAGAATTCCACAGATTCACCACTCTCTGTGTGAAAAATGTTTTTCTCATCTCAGTCCTAAAAGATTTCCCCCTTATCCTTAAACTGTGACCCCTTGTTCTAGACTTCACCAACATCGGGAACAATCTTCAATCCAATCTAATCCAACTTTATTTGTTAAGCACTTTAAAAAAACAACCAAAGCTGACCAAAGTGCTGTACAGAAAAAAAAAAAAGCAAGACATCATAAAACAGGCAGAATAACAGAACATACAGCTAACACGAGCCGCATAAATTACATATGAAATTCAACAATAAATTAAAAGACATAAAACATGAGTATGAACCACACAGTAAAATTAAGCAACTAAAGTAAATAAATAAGTCAACACCTTACTGGTCTACAAAGGCCACAGAGAATAGATGTGTCTTCAGGAGTGATTTAAAAACAGCCAGAGAAGGGGCCTGTTTAACGTGTAGAGGCAATTCATTCCATAATCTCGGTGCTGACACAGCAAAGGCACGGTCCCCTCTGAGCTTCCGCTTAGTTTTAGGCTCACTCAGGAGCAGCTGATCATCTGACCTGAGAGAGCGGGTGGGTGTATAAGGGTGAAGAAGCTCAGATAGGTAGGACGGGGCAAGACCATTTAGGGATTTAATCTTCCTGCATCTAGCCTGTCCAACCCCTTAAGAATTTTGTAAGTTTCTATGATCCCCCCTCAATCTTCTAAATTCTAGCGAGTACAAGCCGAGTCTATCCAGTCTTTCTTCATATGAAAGTCCTGACAACCCAGGAATCTGTCTGGTGAACCTTCTCTGTACTCCTTCTATGGCAAGAATGCCTTTCCTCAGATTAGGAGGAAACTTTTAATATGAATTCATCAGTGGAGATGAGTAGAGAAGGCTAATATTCAGAGATTTTGGAGGGAAAAGACTGGCAGCCTAGCATCAGTAAGAGAGGTGAGTGCGCGGGGAAAGGTTGATGGCTTGGAACTGATATCAGGCAGTGGGGAATCAGAGGTGAGTAATCATGGTATACTAAGGGTGGCACGGTGGAACAGCGGTAGAGTTGCTGCCTTACAGCATCAGAGACCCGGGTTCGATCCTGACTACAGATGCTGCCTGTTCGGAGTTTGTACATTCTCCCAGCGACCACGTGGGGTTTCTCGGGGTGTCCCGGGTACCTCCCACACTCCAAAGACTTACAGGATTGTAGGTTAATTGGCTTCAGAACCATTGTAAATTGACCCTAGTGTGTAGGATAGTGCCTGTGTATGAGATGATCGTTGGTCGGCATGAACTCTGTGGGCCGAAGGGCCTGTTTTCCGTGCTGTATCTCACGTCTAAAGTAAGGAATGGTTTCTGCATCCAATGTGTGGTGTAGCCACAGGCAGCCTTGTTTGAGCACTGGCTGGATTACAGAGAGTGGTGAATCTGTGGAATTCTCTGCCACAGAGGGTAGTTGAGGCCAGTTCATTGGCTATATTTAAGAGGGAGTTAGGTGTGGCCCTTGTGGCTAAAGGTATCAGGGGGTATGGAGAGAGGGCAGGTACGGGATACTGAGTTGGATGATCAGCCATGATCATATTGAATGGCGGTGCAGGCTCAAAGGGCCGAATAGCCTACTCCTGCACCTATTTTATATGTTTCTATGTTTCTATGTTAAAGAGTCAGAAAAAAACCACAGGCTTTATGTAACTCACGGTCAGTCAGTCATTTGGCTCTGAGATATATTTATTGAATGGCTTAAGAAATCAATTTTAGGGAAAATCACTTTTTTAAATGTTTTCACTGCTTCCCCAACATCGGGAACAATCTTCCTGCATTTAGCCTGTCCAACCCCTTAAGAATGTTGTTAGTTTCTATAAGATCCCCCCTCAATCTTCTAAATTCTAGCGAGTACAAACCGAGTCTATCCAGTCTTTCTTCATATGAAAGTCCTGACATCCCAGGAATCAGTCTGGTGAACCTTCTCTGTACTTCCTCTATGGCAAGAATGTCTTTCCTCAGATTAGGAGACCAAAACTGTACGCAACAATCCAGGTGTGGTCTCACCAAGACCCTGTACAACTGCAGTAGAACCTCCCTGCTCCTATACTCAAATCCTTTTGCTATGAATGCTAACATACCATTCGCCTTCTTCACTGCCTGCTGCACCTGCTTGCCTACTTTTAATGACTGGTGTACCATGACACCCAGGTATCGTTGCATCTCCCCCTTTACTAATCGGCCACCATTCAGATAAGTCTGCTTTCCTGTTTTTGCCACCAAAGTGCATAACCTCACATTTATCCACATTATACTGCATCTGCCATGCATTTGCACACTCACCCAGCCTATCCAAGTCACTTTGCAGCCTCCTAGCATCCTCCTCACAGCTAACACTGCCCCCCAGCTTCGTGTCATCCGCAAACATGGAGATGTTGCATTCAATTCCCTCATCCAAATCATTAATATATATCATAAATAGCTGGGGTCCCAGTACTGAGCCTTGCGGTACCCTACTAGTCACTGCCTGCCATTGTGAAAAGGACCCGTTTACTCCTACTCTTTGCTTCCTGTTTGCCAGCCAGTTCTCTATCCACATCAATACTGAATCCCCAATACCGTGTGCTTTAAGTTTGAATACTAATCTCTTATGTGGGACCTTGTCGAAAGCCTTCCGAAAGTCCAGATATAACACATCCACTGGTTCTCCCTTATCCACTCTACTAGTTACATCCTCGAAAAATTCTATAAGATTCGTCAGACATGATTTACCTTTCATAAATCCATGCTGACTTTGTCCAATGATTTCACCACTTTCCAAATGTGCTGCTATCCTATCTTTAATAACTGATTCTAGCAGTTTCCCCACTACCGACGTTAGACTAACTGTTCTGTAATTCCCCGTTTTCTCTCTCCCTCCCTTTTTAAAAAGTGGGGTTTCATTAGCTACCCACCAATCCTCAGGAACTACTCCAGAATCAAAAGAGTTTTGAAAAATTATCACTAATGCATCCACTATTTCTGGGGCTACTTCCTTAAGTACTCTGGGATGCAGCCTATCTGGCCCTGGGGATTTATCAGCCTTTAATCCATTCAATTTACCTAACACCACTTCCCGGCTAACCTGAATTTCACTCAGTTCCTTCATCTCATTTGACCCCCGGCCCCCTGCTATTTCCGGCAGTTTATTTATGTCTTCCTTAGTGAAGTCAGAACCAAAGTAGTTATTCAATTGGACTGCCATGTCCTTGTTCCCCATGATCAATTCACCTGTTTCTGACTGCAAAAGACATACATTTGTTTTAACTAAACTTTTTCTCTTCACATATCTATAAAAGCTTTTTCAGTCAGTTTTTATGTTCCCTGACAGTTTTCTTTCATAATCTATTTTCCCTTTCCTAATTAAGCCGTTTGTCCTCCTCTGCTGGATTCTGAATTTCTCCCAGTCCTCTGGTAGGCTGCTTTTTCTGGCTACTTTGTACGCTTCATCTTTTATTTTGATACTATCCCTGATTACCCTTGTTATCCACGGATGCACTACCTTTCCTGATTTATTATTTTGCCAAACTGGGATGAACAATTTTTGTAGTTCATCCATGCAGTCTTTAAATGCCTTTCATTGCATATCCACCGCCAACCCTTTTAGAATTAATTGCCAGTCTATCTTGTCCAATTCACATCTCATACCCTCAAAGTTACCTTTCTTTAAGTTCAGGACCCTTGTTTCTGAATTAACAATGTCACTCTCCATCCTAATGAAGAACTGAACCATATTATGGTCACTCTTGCCCAAGGGGCCACGCACAACAAGACTGCTAACTAACCCTTCATTTTTACTCAATACCCAATCTCGAATAGCCTGCTCTCTCGTTGGTTCCTCTACATGTTGGTTTAGATAACTATCCCGCATACATTCCAAGAAATCCTCTTCCTCAGCACCCCTTTCCAATTTGATTCACCCAATCTATATGTAGATTGAATTCACCCATTATAACTGTTTTACCTTTGTTGCACGCATTTCTAATTTCCTGTTTGATGCCATCCCCACCTCCACTACTACTGTTAGGTGGCCGGTACACAACTCCCACTAGCGTTTTCTGCCCCTTAGTGTTTCGCAGCTCTACCAATATCGATTCCACATCCTCCAAGCTAATGTCCTTCCTTTCTATTGCGTTAATCTGCTCTCTAACCAGCAACGCTACCCCACCTCCTTTCCCTTTCTGTCTATCCCTCCTGAATATTAAATATCCCTGGATGTTCAACTCCCAGCCTTGGTCACCCTGGAGCCATGTCTCCGTGATCCCCACTATATCATAGTCATTATTAGCTATCTGCACATTCAACTCATCCACCTTATTACGAATGCTCCTTGCATTGAGACACAAAGCCGTCAGGCTTGTTTTTACAACACTCTTACCCCTTATAGCAAGAGTGGCAACTGTTTTACTCAGAGGGGGGTGAGAATATGGAACGAGATGACAAAGGAGGTAATTGAGGTCAATAACATGACAGCATTTAAAAGGCACTTTGATGGATACATGGATATGAAAGGTTCCAAGTGATATGGGCTAAATGCAGGATTTATCTAGCTTATATAAGCATCTTGGTCAGCATGGCCAAGATGTGCCAAAGGGTCTATTTCTGTGCTGTATGATTTTATGACTCTACTAGACTAAGTGGGACCCTTTGGGTCCAAGCCACACGGGAGGCCTGGACCCCCAACGCAACCCATTCCCCAACGCATTATTCCACCACCCACCAGATCCCCCAACGCAACCCGTTCCTCCAATTCAATATTCGACCACTCACCCATAGCCCCTAATTGCACAGGCGCGGCTGACGGGTTCTGTTGTGATGCTCCTGACTCCGCCTCCTCCCTTCACCCCCCCCCCCCCCACTCTCCTCTTGGCCTCCACGCACTCACGTCATTCCCCCCTCAACCCAACCCCCCCAATTCACTCTTAGCGGCTCTCTGGCGGAGCAGCCATTCCCGCCCATTGGGTTCTCATTGTGATGTAGAACACGCAGGTATTACTGCGCAGGTGCCTCTGACAGGCACGGCAAGTGGAAAAGGGATTCATTAAAGCTTAAAATGTGAATAACTCCTAAAATACAGCAACAATTTAAACGTTAAACATGAGATTTATTCAGTCCATACTTTCTTCTTGCATTTTTTGTTGTGTTCTGCACCCGGGGAAGGGGTACGGCTTCAGGGGGGCTGTCATGGGGGGGGGGGGGGGGAGTGCTGCCGTGGCCCAACGTTGCCGTGGTCTACTGCTGTGTGGGGGGGGGGGGGGTTGGGTGGGTGGGGGGATGTGGGGGGAGGAGGGGTGAGTGTGGATGGGGGTAGGATGTTGAAGGTTGAGGGGGTATGTGGGGGGGGGGGGCAGGGTGTGTGTGAGAGGGGGGAGGAGGGTTTGTGGGAGGGGGTATGTGGGCGAGGGGGTGTGTGGGGGACTGAGGTGTGTGCGGGAGTGGTGCATGCGAGGGAGGGGTGGTGTGTGGCGGGGTTATGGGGAGGAGGGGGGGGAGGGCGGGGGAAGTGATGAGGGGAAGGGGTGTGGGGGATGGGGTGTGTGGGGGAGGCGGGGGTGAGTGGGGGGAGGCGGGGGGTGGAGGGGCGGGGGTTTTTGTGGGGGAGGGAGGGGGGCAGTGAGCTTTGTGGAGCCGGAGAGGGGGGAGGGGTGCAGGCTGGGGGAGAGGGTGTGTGGGTGGGGCGGGGGGGCGGAGGGGGGGGGGGGAGGGGGGGTGTATGGGTGGGGAGGTTTGTGGGGGAAGGGGTGTGGGGGAGGCGATGTGTGTGTGTGGGGTGTGGGGGGGGGGTATGTGTGTGGGTGGAAGGGGGGCAGCGAGCTTTGTGGATCTGGAAGGGGGTGGGTGTGGGGGGGAGAGGGGTGTGTGGTTGGGGGTGTGTGTGGGGGCAAGGGGGTTGTTGTGGGGGAAAGGTGTGGAGGAAGGGTGTGTGTGGGTGGGGATGTGGGGGAGGGGGATGTGGGAGTGGCGATGGGTGTGTGTGCAGGTGTGGGGTGTGAAGGGGAGGGGTGATTGTGGGGGAGGGAGCTTTGTGGAGCCAGATGGGGGAGTGGGGTGTAAGCTGGGGGGGAGGGGGGGGTGGGTGGGGGGGTTGGGGAGTGTGTGCAGGGGGTGTTATGGAGGGTGGGTTGTGGGGATAGTGGTGGGGGGGGGGGGGTAGGTGTGTGAGGGGAGTGGGGGAGGATGGTGCGTGCGGGGTGGATGTGGGTGGGGGGAGTGGGGGGGGATTATGGGGAAGTGGGGTGGGGAGCCAGGGAGTGTGGGGGGTGGGGGGGTGGGAGTGGAGGGGAGGGGAGAGCTCGGTGACAAGACGGGGTTGTGGGGGAGAGGAGGGTATCATGGGGGATGGGGGCAGGAGCCAGTGAGGAGGACCAGAGGGGGAGGGACTGGAGATGACTGTGCGATGGGAACTCACAGCAGGTGCTGGTCGCTGGATGTTCTCCTCCGCCAGAATCAGATTCTCTACTTTCCGTTTGGCAACATCTACCAGTCCCTCCGAAAATTGTATCCAGTTGGAAACCTCTGCCGGCCATCCTCAGCTTCAGTAAAGACGCGATGGCGCAGGAATGTGGCAGACCATCCCACGGAATGACAGGAGATAAGCAATCCACACGCCGCTTAACGGCAGGAGAGGAGATCGATTTGCGCACGCGCTGTTTTAAGATTTTTTTTAAACATCGCTAACTTTTACATTAGAACACCGATCTGAACGAAACTTGGTGCAATCGCAACACAGGAGAACGGCGAGTAAGCTGGCAAAAAAATCGTAGCGCTATCCCGTACCATTTTTGCGCAAATAGAATGAATAGATGACAGTCTTCAAAGCCACACCCTCATGTGCTGTCAGTGTTGACATCTTGAACACCAAAATATTTAAATGCTATCAAGACCTGATTAAGTAATTAAAAGAAATAATTTAATGAGAGCTAAAAATATGTTAAAAATGTAAATATATTGAGGAAGCTCAAATTATGTCAAAAGACTAAATTACTTTATGTTTATCCTTCTTCCTGGCAAACTGAGGAGGTATTTAAGTCTGGGACTATTCCAACGTTTAAGAAACAGTTAGACAGGTACAGGGATAGGACGGGTTTGGATGGATATGGAGTAAGTGCAGGCACGTGTAGCTGGGACATGTTGGCCGGTATGGGCACGTTGGGCTGAAGGGGCCTGTTTTCACACTGTATCACTTTATGACTCTCTATGAGTCTAGGTTTACTTCCTTAGACCTGGTGCAGATTTCAGGGCGGTTTTCACTGGTAATCGCTGTGAAATTGCACCAAGCCCTAACTGAAGTTTAGTCTTGAAGTGACTCCAATAAAATGTTGACATGTTAGCCACTAAGTCCAAACATCCAGGATATCCATATTCATAGTGCAGTCTCAATCCTCCTATCAGTTTTAGCGAGTAAATGCTAAAAGTTTACCAGGGGTCTGTTTACATTTCGAAGTGGGTTCCAATCAATGGACAAGTTGTAATTTTGAATTCTGCGAATCTGTCGACAAACTAAAAGTACTTTAATAGATATTAGCAAGAGTAGCTATCTCTGAAAAACAAAGCAGATCGAATAGGGTAGAAAGGGTAAAAAGTGATAGATGCAATCTAGCATGGATAAATTTGAGATGATACGATTTGGGAGTAAAATGAATGAATCAGAGCATACAGTCAATAGAGAGGTCACAGGGAGCCTGAATCAATGAAGTAACTCAGGTTTTAATTACAAATTGGCTGTGGCCCTTTTCAAGAGCATGTTCACTGAGGCGAAAGGGAGAAGCCTTGGATCTGAAGCATAATTGCTCCACAATGCTGAAGAGTAGCAGGAATCAATCAGGCATCCAGCGTTTTCATTTGTACCACATCAGCATGAGGTAGCTACCATACTGTCAGAATCTATCAGACATGAAAAGACAAAGCAAATGGGCAATGGGAGATCCTGGGTCCTACAGACCTGGGTTCACAGTTTAGAGAGAATTCAAATATGCCATTGCCCATTTGCTTTGTCTTTTCATGTCTGATAGATTCTGACAGTATGGTAGCTACCTCATGCTGATGTGGTTCAAATGAAAATGCTGGATGCCTGATTGAGGCCTAATGGCGGAGCTGGCGGCCTCCAATCTGCAACCGACCTCGAGGCTCTGGAGGCAGAGCCAGCCCGGACTCACCAACGCGAGGCAGGCCGTCTTCAAGCTGTGGCAGCGTTCGGGCGCTCCAGTGGCAGCGGCACGACTCGGGCTGAGACGGTGCTGCAGTGAGGGCGGCCCGGCGCGGGGCTGGGACGATGCTCCGGTGGCAGCGGCACAACTCAGGGCTGGGATGGCGCTCCGGTGAGGGTGGCCCAGCGCGGGGCTGAGCGCTCCGGTGGTAGCGGCACGACTCGAGGCTGGGCGGTGCTCTGGTGAGGACGGCCCGTCGTGGGGCTGAGACGGTGCTCTGGTGACTGAGGCGCCGTTCCTGCAGCGGCGATCTAAATCCAGGGCTCGGCCACGGACCAGTGGACGACATCGTCGGGAGCTCGCAGGTCGCACGCTGGTGCCTGTTTTCCGGAGCTCCCTCGGCAACAGCTGCGTCCGCTGGACTGGAGGGCGGCAGCTTCGACCACCCCCGGGCTGCGGAGCTTGAACCGGCCCATTCGCGGAGCTCGGTTGAGCCGCGGGACTGATACCATCGCCCGGTGGGGTAACAACATATCGCCTCAGCACAGAGGGAGAATGAGGAAGGAAGAGACAGTAACTCTAAGATATTTGCCTCCATCACCGTGAGGAGGTGCCTGGTGAACTCACTGTGGTGGATGTTAATTTGTGTTTATTGTGTGTTTTGTTGTTTATTATTACATGTATGGCTGCAGGCAACGACATTTTGTTCAGACCGAAAGGTCTGAATGACAAATAAAGGATCTAATCTAAGGAAACATGCCCTTTCAGCACACCGGGTCTGTACTGACCAGCGATCCCCGCACATTAACACTATCCTATACCCACTACATTTACCAAGCCAATTAACCTACAAGGAGCAAATTTACCTACTTCGCTCCATAGTTGCTGCCTCACCCTCTGAGTTTCTCCAGCACTTTTGTCTGCCTTCGATTTTCCAGCATCTGCAGTTCCTTCTTAAACAATTAACCTACATGCCTGTTCACGAAGAAATGTGAGAGGAAACCGAAGATCTCGGAGAAAGCCCATGCAGGTCACGGGGAGAACGTACAAACTTCGTACAGACAGCACCCGTAGTCAGGATCGAACCTGGGTCTCCAGCCCTGCATATGGTGTAATGCAACAACTCTGCTGCTGCGCAAGAATTGCAAGAATTTTGGAATGGTTAATTGGTGCTATTTTCTTCCATTTCGCACTTGTAACCATTTTATCATGTCAGCCTTTAAATTGAGCTCCTTGAAACTCTGCAATACCGTACATCAAATAACTGAAATGACCTTTTCTGATTTAGTTGCCCAGAATTTGAAGATTGTCGAATCAAGATGCAAGGAGCAAACTGCAGTCAATTGTAAAATGGATTTTGCAATATGGTTTTATACTCTAAAGAGAAGCACGAGAAATCTGTTCAATACTTTCAAGATATACACCAAATGTTTACCTGAATGAAAATATCCAAGAAATGTGCTGGAGGCATAACTTCCAATCAAAAAGAATTTCATCTGATACTCCAGAGTCTCCTATTCTTTTAATCAGTGGAATATGAAGCAGGGGAGATCATAAATTTCAAGACAGATAAATAGAGCAAGCTTTGCAAGTGTTATTAGAAATACATGGTATCAAATGCACTCCTGGGCATTGTTCGTCTGTCCACATTAACACTTACTTGTTTCTGCCGAAGAATCACATCAAATTAACATTCATAACAAGGAACTGTGTTTACAAAAACAAGTTTAGATAACGGAACAAGGATTGCATCAGGATCAGATCTCTGCAAATAATTAGTTAAAGCTAAACTGGAACTCAAGTCGAATATAGTAATTGAAATTAAATATGGGCAGTGCATGCTTAACCTGTACCGATCATGTCTTGCAAAGTTAATAATAGTTTGTTTTTAATAAATATTTAATTGGTTATGTAAAGAGAGTACAATAGGTATAGCCTATTGCTTTAAGCATAGTAGATAATCCGGGTTTGGAATAGGTCTATTTCCATTCAATTTATGATTTCTGCTCAAACTTATTTATACATCATTAAACATTAACTCTTCGATGAAATGGCATGATCAGAGAGGGCAATATTCTTTATTGGCTTTCCTTCCATTCCTATGCGCAGCCTAAAATGAGATTGTCACACTTAATATATTTGCAAATAGTGTATGTTTCCACTTACGAGTGACCGAATATTAAATAATTGATAATGACTTTTAAAAACCACTTAAAATATTTACAATGTTCGCTGTACTGTTGCAAGGTAAATTATACCTGCCTATTCATGTACATCCACCTAAAAAAGGGATATTTATTGGAAATTCCCATGCCAATTAACTTGATCAAGAGGCATGGCACATTTAATGGGTGGATTAGAATTATGAAAACAACTGTGAAGCTTGTGTTTAGTTTAGTTTAGTTTAGAGATACAGCACAGAAACAGGTCCTTTGGCCCACCGAGTCCGCACCGGCCAGTTCTCCCCGCACATTAACACTATCCTACACACACAAGGGACAATTTACACTTATACAAGCCAAGTATACATACATAGAAACATAGAAATTAGGTGCAGGAGTAGGCCATTTGGCCCTTCGAGCCTGCACCGCCATTCAATATGATCATGGCTGATCATCCAACTCAGTATCCCGTACCTGCCTTCTCTCCATACCCCCTGCTCCCCTTAGACACAAGGGCCACATCTAACTCCCTCTTAAATATATCATATGCACTGGCCTCAACTACCCTCTGTGGCAGAGAATTCCAGAGATTCACAACTCTCTGTGTGAAAAAAGTTTTCCTCATCTCGGTTTTAAAGGATTTCCCCCTTATCCTTAAGCTGTGACCCCTTGTCCTGGACTTCCCCAACATCGGGAACAATCTTCCTGCATCTAGCCTGTCCAACCCGTTAAGAATTTTGTAAGTTTCTATAAGATCCCCCCTCAATCTCCTAAATTCTAGAGAGTATAAACCAAGCTGTACAAACCTGTAAGTCTTTGGAGTGTGGGAAGAAAGCGAAGATCTCAGGGAAAACCCACGCAGGTCACGGAAAGAAGATACAAACTCCGTACAGACAGCACCCGTAGTGGGGATTGAACTCGTGTCTCAAGCTCTGTAAGACAGCAACTCTGCCACTGCACCACCGTGCCACCCTTTTAATCATTGTAGAAAATTGATTTATGCAAGGCACGACGTCAAGGTTAATTCCCGGGATGGCGGGGCTGTCATATGCTGAGAGAATGAAGCAGCTGGGCTTGTACACTCTGGAGTTTAGAAAGATGAGAGGGGGTCTCATTGAAACATATAAGATTGTTAAGGACTTGGACACACTAGAGGCTGGAAACATGTACCCGATGTTGGACGAGTCCAGAACCAGCGGTCACAGTTTAAGAATAAGGAGTAAGCCATTTAGAACGGAGATGAGGAAACACTTTTTCTCACAGAGAGTGGTGAGTCTGTGGAATTATTTGCCTCAGAGGGCGGTGGAGGCAGGTTCTCTGGATGCTTTCAAGAGGGAGCTAGATAGGGCTCTTAAAAATAGGGGATATGGGGAGAAGGCAGGAACGGGGTACTGATTGGGGATGATCAGCCATGATCACATCGAATGGCGGTGCTGGCTCGTAGGGCCAAATGGACTACTCCTGCACCTATTGTCTATTGTCTATTAAAACAAAATGTCACCTATTTCTTTTCTTCAGACTGAAGAAGGATCACGCCCTAAAACATCACCTATTCCTTTTCTCCATGGATGCTGCATGACCCACTGAGTTACTCCAGCATTTTGTGTCTAAATTATTTTTGTCATAATCTGTGGAGAATTTGTGATCTTGGGAGAATGGGGATTTCTTAAATTCTTTTCTACTGGATCTTGATCGAAAATACCAAGAAAATATGAAAAATAGCTGAATTTGCAGTGAAACATATCCTACCTTGCCATGTCATGCAGTGCTTACTTCTAATTGAAAAAAAGAAACATAATTACATTAAAGTCTTAAGTTGTATATCTAATTGCTTTTTCCTCAGCAATGTTTTTTTTCACTTGGTGTTATATCATCTCAACTGACTGCAATTGCTGTGCATAACTACATGAATCTTGTAAGAAATTGATTGTTTTTTTTCCTTTTTCATGTTGGAAGGAATAAATAACTCCAGTTACATTATTTATTGAAAGACAGGACTTTTTACGAATGGATCAAATCCATTGTCCAGTGAAGACATTCCACATGCTAGAGTAACTCAGCTGGTCAGGCAGCAACTCTGGGGTAAAGGAGTAGGTAACATTTTGGGTTATGAACTGAAACGCCACCTAGTCTTTTTTTCCAGGGAGGCTGCCTAACCCGTTGTGATACTCCTGCATTTTGTGTCCATCTTCGGTGTAAACCAGTTGCCCCAAACACTGGCCACCGAAAGGTGAACGAGGTCTGATTGACATTCTTGCCGTAGAGGGAGTACAGCGAAGGTTCACCGGACTGATTCCTGGGATGTCGGGACTTTCATATGAAGAAAGACTGGATAGACTCAGCTTGTACTCGCTAGAATTTAGAAGATTGAGGGGGGATCTTATAGAAACTTACAAAATTCTTAAGGGGTTGGACAGGCTAGATGCAGGAAGATTGTTCCCGATGTTGGGGAAGTCCAGGACAAGGGGTCACAGTTTAAGGATAAGGACCGAGATGAGAAAAACATTTTTCACACAGAGAGTGGTGAATCTGTGGAACTCTCTGCCACAGAAGGTAGATAAGGCCAGTTCAGATTCAGATTCAGATTCAGATTCAATTTTAATTGTCATTGTCAGTGTACAGTACAGAGACAACGAAATGCATTTAGCATCTCCCTTGAAGAGCGACATAGCAAAAGATTTGAATAAAAAATAATAAGTGTCCCGGGGGGGGGGGGGGGGGGGGGGGGTGGCAGGGGGGGGGGGGGGGGGTGGTGATTGGCAGTACCTGCTGGTTCGGAACGGAGAGAAGCGCCTCCCGGAGGTACAGGGTAAACAGTCCAGGTTGGGGTGAGAGCAGTCCTTGGCGATGCTGAGCGCCCTCCGCAGACAGCGGTGCTTGGACAGACTCAATGGAGGGGAGCGTGGAACCGGTGATGCGTTGGGCAATTTTCACCACCCTCTGCAATGCCTTCCGTTCATTGGCTATATTTAAGAGGGAGTTAGATGTGGCCCTTGTGGCTAAAGGGATCAGGGGGTATGGAGAGAAGGCAGGTACAGGATACTGAGTTGGATAATCAGCCATGACCATATTGAATGGCGGTGCAGGCTCGAAGGGCCGAATGGCCTCTACTCCTGCACCTATTTTCTATGTTTCTATGTTTCTATGATTGGCCTGGCTCGCCTCAACGAAGTTGCTGGTCTAAAAGACATACGACAGAAGAAGAAGAAGTGTAAACCAGCATCTGCAATTCCTCCCTGCACAAGACATTCTATAGCCAGGTGTCGACCAATTTAAGTTCTTACCTTTCATGCAGGCAAAGACTAACTGCACAGAGAGCCCCACTGAATATGAGTATTGTCAACCAATCCCCAAATAATCATTATTGAATACCAGAAATCTGCAGATGCTGGAAATCAGAAATAAAAGCACTCAAGCACTCCAAAACCCCACCTGCTGCATGTATCTGCCATTCAGTTTAGAGATAGACATAGACCCTTCGGCCCATTGAATCCATGTCAACAATTGATCAGTCATTCCCACTAGTTCTATGTTATCCCACTTTCATATCCACTCACAACATACCAGTGGCAATTTACAGAGGCCAATTAACCTACAAACCCACATGTTTAGTTTAGTTTAGTTTAGTTTAGCTGAGAGATAGAGCTCATAAACAACCCCTTTGGCCCACTGAGTACGTGCTGACCAGCGATCCCCATGAGCTTGCATCGTCCTACACGTTAGGGACAATTTACAATTTATTACCAAAGCCAAATTGACCTGTACGTCTTTGGATTGTGAGAGGAAACCGGAGCACCCGCGGTACATCCTCTGCATTTATTCCATTAAAAGCTAGTTTAACTCTTTCCCATGCATTCAAAAGGGATTTGTGAAGTCTTGTGTTTATGTATTGAGCTGTGTAGTTTCTTTGCACGGTCAAGTCATTCTAAAATGCCAAATATTGACCACAGTCACCAGGAACTGCAGTTGTTGGAATCCTGAGCAATCTTTGAATCTTGAGGTTGGTCTCTTCTTCGGAACCATAGACCACATTTTGTGTCCGGATCCTGACACACGGAGCAGTCCTGAAGAAATCTGCAGATGCGTCCCGATCAGAAATGTCACTCACCTATCCCCTCCAGAGATACTGCCTGACTCGTTGTTCCTCCAGCATTTTGAGCATTGATTGTACATTTGTTCGTGTCATTACATTTAGCAGTTCAAATTTGTCATTTGAATGAAAGATTTCTGTAATAACACAGTGACCTCAGTTGTGTTTAGTTTAGACATACAGCGCGGGAGCAGGCCCTTCGGCCCACCAAGTCTGCACCAACCGGCAATCCCTGCACATTGTTTAAGATGCAGATGCTGGAAGATCGAAGGTACACAAAATTGCTGGAGAAACTCAACGGGTGCAGCAGCATCTATGGAGCGAAGGAGATAGGCAACGTTTCGGGCCGAAACCCTTCTTCAGACCTGCACATTAATGCTATCCTACGCACTAGGGGCACCTTACACTTACACCAAGCCAATTAACCTACAAACCTGTACATCTCGGGGAGAACGTACAAACTCCGTACAGACAGCACCCGTAGTCAGGATTGAACCCAGGTCTCTGGTGATGTGCCATCAGTGGAAAGCAAAATTAGGCAGGTGTGATGGGGGATGGGGGGGAACATATTGGGATCGATACACAAGGTCTCAACTATCTGAACAGATAGTGAAAAATATCCATGGAAGCATTGGCACAGATTTCAGTCCCATAGCTAACATCCAATATAATCCAGCTGGATACACTTTCCAGTATTTCCAGTCAAATATTTAAATGTTACCAACCACACAGTAATCATTTAATGTTATTAATGGTATAGGTTAGGCACCTATTCTAATTTCAAATAATCCGCTAGCTTCCTTCGACAGGTTTAACGCTCATTAAGATTGTCCACTGAAGCATGAAATTATCATCAATATGCTTTTACCATATTGTTGACCCAATTCGGGCAATTTCATTAAGGAAAAGCACACAATAGCTCTTAATTAGTTATGGATCCTCAGCTGCAATAATAAATAATCTCTGTAACAAGTCTACTAATTACTTCCCACTAGAATCAGTCATGGTAAATATGTTTCAGGACCTCCTAAATTAAAAGAAAGGAATAATCACAAATCTTCAATAGTACGAACAGCTAATCTGGCCTTATAACACAGGCCCACCAGCGACATCATACAATACAATACAATACATTTATTTGTCATTTGGACCCTGTTGAGGTCCAAATGAAATGTCGTTTCTGCAGCCATACACACAAAACAAAAAAGACCCGAGACACAACACAATTTACACAAAAATCCTTCACAGCGCATCCTCTCCTCGCTGTGAAGGAAGGCAAAAAAAACATATCTCTCCCCTGCACTCCCCTCTCCCCCCATGTCAGTCAAAGACAGAGTCAAAGCCCCCGGTGCGTGATGTTAAATGTCCCGCAGCCATTAACGCCGCGCCGGGTGATGCAAGGCCACGCACCGGGTCTTGGTGTTGGATCCCCGGCCGGCGCTCACAAAGTCCCGCAGCCATTCCAAGCCGCGCGGGGCGGTGATGTAAGGCCCCGCTCCAGGTAATCTTCAACCCCGCAACTCGGGCGGGAGAAGTTGCCGTTGCGGAAGCCCCGAAATGCGGTCTCCCACCAGGGACCTGCGGGCTCCCGGTATTACTGTCCACAGACCTGCGGTAGGAGCTTCCGAATCTCCGGGGGTCGGGCCACAGCAGCGCTCCACCACAGCTCCACCTGCTCCGGACTCGGCCAGCTCCGTGATGGTGAGTAGATCCGCAGCTCCGCGACTGGAGCCCCAGGTCATTCCTGTTGGAGGCCGCTCCACGTTGCAGCCCCAACGACAAATGGAGACCCGACAAAGAAAAGGTCGGGTCTCCCGTGCAGGGGAGAGATTTAAACGTTACCCCCTCCCTCCCCCCCCCCCCCCCCCCCCCCCCCCCAACCCACCCCCCAAAAAAAAAAAAAAAACAACAAAAACTACATAGAAACAAGACAGAAAACAATTAAAAGACAGACGGACTGCAGAGGCCGCTGCTGACGAGAGTCGTGCCGCCCACCGGAATAAGATTTACATTGTGTAGTTTAGTTTAGTATAGAGATGTAGCGCGGAAACAGGCCCTTCGGCCCACTTAGTCCGCACTGACCAGCGATCCCCACACACTAACACAATCCTACACACAACAAGGACAATTTACATTTATACTAAGTGTACGGACCTACGAACTTGTACGTCTTTGGAGTGTGGGAGGAAACCGAAGATATCGGAGAAAACCTACGCAGGTCACAAGGAGAACATACAAACTCCGTACAGACAGCGCTCGTGGTCAGGATCGAACCTGGGTCTCTGGCGCTGTATGGCAGCAACTCTACCGCTGCGCCATCGTGCCGCACGCCCGTGTACTTCTAGCTAAATTCAATTTGGTGTGCTCTTTGTCAGAGTGTCATTAATGTTAACTGTAAATTGTAACCATTTGATCACATCTCTGCAGCTTTAAACAAAATATATGGGATATGCATGTTGATGTGCACAGCATGCCATTGTGTGCACAGGATGCAGTGGCCATTTGACTTCAGTGTTTGGGGAATCATGTCAGGAACTTCCCAAATGGTGGAACTTTACTATAAAATATGTGCCTATGTTTCTTCTGCTAAGGGAAGTAGTCACTTCCCATCCTTCATGTTTTCTTATAACATAAAAGACTATTTGGCTCATCCAGACTATGTTAGATTACTCCAGGTATTAGGATTACTCCAGTCTGAAGAAGGGTCTCGACCCAAAACACCACCCATTCCTTCTCTCCAGAGTTGCTGCCTGTCCCGCTGAATTACTCCGAACCAGCAGGTCGAGGAACAGCTTCTTTCCGGCGGCTGTCACTCTACTCAACAACGTACCTCAGTGACTGCCAATCATCACCCCCCCCCCCCGGACACTTATTATTATTTATTCAAATCGTTTGCTATGTCGCTCTTCCAGGGAGATGCTAAATGCATTTCGTTGTCTCTGTACTGTACACTGACAATGACAATTAAAATAGAATCTGAATCTGAATCTGAATTACTCCAGCATTTTGTGTCAATCTTCGATTTAAACCGGCATCTGCAGTTCCTTCCTGCACACTCCAAGTATTATGTTTCCCCTCATCCTGCACAATTCTAAAAAAAAAAGCCAGCCTATCCAAAGTTTCCTCATAAGCACCTTGTCTTGTAGGTCCTTGTTAAAAGTCTTCCTTGATACCAAAATTCCTTGTCACTCTCCATGTTAGATAGTGTTGCCGCTGGGGAGAGCTGCTGTCTCACAGCACCAGAGACCTAGGTTCGATCCTGACCATGGATGCTGTCTGTGTGGAGTTTGCATGTAAATTCTGTGACCGCGTCAGTGTCCTCCGGGTGCTCTGGATTCATCCCACATCTCAAAAACATGCAGTTTGTGTAGGTTATCTGGCCTCTATCAATTGTCCTCTGGTGTGTAGGGAGTGGATGAGAAAGTGACATAACATAGAACTCTTATAGAAACTTACAAAATTCTTAAGGGGTTGCACAGGCTAGATGCAGTACGATTGTTCCCGATGTTGGGGAAGTCCAGAACGAGGGGTCACAGTTTACGGATAAGAGGGAAATCTTTTAGGACCGGGATGAGAAAATCATTTTTCACACAGAGAGTGATGAATCTGTGGACTTCAGAATTAAGGGACAGACGTTTAGGGGTAATATGAGGGGGAACTTCTTTATTCAGAGAGTGGTAGCGGTGTGGAATGAGCTTCCAGTGGAAGTGGTGGAGGCAGGTTCATTGGTATCATTTAAAAATAAGTTGGATAGGCATATGGATGAGAAGGGAATGGAAGGTTATGTGTATGAGTGCAGGCAGGTGGGACTAAGGGAAAAAAAGTTGTTCGGCACGGACTTGTAGGGCCGAGATGGCCTGTTTCCGTGCTGTAATTGTTATATGGTTATATGGTTATAGAAGGTAGTTGAGGCCAGTTCATTGGCTATATTTAAGAGGGAGTTGGATGTGGCCCTTGTGGCTAAAGGGATCAGGGGATACGGAGAGAAGGCAGGTGTGGGATACTGAGTTGGATGATCAGCCATGATCATTTTGAATGGCGGTGCAGGCTCGAAGGGCCGAATGGCCTGCACCTATTTTCCATGTTTCTATGTTTCTAGTGTGAATGGGTGTTGGCATGGACATGTTGGACTAAAGGGCCTCTTCCATGCTGTAACTTCCAATCGATTCAATCAACCAAACTACAGCAAATTCAGTTGAGTTCATCAGATGTAACCGACCTTTAACAAATCTTCGGTGTTTCCGCCTCATTAATGTGTGCCTTGGTACATGTAGGAATGTATTACATTTGCCCCAAGTTAAATTAACCTGCCTGAGATTATTCAGTTTTCCTCTCTCCCTAGAATAAGCACACCAATCATCGTAACAGCCTTCCAGTCCCCTGCCACCACTCATGAAGCCAAGGTGACCTTGAGCTTCCAGTTTTCTGTCACTTTAACTCTCCATCCTGTTCCCACTCTGACAACTCTGTCTTTTGCCTCTGACATCGTTGCAGTGTAAGATCAATGAATGAAGTCTCACCTTGCATCAGGGCACACAGAAATCCTTGGTTCACAGTTGCCATTTTGTGTCTTAACTGGCCAAATTAGGCATAAGATCAGCAAACTGCATGGTTCATCCAGTTTCTCCCCCTCCAGATAAGTAAAGTGTATTCTGCATTCTGTTTGATTTAACATTGCAAAGTTCTGTATCTGGCAATGCAATCTTTTTATTTGTTTATTCTCCTCTCTTCTCGGTTCTCATTCATCTCCCTCTTCAAAATGTCCGGGCAGCTCAGCTGTGATTAAGAAACGTTCATCACCCTCTCTTCGCCAGCACCAATAACTGCTTATCTATTTCCTTTGCAAGCTCCCCTGCCTCCCCACCCCCTTCTGTGCAACTTAAAACATCCTTCTTTTTACACTCTTCCCGATGAAGAGTCGTTGACCTAAAGTGTTAAGTCTCTCGGCAGATGCTGACTATCTGTGCTCTTACAGGATTAGTAGATTCACCTACAATTAAATGTTACCAGGAAGGTCTCTGTAAGAACATGTATGCCGTGCAGGAATATTTGTACCTTCAAGAAGCCTTTGAATCACTTTGGCGCCCAGCGGAACTGGAGAGTGCAGATTAAAAACTAACAAAGCTTGAGTGACAGTGGAGATAAAGCAAGCTAAAATTGAACAGGATTCTGTTGCTCCGAAATAGACAACAGGCCCGGGATTGAGCTACAGTTAGTATGCAATTCCCTGACTCTGCACCTTGTCAATGTACAGCAACTGGTGAGGAGAATGTAATACTAGATCAAGAAAATCACTGCACATTCTTTAACCATCTCTTTACCATAATGTTCAAAATATTGCTGCTCTTTACTGTTCCATTTTATTCTACTATATACTGGTTCAGGAATAGGTTAGTATTCAGCTCTTATGTTAATCAAAGCACAGCAGTGGTTCAATATATCGGACACAAGAGACTGCAGATGCTCGAATCTTGAATGAAAAACAAACTGCTGGGGGAACGCAGTGAATTGACTAGTATGGGTGTCAGGGACTATGGGGCGAAGGCAGGAGAATGGGGTTGAGAGGGAGAGCCAGATCAGCCATGATTGAATGGCGGAGTAGACTTAATGGGCCGAACGGCGCAATTCTGCTCCTGTAACTTATGAACTTATGCAGCTGTAGAGGAAAACATACAGAATATTTCTCAGGTCGAGTACCCTCTTCAAATTGAATAAGGGTCCCGAACCAAAAAGTCATCTGTCCATTTCTCTCCACAGATGCTGCCTGACATGCTGAGTTCTTCCAGCAGATAGTCACACTGAAGAATGGAGTTCCATCCTGCAATATGGATTGTCCATTTCCCTCCATAGATGTGTAACAACTGCAGATGCTGGTAAAATCGAAGGAAGAAGAAGATTAGATTAGATTAGATTAGATTAGATTAGATTAGATTAGATTAGATTAGATTAGATTAGAAGGGTCTCGACCCGAAACGCGCCCATTCCTTCTCTGCATAGATGCTGCCTCACCCGCTGGGTTAGTCCAGCATTTTGTGTCTCCCTCCATAGATGCTGCTTTACCTGCTGAGTTCTTCCAGGAGTCTGGTTGGGTTTTTTTCAGTATACAGAGTTTGCCAATGAAGTGGGATATCTGATCATTTCTATTTATTCCATACCCACTGAGCTTTCAGTTGCAAATGGACTAGTAGGAAAAGATATATATGGTCCTCAATATCGCTGGTAGAAAAGGGAGAGGGTGTGAAGTGTCACTATTTCAGCTCCTAAGGTTGTTTCTTTGCTTCAGAGTGCATGAATGTGTATTCCACAGGAGAATGAGAATGGTTGATATAATAAATCATTCTTAAAGACCTACAGGCAAGAACTGTTGGATCAAAAAAATATGCCACACCATTTTTATTGGCAGTAAAACAATGTAGGCACCTCCATAGTGTTTGCAAAAATCAAGCTAAGACGAGAGCTTTATGGGGGACATGTTGGCACAGTGGTAGAGTCAAGTCAAGTCAAGTCAACTTTATTTGTCACGTACATATACAAGATGTACAGTGAAATGAAAGTAGTATTGCCTGCGGGATTGTGCAAAACAACCTGAATTTCTGCACTTACTCACCAGTGCGGCAGTGTGCGATGTCCATGTCAGATCCTCTGTGATGTGGACTCCCAGGTATTTAGAACAGCTCACCCTATCCACAGTATCCCCATTTATTTCCAGTGGCGTATACGTCCTCGGATGTTGTGCCCTCCTAAAGTCCACAATCAGCTCCTTAGTTTTTGTGATATTCAAGAGGAGGCTGTTGTCCTGGCACCAGAGTGCCAGATCAGCCACCTTCTCCCAGTAGGTCTTCTCATCGTTATTGGAGATCAGGCCCACCACCACAGTGTCATCAGCAAACTTGATGATGAAGTTGGAGCTGAACCTAGCCACACTGTCATGTGTGTACAGGGAGTACAGTAGGGGGCTGAGGACACAACCCTGGGGGGATCCTGTGTTCAGGGTGAGGGGGTTGGAGGTATGTCTCCCCATCTTGACTACCTGGGGCCTGGCGGTGAGAAAGTCCAGGACCCAGGCACACAGGGGAGTGTTCAGTCCAAGTTCGAGCAGCTTCCCGGCCAGTCTGGTGGGGACTATGGTGTTGAAAGCTGAACTGAAATCAATGAACAGCATCCTCACATAGTCCCCCTTCTGGCTGTCAAGATGAGAGAGAGCGGTGTGCAGAACCTGGGAGACCGCATCGTCCGTGGATCTGTTCGGACGGATTCCGAACTGCAACGGGTCCATGTTGCAAGGGAGGAAGTCGCAGATGTGTTTCTTCACCAGCCTCTCGAAGCGTGGTTGAATTTTGTGGTGAACACTGGAGAAAGTTGAGAAACACAAGACTTTAGTACTCGCACAGATATACCATCTGGGCCTACAGCTTTCCTCGTGTTCACACGCGTCAGAGCCCTCTTCACGTTGTGCTCAGACACCGATAATGTGTGTGTTATATTCCGGACGGCAGAGTGAATAACAACTTACACGCTCGTTGCCTGGATCACGAGAGAGAGATTTATTACCCAACATTCCCTGCTTTTATTGAACACCAACTCATTAACATACACATGAATATGTATAAATACATTGCACTGCTCTCCTTTTTTTAAGTATTAAATCTAAGTATTCAGTTACAATTTTGTTGTTGTGATACTTGATTTAAACCAGTATTTATGAAATCTTAAATGATAAACATAATATATTTATTTTGCATATGTACACATTTTTGTTTTACTTGTGCAGTGAGTTATTTAACTTACAAACCTAACCTGACTACTGGTTTACGGACCCTGCCTGATCATCTAACCGTAACAGGTGTAACAAGTTTAGGTGTTGACTAAACTGTAGGCTTGTTTGGCTCTGTTTTAGTACCCTGACTTTGACCAGAGGAATCTGTTTCTTTCTCTTTACTAACTGAACTTTTTGTTTCAATGACAGTGGTCTCTTCCAACTCACTTTCAGATTAAAAAAAACAGGGATTAGGACTTCATGCTAAGTTTTTGGTTCATCTTTGGCTGGAATCAGTTGATCAACATGAACACTTTTGATCATATCTCCAACTCCAACTAAGTAGCTTTTTGTTCCACACACTTCCACTATTTTCGCAACATCCCATTTGGCCCGACTGGGCTTGTTGATCAGCCATGATCATATTGAATGGCGGTGCAGGCTCAAAGGGCCGAATGGCCTACTCTTGCACCTAATTTCTATGTTTCTATGTTTCTATGACTGAGAACACAAACCTGCTCATCTGTCTTGAAGTACTCCTTTTAGTGGGAGTCAAAATGGTATTTAGGACTTAACTGCTTTTGCTCAACTCTCAAGGCCAAATTGGGTTGAACTAGACTTAGGCATATTCATAGCCTGCTCTTCATCAACAGTTCTGCAGGTGAGTAACCTGTTGTTGTGTGTTGTGTGGTTCTGTACTTCAGCAAGAAACTAGCCAAACAATGTTTCAAGCTGAGCTTTGAACTACCCTACAAAACCTGTTTCTTGAGAGCGTCTTTGACAAGTCTAACAGACCTTCCCGCCGCCCCATTAGAGGTTGGATGGTATGGGGGAACAAGTGTGTGTGTTTTACATCATTCCGCTGCATAAACTCTTTGAACCGTTCGGAAAGAAACTAAGGCCTGTTATCAGAAACAAATTCTTCCGGTAAACCATGGCATGCAAAAATTGATCTCAACTCATCTATGGTACACTCAGTAGTAGTGCTTGACCCCATATGTTTAACCTCAATCCATTTGGAATGACTACATACTAGTACCAGAAAGTGATCAGTACCTTTTCACAAAAATCTACATGCACTCTCTGAAAAGGTCTAATTGGCCATGACCAGGGTTGCAGTGGTGTTTTTGGTGGTTTACTCCAGCTGTTTCGGCAGACGCTACATTTGCTCACCAGCGACTCAATGTCACTGTCAATACCAGGCCAATACACAACACCTCTGGCAATTGACTTCATGCTTACTATGCCAGGATGTTCGGCATGAAGTTCATTCATAATTTTGTTTCCCAATGACTCTGGTACAACCACTCTGTAACCCCGCTTAATGCATCCCTGCTCACATGATAATTCATGGCGTCGATTATGGAAAGGCTTCAGCTCTGAGTTCAGAACTGAGTTCAATCCACTATCGATTTCAGTCCAACCATTCAATGTCTGTTCATAGACCCTCTTTAGCACAGTGTGTTTATCTGTTTCTGCTGCAATTTCTGTCACAGTCACTGGAAAGTCTTCATCTACAACTTTGCAGTGTGTAGATTGAGTTCTCGCTTCCCTTGTCAGAGTTCTCATGGGGCAACCGGTACAACGCATCTGCAACTGCGTTGCACTTGGAGCTCCAGTACTCCACCTTGTAGTCATACTGGGACAGCAAAATTGCCCAGCGCTGCATCCTTGATGCTGCCATTGAAGGTATAGCTGACTTGGGACCCAGTATCACTACTAGTGGCTTGTGATCAGTCACCAGGGTGAATGGTCTGCTGAGAAGAAACTGATGGAATTTCTTGATTCCGAACACGATGCCAAGTGCTTCCTTTTCTATCTGTGCATAATTGCGTTCACTTGGTGACAGGGTGCGGGATGCAAAAACAATAGGCTTTTCTTGTCCGTCATTCATTACATGGGAGATCACTGCACCTACACCATAACTTGAAGCATCACAAGCAAGTTTCATCTCGCACGTCATATCATAGTGAACAAGGAGCTTGTCACTTGTCAAGTTTTCCTTGCAGATGTCATATGCGCGTTGCTGTTCCTTTCCCCACGTCCATTTCACATATTTTTGTAACAGATGATGTAGTGGCTTTAGCACAGTTGCTAAATCTGGAAGGAATTTTGCAAAGAACTGCACCATCCCAAGGAATGATATTAGCTCTGACACATTGGTGGGTTTTGGAGCATTCACTATTGCTTCAACTTTCGCCTTCACAGGGCGAAGTCCTTTGGCATCTACTTTGAGTCCAAGGTAGACTACCTCTGACTGAGCTAATGCACATTTACTTTGTCACATTGTAACATTGTGGCAGTTCAATCTTGTGAGAACTTGCTTGCGGATTTCCAGATGTTCTACCATGCCCTCTGTGAATATCAGCTGGTCATCCTGGTTGCACACACAGTGCGGAATGCCTTGTAACATTTTGTCCATGACAGACTGAAAATCTTTTGGGGAGGATTTCACACCATAGGGCAGCTTTGTATATGAATACAAGCCCTTATGTGTGTTGCTAGTCAAGTACTGCTGACTTTCCTTGTCGACATTGAGTTAGGCGTAAGCATGAGACAAATCCAGTTTTGTGAAGACTCTTGCTCCGCTAAGTTCTGCGTATAGGTCTTGCGAGGTTGGTAACGGATATTATTCGTTGCCAGCGGCTTGGTTGATTGTGACTTTGTAATCACCACATAGTCGAACAGTTTTATCAGCCTTGGGTACGGCCACAATTGGTGTTGCCCAGTTACTCTGGTCTATCTTCACGAGTGCTCCATTCCGCTCTAACCTGTCGAGTCTTCCTCCACATGTTGCTTTAGTGCATATGGTACTGGTCTTGTTCGACAATGCACAGGTTTCACATCTTGCTTAAGTCGAATGTGTGCAGAGCACCCTGTTGTTCCCGTGTAACTGTCAGCAAAAATGTTTGCATGTTTGCTTATGACGTTTTCAAGACGTGACTTGGACAAATTGAAGCTGAAAATGTTCTTCCAGTCTAACTCCATTCTACTCAGCCAATCTTTTCCAAGGAGGGTTGGTTTATTTCTGTAGCTGGCCACTATGATGGGCAGTGTTACATCATACTGAACTTTACAGTTAATTTGTCCACAAGTCTCCAAAACTTCACCCGAGTTGGTTCTCAGCTTGACCTTACCCTCAAACAATGGTGTCTGTGGGAACTTTGTTTCGTACAGGTCTTTGCTCATGACCGAACAATTTGCTGCCGTGTCAATACACATATCGATTAACTGTTCATTTAACATATAACATATAACATATAACAATTACAGCACGGAAACAGGGCATCTCGGCCCTACAAGTCCGTGCCGCACAACTTTTTTTCCCCTTAGTCCCACCTGCCTGCACTCATACCATAACCCTCCATTCCCTTCTCATCCATATGCCTATCCAATTTATTTTTAAATGATATCAATGAACCTGCCTCCACCACTTCCACTGGAAGCTCATTCCACACCGCTACCACTCTCTGAGTAAAGAAGTTCCCCCTCATATTACCCCTAAACTTCTCTCCCTTAATTCTGAAGTCATGTCCTCTTGTTTGAATCTTTCCTATTCTCAAAGGGAAAAGCTTGTCCACATCAACTCTGTCTATCCCTCTCATCATTTTAAAGACCTCTATCAGGTCCCCCCTTAACCTTCTGCGCTCCAGAGAATAAAGACCTAACTTATTCAACCTATCTCTGTAACTTAGTTGTTGAAACCCAGGCAACATTCTAGTAAATCTCCTCTGTACTCTCTCTATTTTGTTGACATCCTTCCTATAATTGGGCGACCAAAAATGTACACCATACTCCAGATTTGGTCTCACCAATTCCTTGTACAATTTTAACATTACATCCCAGCTTCTATACTCCATGCTCTGATTTATAAAGGCTAGCATACCAAAAGCTTTCTTTACCACCCTATCTATATGAGATTCCACCTTCAAGGAACTATGCACGGTTATACCCAGATCCCTCTGTTCAACTGTATTCTTCAATTCCCTACCATTTACCATGTACGTCCTATTTTGATTTGTCCTGCCAAGGTGTAGCACCTCACATTTATCAGCATTAAACTCCATCTGCCATCTTTCAGCCCATTTTTCCAAATGGCCTAAATCACTCTGTAGACTTTGGAAATCCTCTTCATTATCCACAACACCCCCTATCTTGGTATCATCTGCATACTTACTAATCCAATTTACCACACCATCATCCAGATCATTGATGTACATGACAAACAACAAAGGACCCAACACAGATCCCTGAGGCACCCCACTAGTCACCTGCCTCCAACCCGATAAACAGCCATCCACCATTACCCTCTGGCTTCTCCCATTCAGCCACTGTTGAATCCATCTTGCTATTCCTGCATTTATACCCAACAGTTGAACCTTCTTAACCAACCTTCCATGCACACCCCCATCCACATTAACGGGACGGAGGTGGAACGTGTTTCTAGCTTCAGGTTCCTGGGAGTCAACATCTCCGATGACCTCTCTTGGACCCACAATACCTCTACTCTGATCAAGAAGGCTCATCAGCGTCTCTTCTTCCTGAGGAGACTGAAGAAGGTCCATCTGTCTCCTCAGATCCTGGTGAACTTCTACCGCTGCACCATCGAGAGCATCCTTACCAACTGCATCACAGTATGGTATGGCAACTGCTCTGTCTCCGACCGGAAGGCATTGCAGAGGGTGGTGAAAATTGCCCAACGCATCACCGGTTCCACGCTCCCCTCCATTGAGTCTGTCCAAAGCAAGCGCTGTCTGCGGAGGGCGCTCAGCATCGCCAAGGACTGCTCTCACCCCAACCATGGACTGTTTACCCTCCTACCATCCGGGAGGCGCTACAGGTCTCTCCGTTGCCGAACCAGCAGGTCGAGGAACAGCTTCTTTCCGGCGGCTGTCACTCTACTAAACAACGTACCTCGGTGACTGCCAATCACCACCACCCCCCCCGGACACTTATTATTATTTTTTTTTTTTTTTAATTCAAATCGTTTGCTATGTCGCTCTTCAAGGGAGATGCTAAATGCATTTCGTTGTCTCTGTACTGTACACTGACAATGACAATTAAAATTGAATCTGAATCTGAATCTGATGAGGAACCTTGTCAAAGGCCTTACTAAAGTCCATATAGACAACATCCACTGCTTTACCCTCGTCAATTTCCCTAGTAACCTCTTCAAAAAATTCAAGAAGATTAGTCAAACATGACCTTCCAGGCACAAATCCATTTATCAATAGTTTAGTTCAAAAGTCCTTGCCTTGGCTGGTTGTAGGCTTATCGATGTTGGCTGCATAAATGGTGTACAACCCAAGTTCATTTCCATCTGGGTTCACCTCCAAGTTGTGAACTCCTCTCTGGTGTTGTTGCTTGATTCACACAGATTGTTGGTTTCCTGTTTTAAGCTTGGCCCAACATGCTGAGGCTACATGGCCTTTTTTTTTTCTGGCAGTTATAACACTTGGCCATTTTGAACTGACAAAATTGGGATGAGTGATTACCCGTTGCAATGATAACAACTGGCTGAACTCGGCTCCCCGCTATACTTTAGTTTTGGTTTAGCGCCTCTTGGTTTGGCCATAGGCACTGCCTTGTGACTGTAAACGGCCACTGCAGTCCGTGGTGGACGAAACCCGCGAGCATTCTTTGATGCCATCTCCATTGGGGTAGCAATCTTGCATGCTTTCTCGAATGTAAGATCTGGAGTGTTCATGAGTTTGGACTGCATTCGTTCACCCACTAGACCACAAACAAATCTGTCGTGTAGTGCGTATCCGAGAAAGGTTTCAAAGTTACAGTGGACAGTTACGTTTTTCAAGGCCACAATGTACTCATTGATTGTCTCATTCTGCTTCTGGTTACTAGTGCCAAATTTATAGCTTTCTGCAATTTCCAGAGGCTTTGGGTTGCAGTGCTCCTCCAACTTCTTCATAATGACATTGAAAGGCACGTCTTTTGCCTTTATGGGCGCAAGGAGATTCACGAGTCTGCCGTACACCTCAGGACCGATCTCCATGAGCAGAATCGAACGGCCTTATTTGTTTCTATCACTATCTCTCCTTCACCACTAATCTCCATTATGTTGTTTGCCGAGAAAAAACATCTTTGCTCCCTCCATATTGGAGCTGAATGGCTCTACTCTTGTCAAAAGTGCCAAGGTTTCCGATGTAGGTGGATGCTGCCATCGTGTCGTTCTCATTTTTTGAACGTTCGTTCAAAAGCCTTGATATGCAGTCTGTTCTGGTGCAACAATTCACCTAAAATTTTGCTATACAAAAGCTATTCAGCTTGAGGAACTCGACAAAAAAAAAATCTTATACAATCCCAAGGACGGAATCTTGCCACATAGACACATCATAGAAATAGCCTGACAAACTCTCGCTGATTTGTACAGCTGCTGTTTTAAACTACAGTCCCTTTCATAGAAGGATTGCGGCCTATCGTGTCCAGCTCGCAAACAACTGCGACACAACTCTGTAATTACTGATTAAAATGTTAAACAATACGGCATGTGGCAAAACAGTCCTGCACTATATTTAAAGGATGAGTTCACAAACTCTATCCCATCCTCGTCGCCAATTTTGTTATATTCCAGACGGCAGAATGAATAACAACTTACACACTGGTTGCCTGGATCATGAGAGAGAGATTTATTACCCAACATTCCCTGCTTATATTGAACACCAACTCAATAACATATACATGAATATGTATGAATACATTACAGTGTGCACATCCCCAGCGGTGGAACTCCCTCAAGCCTCGCTAGCCAGCGCGCTGACGACGCTGTTGTTAGCCGGCGAAATAGGGGTGGGCTTGCCCGCCTCAAATCATATGTAAAAAGAAGTACCATTCATATGTACAAAGATCGCACAATGCATCCTGTAGCATGGCCTGTGAATGGTCAAACCACTGCTTTACATCCCTCATCACTGCCGCTTCCCTTACTATCCGTTGTTTATACTCCGGCAGCAGGAAATTGGCAGCGTGGTCAGATTTTCCAAAAGGAGGGAGAGAAACGGCCTTGTAGCCTTTCCTGAACGGCGTGTAGCAGTGGTCCAAAGTTCTTTCCCCCCTGGTGACACACAAGATGTGTTGGCAGAAGTTAGACATAACTTTATTGAGGTTTGCCTTATTAAAATCCCCAGCCACCACCATAGCCGCATCAGGATTCTTGTTCTGCCAACATTACACATCGTGTAGGACCGATAGTGCAACTTGAATGTCCACATGCGGTGGTATGTAAACAGCTGTTATGATGACTGAGCTGAACTCCCAGGGATGGTAGAATGGATGGCATGAGATCGTCAGGTGCTCCACATCCGGCGAGCAGGTACGAGAAAGAGCCTTAATATTAAGGAGTTGCTGCCTTACAACACCAGAGATCCGGGTTTGAGCCTGACTACGAGTGCTATCTGTACGGAGTTTGTACGTTCTACCCATTGCCATGTGGGTTTTCCCTGGGTGCTCCAGTTTCCTCCCACACTCCAAAGACGTACAGGTTTGTAGGTTAATTGGCTTGGATAAAGAATTGTAAAATTTGTCCCAAGTGTGTAGGATAGTGTTAGTATACGGGGAACGCTAGTCGGAGTGATCCTGGTGGACCGAAGGGCCTGTTTCCACGCTGTATCTCTAAACTAAACTAAATTAAGCTTCAAATGTGAGGTTCACAGGACAGACTGTGCAAAGTAGGCATAACCCATTCCTTCAATCCTGAGATGCTGCCTGTCCATATAACCATATAACCATATAACAATTACAGCACAGAAACAGGCCATCTCGGCCCTTCTAGTCCGTGCCGAACACTTATTCTCCCCCTAGTCCCATCTACCTGCACTCAGACCATAACCCTCCATTCCTTTCCCGTCCATATAACTATCCAATTTATTTTAAAATGATAAAATCGAACCTGCCTCCACCGCCTTCACTGGAAGCTCATTCCACACAGCTACCACTCTCTGAGTAAAGAAGTTTCCCCTCATGTTACCCCCTAAACTTCTGTCCCTTAATTCTCAAATCATGTCCCCTTGTTTGAATCTTCCCTACTCTCAATGGGAAAAGCTTATCCACGTCAACTCTGTCTATCCCTCTCATCATCTCGTTGTGCTGAGTTAGTCCAGCATGTTGTGTCTATCTTTAATCTCTGTGTAAAGAAGTGCTGAAATTAACATGATCAGTTCCGAGCCTTGTTCCCAATTGATGCATGCACTTTCCCCGTACACTAGCACTTGGGACAAGTTTTTGCAATTCTTTACCGAAGCCAATTAGCCTGCAAACCTGTTTGGGGCACTTTATGGGGCTCAACAGTACTCACCAGCACTGGTTCAGTCACAGGGCAGTGTTGCCCGTGAATGGATAGATGGAAGGGTGGATAAGAGGGCACAGGGCACAGAGGATCCCGAACAAGCAGTAGGCATATCTCCATGAAAGAAGACAATGCTGTCTATCAGTTCTGGGCATGAATTTATTAAGGAAGGGTGGGCAAAAGATGATTGGGATTTTTGAGTGCCGGCACAAGTGGCATAGTTGCTAACCCTGCCCCTGTGGGCTGAAGGAAGAGGTCATCTGAACATGGGGTCAATGAGATATCCCTAATGCAGCAGTGAGCAGCAACATGTGAGAAACTGGAATGGATCAGTGTCAACAGATTGGAATAATTCTGAGACTCGGAGGCTGGGAGTGACAATGACCTTTTGAAATCCACAGGCCAAAAATATTCAAAGCAAAAGACGAGTAAGACAATATTTAATGTCAAAGGTCGTTTTCTTTTTGTCCTCATTGATCTCAAAGAGGATAAAAAATAACATTTTAATAATGGTTCTTTAAATACCATATTTTCAGGGGGAATGAGGTACGGTAAGAGAAGGGAGCACAGAGAAGGTTCACCAGACTGATTCCTGGGATGTCAGGACTTTCATATGAAGAAAGACTGGATAGACTCGGCTTGTACTCGCTAGAATTTAGAAGATTGAGGGGGGATCCCTCAGATCACTTTCACCCGGCACATTACCATCAGGAAGGAGATATGGAAGCATTAAAAGTAAAACATCTCGCTTCAGAGACAGCACCTACCTCCAAGCCATCAGATATTTGAATTTGCACTAATCACTTTGCACTTTGTTTTGCACTTGCACTTATGTTTAATATGACGCTGCTGGGTACTGTCCTTCCTGTATATATTGTCCTTCGTACGGTATTGTCTGTATTATTTATTGTGGTGTATGTGGTGGTTGTATTGTACTGTATTGTATCTGTCTGAGAGCGAACCAAGACACATTCCTATCAACTTGTTGACATGGCAATACATTTCTTGAATCTTGAATCTTGAATCTTGGATCTTATAGAAACTTACAAAATTCTTAAGGGGTTGGACAGGCTAGATGCAGGAAGATTGTTCCCGATGTTGGGGAAGTCCAGAACAAGGGGTCACAGCTTAAGGATAAGGGGGAAGTCTTTTAGGATCAAGATAAGAAAAACATTTTTCACACAGAGAGTAGTGAATCTCTGGAACTCTCTGCCACAGAAGGTAGTTGAGGCCAGTTCATTGGCTATATTTAAGAGGGAGTTAGATGTGGCCCTTGTGGCTAAAGGGATCAGGGGGTATGGAGAGAAGGCAGGTACGGGATACTGAGTTGGATGATCAGCCATGATCATATTGAATGGCGGTGCAGGCTCGAAGGGCCGAATGGACTATTCCTGCACCTATTTTCCATGTTTCTATGTTTCTATGCTCTGGTATCCCCCCACATCCCAAAGATGAGCAGGTTTGTAGGTTAATAAGCTTCTGTAAATGGTGCCAAGTGTGTTGGGAGTGGATGCGAAAGTGTGGGATAGTACTACTGTGAATGGGTGATCGATGGTTGGTAGGCCTGTTCCCTTGCTGTACGTTCCAAACAATCAGTCTTTGAGTCCTTGTTGTCCTTGTTGCTCTAGTGTTAAATTATTGGTGGCACTAATAACACATAATTAATTAGAACCAGAAATATTTATCTAGTTGAATAAATGTTGTGCTAGAAACTGCATTTAAAAAACTGTGAATCAAATTGACATTTCTATGAAACGTAACCAAAATAAATTGCATTGAGATTAGTAGAAACATAGAAACATAGAAAATAGGTGCCATTCGGCCCTTCGAGCCTGCATCGCCATTCATTGTGATCATCCCCTATCAATAACCCGTGGCTGCCTTCTCCCTTTGGAAGAGGAGGCTGCATTAATAAAATGTAATGAGATAATGGAAGTACTTTTATGACAACGGTCAGATAGACATTTTCCCTTCATACATAGAAACCTCATTGTGCAGATTATTCATTGGAAGTTTAGCCTGTTTGTTGCAAGGCCAGGTTGGGCCACTGGGTCAATGGGTTTCCTGATCACCCCGATTCATTTAACTGCAGTGATCCTTCAAGTGAAAGCCAAAGAGTCCATGGCATAGGAATTCCTCCCCATATTTAATGGGTGGTAAAATTTAGTTCAATAGCTCCAAACGTTGTTATGGAAAGTTCCAATTTGTCCACTGCCTGTCGAGAAACAGTGTTTTTGAAAAATAAGCTTTCTGTTTCCTACCTGGATAGCAACAGGTTTACAGGGATATGGACCCAACTCAGGCAGATGGGACTAGTGTAGATGGGAGTGTGGCCAAGTTGGGCCGAAGGGCCTGTTTCCAGGCTTATGACGCTATGTTTTAGGTAGAGTTATTTTTGGTCAAGATTTAAGCAATTGAATCATCCTACCACAACCAGAGAGCAGTGCTGAACTATTATCTAGCTGTTTGGTGACCCTCGGCATCTGTAAATAGATTTATTGTAGGTAGACAAAAATGCTGGAGAAACTCAGCGGGTGCAGCAGCATCTATGGAGCAAAGGAAATAGGCGACGTTTCGGGCCGAAACCCTTCTTCAGACTCATGGGGGGTGGGGGGGAAGAAAGGAAAAATGAGGAGGAGGAGCCCGAGGGCTGAGGGAGAACTAGGAAGGGGAGGAGACAGCAAGGGCTAACATAATTGTGAGAATTCAATGTTCATGCCCCCAGGATGCAGACTCCCCAAGCGGAATATGAGGTGCTGTTCCTCCAATTTCTGGTGTTGCTCACTCTGGCCATGGAGGAGGCCCAGGACAGATAGGTCGGATACAGAATGGGAGGGGGAGTTGAAGTGCTGAGCCACCGGGAGGTCAGGTAGGTTATTGCGGACTGAGCGGAGGTGTTCGGCGAAACGATCGCCCAGCCTATGCTTTATTGTAATCATGTATTGTCTTTCTGCTGACAGGTTAGCACACGACCAATGTTTTTCACTGTACCTCGGTACACGTGACAATAAACTAAACTAAAAAAAATATTTATACTTACATTTGCAGCTGAGCTGAGTTGATCAGCCATTCAAAAAGGCACAAAATGCACCATATCAGCAGAAATCTTCTGAGCATTGGAGAGTACCCTGTATTTCTACATGGCCACAACTTTAATACAGAGAACCTGCTTGCGGTTTTAATGAGAGTGATATCAAGAGGTGCTGGGTCACTTCCCACACATGGACAAGGACCACTATTCAAGAGGTCCACAAAGAATAAGGTTGCATTTCAAACAACATAGGAAGGGAAAATCTGGACAATTTTCGACTGACAACTGGAATATCCCTTCGCGAAAGGACGGTACAGTGGCGCAGCAGTAGAGTTGCTACCGCGCAGCGTCAAAGATCGACTATGGGGGCTATCTCTGCGGAGTTTGCACGTTCTCCCTGTGACCACGTGGGTTTTCTCTGGGTGCTCCGGTTTCCTCCCACATTCCAAAGATGTGCAGTTTTGTAGGTTAATTGGCCTCTGTAAACTGCCCCTAGTGCCGGCATGGGAAAGTGACATGACATAGAACAAGGGTACGGGTGATCGATGGTTGGTGTGGACCCTGTGGTACCTCTAAACTCAACTGAAGCTGGCTATCCTGACAGAGACCATCTGGGATAGTGGGGATGCGGTGGGGATGGGTGCTTACAGTTTGGACATGGGTAGAGTATGAATGCCTACTGCATGGTGATCAAGTGAAATGTAGTGCTTGGGTCTCAGAATGAAGCACGAAGTCCAGTGTTTTGAGAAGCACCTTTTATTATGTCCTCCCGGTTGTAGGGAAGACCAAACGTGAGGAAGATGGCACCCAAACCCCTGCCTTTAAAGCCTCCGGCTGAGGGCCGCCTCCGGACTGAACCACTCCCGTGCCGAGGGGTTCGACAGTATGATGGCACGACCCTTGGGAGCCGCCACAGGACCCCCCCCCCCCCCAGAACCAGAGGCACGAAACGCACCGGCGAGCGCACGATTCGGCCGGCCCGTATGCGGAAGTCAGCAGATCCCGGGGCTTGCGGGGGCGTAGGTGGAGGGACAGGTCGAGGGACCGGTGGGAGGACAGGTCGAGTGACAGGTGGAGGGAGTCGTGAGGGGGGGGCGTCCTCGAGGCCGCGGTTGGGCAACCAGCACCGGCTGGTCAATGTCCAGGTGCGCCGGCTTTAAACGGTCAATCGACACGGCCTCCGGCCGGCCCCCCATGTCCAGGACAAAAGTCACAGAATCATCATACACACTCTGTCCGCACATGTGTGCTGAAGTGCTAGTAGGCAGAGTCCTGGTTTGTGTAATGGAATGTGGTTTATACTCTCTAGAATTTAGGAGATTGAGAGGGGATCTTATAGAAACTTACAAAATTCTTAAGGGGTTGGACAGGCTAGATGCAGGAAGATTGTTCCCGATGTTGGGGAAGTCCAGGACAAGGGGTCACAGCTTAAGGATAAGGGGGAAATCCTTTAAAACTGAGATGAGAAGAACTTTTTTCACACAGAGAGTGGTGAATCTCTGGAACTCTCTGCCACAGAGGGTAGTTGAGGCCAGTTTATTGGCTATATTTAAGAGGGAGTTAGATGTGGCCCTTGTGGCTAAGGGGATCAGGGGGTATGGAGAGAAGGCAGGTATGGGATACTGAGTTGGATGATCATCCATGATCATATTGAATGGCGGTGCAGGCTCGAAGGGTCGAATGGCCTACTCCTGCACCTAATTTCTATGTTTCTATGTTTCTATGTAATGTATGCTAAGCTTCCCTTGTGCCTCAGAGATCAGCTTGCTGTGATGTGTGGCCTTCAACAGGAACTGGAGAGTAGCCCAGCAACGCAGCAGCGAGTGGTACTGCAGCGCAATGGGATGCAATGTTGAGGCTCTATAAGGCACTGGTCAGGCCGCATTTGGAATATTGTGAGCAATTTTGGGCACCATATCTGAGGAAGGATGTGTTGGCTCTGGAGAGGGTCCAGAGGAGGTTTTAAAGAAGAATCAGGAATTAGTAGATTAATCTATCATGCGCGATTGTCAACACTGGGCTGGAGTATAGAAGAATGAGGGGGGGGACCTCATTGAAACATACAGAACAGTGAAAGGCTTGGATAGAGTGAATGCGGAGAGGATGTTTCCACCAGTGAGAGTCTAGGACTAGAGGTCACAGCCTCAAAATTAAAGGACGTTCTTTTAGGAAGGAGATGAGGAGAAATGTATTTAGTCAGACGGTGGTGAATCTGTGGAATTCTTTGCCACAGGCAACTGTGGAGGATAAATCAGTGGATATTTTTAAGGCAGAGATAGATAGATTTTTGATTAGTACAGGTGTCAGAGGTTATGGGGAGAAGCCAGGAAAATGGGGTTAGGAGGGAGAGATAGATCAGCCATGGTAAACAAAAATACTGGAGAAACTCAGCGGGTGCAGCAGCATCTATGGAGCGAAGGAAATAGGCAACGTTTCGAGCCAAAACCCTTCTTCAGACAGATCAGCCATGATTGAATAGCAGAGTAGACTTGATGGGCTGAATGGCCTAATTCTACTGTTACTTATGACCTTATGGCACACCTTCTATCACCTGGGTCATGACCTGACCTCAGGTGCTAACAATGTAGAGTTTACACTTCTGAGTAACAACCGAAGATAATAGAAACATAGAGACATAGACAATAGGTGCAGGAGTAGGCCATTCGGCCCTTCGAGCCTTCACTGCCATTCAATATGATCATGGCTGATCATCCAACTCAGTATCCTGTACCTGCCTTCTCTCCATACTCCCTCATCCCTTTAGCCACAAGGGCCACACCTAACTCCCTCTTAAATATAGCCAATGAACTGGCCTCAACTACCTTCTGTGGCAGAGAATTCCAGAGATTCACCACTCTCTGTGTGAAAAATGTTTTTCTCATCTCGGTCCTAAAAGATTTCCCCCTTATCCTTAAGCTGTGACCCCTTGTCCTGGACTTCCCCAACATCGGGAACAATCTTCCTGCATCTAGCCTGTCCAACCCCTTAAGAATTTTGTAAGTTTCTATATGATCCCCTCTCAATCCCCTAAATTCTAGAGAGTATAAACCAAGTCTATCCAGCAAGGATTTGAGTATAGGAGCAGAGAGGTTCTACTGCAGTTGTACAGGGTCTTGGTGAGACCACACCTGGAGTATTGCGTACAGTTTTGGTCTCCAAATCTGAGGAAGGACATTATTGCCATAGAGGGAGTGCAGAGACGGTTCACCAGACTGATTCCTGGGATGTCAGGACTGTCTTATGAAGAAAGACTGGATAGACTTGGTTTATACTCTCTAGAATTTAGAAGATTGAGAGGGGATCTTATAGAAACTTACAAAATTCTTAAGGGGTTTAGACAGGCTAGATGCAGGAAGATTGTTCCCGATGTTGGGGAAGTCCAGAACAAGGGGTCACAGCTTAAGGATAAGGGGGAAATCCTTTAAAACCGAGATGAAAAGAACTTTTTTCACACAGAGAGTGATGAATCTCTGGAACTCTCTGCCACAGAGGGTAGTTGAGGCCAGTTCATTGGCTATATTTAAGAGGGAGTTAGATGTGGTCCTTGTGGCTAAGGGGATCAGGGGTATGGAGAGAAGGCAGGTACGGGATACTGAGTTGGATGATCAGCCATGATCATATTGAATGGCGGTGCAGGCTCGAAGGGCCGAATGGCCTACTCCTGCACCTAATTTCTATGTTTCTATATAAGAGCGACATAGCAAACGATTTGAATAAATAATAATAAGTGTCCGGGGGGGGGTGGTGACTGGCAGTCACCGAGGTACGTTGTTGAGTAGAGTGACAGCCGCCGGAAAGAAGCTGTTCCTCGACCTGCTGGTTCGGCAACGGAGAGACCTGTAGCGTCTCCTGGATGGTAGGAGGTTAAACAGTCCATGGTTGGGGTGAGAGCGGTCCTTGGCGATGCTGAGCGCCCTCCGCAGACAGCGCTTGCTTTGGACAGACTCAATGGAGGGGAGCGAGGAACCGGTGATGCGTTGGGCAATTTTCACCACCCTCTGCAATGCCTTCCGGTCGGAAACAGAGCAGTTGCCATACCATACTGTGATGCAGTTGGTAAGGATGCTATCGATGGTGCAGCGGTAGAAGTTCACCAGGATCTGAGGAGACAGATGGACCTTCTTCAGTCTCCTCAGGAAGAAGAGACGCTGATGAGCCTTCTTGATCAGAGTAGACAGTAGCAGTGTAAGGCAGTAGCTCTATCGCTGAGCCACCGTGCCGCCCTGACAGATGGGGGTCTACATTCCAGTAGTGGCCAATAGTCCAAAGGTGGAAGGTGGTGAGGCCAATGCAGTTCAGAACTTCTAGCCATGGGCCAGAGGTAGAGAGCAGGTGATCATGGAATCTCACGATGATTGGGGTTAGGGAACGGAGCTGAAATCGAATAATAACATGCAGATATATGATTGTAAAGGGTTAACAAAATGAACAGATTTCTGGGTTTAAGAGGAAGGAATGCTGACCCGGAAGAGGTAGATCATGGTAGGAGCAACAGAGCAGGGAGAATCTGGTGGTTTGGATGTGGCGTAATGCCCCTGTCCACTTAGGAAACCTAAACGGAAACCTCTGGAGACTTTGCCCCCCACTCAAGGTTTCCGTGCGGTTCCCGGAGGTTGCAGGTGGTTGCCGGAGGTTGCAGGTAGTGAAAGCAGGTAGGGAAACTGACAAAAAACCTCCGGGAACCGCACGGAAACCTTGGGTGGGGCGCAAAGTCTCCAGAGGTTTCCGTTCCGGTTTCCTAAGTGGGACAGGGGCATTACTGAGTAGATTGTTGGAGCTCGCCAAAGCATTCGTCATCTACTGGACCCAAAGCAATTAAGGCACTTTCCTCAAGATTTCAGCTCTTTCTTTTACTGCATTTTACACGATTTTGGAAAGTCTGGGTGCCTGTGACAGATATTAGAATACCAGTTAAGAAGAACAGCACACCCATGTTGTGTTCAAATGCCCAGCTTGCAAACTCCTGGCAGTTTTAGACAATAGACAATAGACAATAAGTGCAGGAGTAGGCCATTTGGCCCTTCGAGCCAGCACCACCATTCAATGTGTTCACGGCTGATCGACCGCAATCAGTACCACGTTCCTGCCTTCTCCCCATATCCTCTAACTCTGCTATTTTTAATAGCCCTATTAAAGAAATACATTCTTGCCATAGAGGGAGTACAGAGAAGGTTCACCAGACTGATTCCTGGGATGGCAGGACTTTCATATGAAGAAAGACTGGATACACTCGGCTTGTACACGCTAGAATTTAGGAGATTGAGAGGGGATCTTATAGAAACTTACAAAATTCTTACGTGGTTAGACAGGCTAGATGCAGGAAGATTGTTCCCGATGTTGGGGAAGTCCAGAACAAGGGGTCATAGTTTAAGGATAAGAGGGATGTCTTTTAGGACCGAGATGAAAAAATAATTTTTTGCTCAGAGTGGTGAATCTCTAGAATTCTCTGCCACAGAAGGCAGTTGAGGCCAGTTCATTGGCTATATTTAAGAGGGAGATAGATGTGGCACTTGTTACTAAAGGGATCAGGGGGTATGGAGAGAAGGCAGGTATGGGATACTGAGTTGGATGATCAGCCATGATCATATTGAATGGCGGTGCAGGCTCGAAGGGCCGAATGGCCTGCTCCTGCACCAATTTTCTATGTTTCTATGTTTCTATCTAGCTCTCTCTTGAAAGCATCCAGAAAACCTGCCTCCACTGCCCTCCACTGAGGCGGAGAATTCCACTGGCTCACAACTCTCTGTGAGAAAAAGTGTTTCCTCGTCTCCGTTCTAAATGGCTTACTCCTTAGTCTTAAACTGTGGCCACTGGTTCTGGAAGAATTTAAAATTCAGTCTTTGATACAATACCATCCATTCTCTGTGAGCTAAGATTCACTTTTTGTTATGCACCTGTACAATTACAAAATACGTTATGATGTTTGAAAGAGTACACAGATGGATGGAAGACTGATATATGCCTTTTTAGATTATTATCTTTTGAACAAAACAGCAGACTGTCAACAAAACAAACGAGGCTCTGTGTTCAACCACCATCCATGTTATTTGGTATGTGTACGCATGACTATCGTTGCATTCATATTTACGTGGAACATCATTTATCACTATATTATTTTATAAACAAAGTTTCCTTCACTTTTCTTCACTTTCTTCCCCTTTTCTTCTTCAATATCGTCAGAAAACCACAATGTGCCATAAATATGCACTCCTCACACTGCCAGGGAGTCAGGGGTTATTCAATTCAATTCAATTCAATTCAACTTTAATGTCATCGCACAAATACAAGTATCAGTACAACGAAATGCAGTTTTGCGTCAGACCGTAGTAGTTGTACATAAAGAGAAAAAACAAGAAAAAAATAGAAAGAGAGAAGATACAGAATAATCAGGAAATACAGAATGATTAAACAAAGGGGGACGGAGGGACCAGAGAAATCTATCGTCGGGACTCCTAGTTCAGCAGTATGATTGTGTTGTTATAGAAGCTTTTCCTCATCCTGCTGGTACGTGACCTGAGGCTCCTGTACCGCCTCCCTGATGGGAGGAGGGCAAACAGTCCATGGTTGGGGTGTGAGGGGTCTTTGATGATCTTCCCGGCCCGTCTCAGACACCGTTTTCGGTGGAGGGCATCCATGGCAGGGAGCGGGGCACCGATGATGTGCTCCGCGGTTTTCACCACCCGTTGTAGTGCCTTCCTGTCCGCTACGGTGCAGCTGCTGTACCATACCATGAAGCAGGTGGTCAGGATACTCTCTATGGTACAGCGGTAAAAGTTGGTCAGGATCCGGGGGGACAGGTGAGCTTTCTTGAGCCTCCTAAGGAAGTAAAGGCGCTGCTGTGCCTTTTTGATCAGCTTGGAGGTGTTGAGGGACCAGGACAAGTCCTCCGAGATATGCACTCCGAGGAATTTATAGCTGGAGACGCGCTCCACCTCAGTCCCGTTGATATGGATGGCGGTATGACTGCCTCCTCTGGTCTGCCTGAAGTCGACAATAATCTCTTTCGTCTTTTTGGTGTTGAGGATGAGGTTATTGTCGGCACACCAGGTGGTCAGGTGCTGGATCTCATCCCTGTAGGCTGACTCATCGTTGTCGCTGATCAGTCCTACTACCGTGGTATCGTCAGCAAACTTAATAATGGCGTTGGATCCGTACTTTGGGATGCAGTCGTGGGTGAAGAGGGAGTAGAGGAGAGGGCTGAGCACACAGCCCTGTGGCACTCCGGTGTTCAGTGTTATAGTGGAGGAGGTGAGGTTATTGACCCTAACAGACTGTGGTCTGTTAGTGAGGAAGTCCAATGTCCAGTTGCAGAGGGAGGTGGAGATGCCAAGTCCACTGAGTTTGGTGATCAAGCTGGCTGGGATGACGGTGTTAAAGGCAGAGCTGAAATCAATGAACAGCAGCCTGATGTAGAAGTTTATGGGGAGAAGGCAGGAGAATGGGGGTTAGGAGGGAGAGATAGATCAGCCGTGATTGAATGGTGGAGTGGACTTAGAAATGTAGAAATATAGAAAATAGGTGCAGGAGGAGGCCATTCGGCCCTTCGAGCCAGCACCGGCATTCATTGTGATCATGGCTGATCGTCCCCTATCAATAACCCATGCCTGCCTTCTCCCCATATCCCTTGACTCCACTAGCCACTAGAGCTCTATCTAACTCTCTCTTAAATCCATCCAGTGACTTGGCCTCCACTGCCGTTTGTGGCAGGGAATTCCATAAATTCACAACTCTCTGGGTGAAAAAGTTTTTTCTCACCTCAGTCTTAGGTGGGAAAAAAACCTTTTCACCCAGAGAGTTGTGAATGTATGGACTTGATGGGCCAAATGGTCTAAATCTGCTCCAATCACGCATGAACTGTGCCTGAGGCGTTGTTGAAATCACAGTGCCTTCAATATTTTTGTGCAGAGAATCTCCTCAATATGGAAAGCTTCACAGTCAAGCTTTCTCTCTATAATGCCCAGAGTTCACAGGTGCCCACCTTTCAGTATGAGTAGCAATGAGAAGAAGAGTTCCTCTGCAACCCAAAGGCACCAAGGGAGCTACTGCATACACATCCGCTGTCATTGCTAACTTAACACAAACCCTTTATGGATCAGCAACAAGCATGTGTTGGAATTGTTCAATAGGCGCTTGTCAAAACTGTTCAGTCTGCTCCTTGCTACATTTATGCACTGGGGTATTTTATGATGTAATCATTCTGCCAGACTTTGAACTTCATGTTCACTTTTGCTTTGGCATTCCAGCTCCAGCTAATCACATCAGTTTTGTTTAGATGAAGATGCACAGTAGCTGATTAAACAATTTAGGCATGAGCGAGCTGATCCATCGCCTGTTAAAGGTTTCATTTTGAAATTTAAGCATCAGAAAACCAGGAGCTTGTTAATAGCAACTGCTGCTGCAGCAGTTCACGTATCTTAGCTATTAGCTTGAATTTCCCACAGCTTTTATTGTTTGCTGACTGGACAGACATTTAACAATTAGGCAACATGGACTATGCTTCACAAAACAGGCTCTGCCCTGTACTCTGAAATGTTGCTTGGGTTTATTAAACAGCTTTCTTTCAATCAAAAGCTGAATCTGTCTTTGTCCATCCTCTAGAAATGCAGGAATAGCAGTCATCCAAGTAGCTTTTCAAACCCAGTTATATGTTAACCATATAATAACCATATAACAATTACAGCACGGAAACAGGCCATCTCGACCCTTCTAGTCCGTGCCGAACACATAATCTCCCCTAGTCCCATATACCTGCGCTCAGACCATAACCCTCCATTCCCTTCCCATCCATATAACTATCCAATTTATGTTGATAATGATATCATGATTGTTCTAACTGTGATGGCTGTGAAGGCCAAGTCATTGGATATTTTTAAAGCAGATATGGACAAATTCTTAATGAGTAATGCCCCTGTCCCACTTAGGAAACCTGAACGGAAACCTCTTGAGACTTTGCGGGCACCCAAGGTTTCCGTGCGGATCCCGGAGGTTGCCGGAGGTTGCAGGTAGTGGAAGCAGGTAGGGAGACTGACAAAAAACCTCCGGGAACCGCGCGGAAACCTTGGGTGGGGCGCAAAGTCTCAAGAGGTTTCCGTTCAGGTTTCCTAAGTGGGACAGGGGCATAAGGGTGTCAACTTTTACAGGGAGAAGGCAGGAGAATGGGATTGAGTGGGAAAGATAGATCAGCCAAGATTGAATGGCGGAGTAGACTTGATGGGCCGAATGGCCTAATTCTGCTCCTAGAAATGATCAACATGAATTTATACTCCTGTCCTGACACCATCTTCCTCAAGATATTTGAATGACAGAAATCATGCAATTCCAGGGCAAAAATCAACAATTAACATAGCATCAACTGCAGTGTAAAAATTTAAACGTCTGAGGTTGCAATCCTCTGCATGTAAAAAATGTTTCCACATTGAAGCAAAACATTGCGGATGTTGGAAATCTGAAATAAAATCTGAAAAAAGCTTGAAATATGCAACATGTCAGGCAGTATCTGTGCAGAAAGAAACTGAGCTGATGTTTCACTTGGATAACTTTCAATTGGAATTCATCAGTGGAGATGAGTAGAGAAGGCTAGTATTCAGAGATTTTGGAGGGAAAAGACTGGCAGCCTAGCATCAGTAAGAGGGGTGAGCGCGCGGGGAAAGGTTGATGGCTTGGAACTGATATCAGGCAGTGGGGAATCGGAGGTGAGTAATCATTGTATACTAAGGGCAGTGGTAGAGTTGCTGCCTTACAGCATCAGAGACCCGGGTTCGATCCTGACTACAGGTGCTGCCTGTTCGGAGTTTGTACATTCTCCCAGCGACCACGTGGGGTTTCTCGGGGTGCCCCGGGTACCTCCCACACTCCAACGACTTACAGGATTGTAGGTTAATTGGCTTCAGAACCATTGTAAATTGACCCTAGTGTGTAGGATAGTGCCAGTGTATCAGCCAGTGTATACAGATGATCGTATGAGATGTTGGTCGGCATGAACTCTGTGGGCCGAAGGGCCTGTTTTCCGTGCTGTATCTCACGTCTAAAGTAAGGAATGGTTTCTGCATCCAATGTGTGCTGTAGCCACAGGCAGCCTTGTTTGAGCACTGGCTGTTAGGAGTCAGACAGAAAACCACAGGCTTCATGTGACTCACAGTCATCATTCATTTGGCTTTAAGATAGATTTATTGAATCGCTTAAGAAATCAATTTTAGGGAAAATCACTTTTTTTTAATGTTTTCACTGCTTAGGCTCTTGGCTGGCTGAACGTTTTGATTTTCAGATCAATAAATTTGTACCTTGACGAGAGAAACAAAATTAAATTGGGAACAGTCAGCTGGTCAGGCAGCATGTTGTGAGTACCTGAGCTAACCTGCCCTCACCCTATCACAGGGATTTCCTTTTTACTTTCCCATCCTACCCCCCTCTCTGCAAATTAAAACTAACTTGTTTTTGTCACTTTCTCATTTTTTTTAACATGTAATTTTAATTGTGTCTTCACAGATACTGCCTGGCCTGGAGAATTCCGAGCATTTTCTGGTATTATTTCTAAATTAACGGCAGAGTTTTTTTGTTTGTTTTTGTTTTTACATAACTTCCTGTCATACTCTCACTATCACAAAATCCCCAAAAAAGAGGCACCAAGTGCCGGAGTAACTCAACGGGTCAGGGAACATAGGTACACAAAATTGCTGGAGAAACTCAGCGGGTGCAGCAGCATCTTTGGAGTGAAGGAAATAGGCGACGTTTCGGGCCGAAACCCTTCTTCAGACTGATGGGGGGTGGTGGGGGGGAGAAGGAAGGAAAAGGGGAGGAGGAGGAGCCCGAGGGCGGGCGGATAGGAGGGTGGGAGGAGACAGCTAGAGGATTAAGGAAGGGGAGGAGACAGTAAGGGCTAGCAAAATTGGGAGAATTCAATGTTAATGCCATCCGGACGCAAGGTCCCCAGGCGGAATATGAGGTGCTGTTTCTCCAATTTCCACTGTTGCTCACTCTGGCAATGGAGGAGACCCAGGACAGAGAGGTCGGATTGGGAATGGGAGGGGGAGTTGAAGTGCTGAGCCACCGGGAGGTCAGGTTGGTTATTGCGGACTGAGCGGTGGTGTTCGGCGAAACGATCGCCCAACCTACGCTTAGTCTCCCTGATGTACATCAGCTGACATCTAGAGCAGCGGATGCAGTAGATGAGGTTGGAGGAGATGCAGGTGAACCTTTGTCGCACCTGGAACAATTGATTGGGTCCTTGAATGGAGTCGAGGGGGGAGGTGAAGGGACAGGTGTTGCATTTCTAGCGGTTGCAACGGAAAGTGCCCGGGGAGGGGGTGGTGCGGGAGGGAAGGGAACATCTCTGGAGATCATGGATAGGTGACATTTCAGGTCAAAACCTTTCTGTAGACTGATCAGTCACCGCCCCTTTCCCAGCCCATGAACACTCATCCCCCATCCCCAAGTCCCTCATATCTCTTATATCTTCCCGCACTCCCATCCCATCCCCCCTTGTCCACCACTGCCCAAATCCCTCCCTCTGGCTTTAGATTGCATGCATCTCCTCTACTTATCTGACATCCTTTGTCTCTCTATTTCACCTCTAGCCTTTGTCACTTAATGCCCCCGTCCCACTTAGGAAACCTGAACGTAAACCTATGGAGACTTTGCGCCCCACCCAAGGTTTCCGTGCGGTTCCCGGAGGTTTTTGTCAGTCTCCCTACCTGCTTCCACTACCTGCAACCTCCGGCAACCACCTGCAACCTCCGGGAACCGCACGGAAACCTTGGGTGGGGCGCAAAGTCTCCAGAGGTTTCCGGTCAGGTTTCCTAAGTGTGACAGGGGCAATATTCTACCCATCTGCCATTCAAACCCCCTCTCACCTATATCCACCTATAATGTTATGTGAATATAAGATCATGTGATATGAGCAGAATTAGGCCATTCGGCCAAAGCATCGCCAAGGACTGCTCTCACCCCAACCATGGACTGTTTACCCTCGTACCATCCGGGAGGCGCTACAGGTCTCTCCGTTGCCGAACCAGCAGGTCGAGGAACAGCTTCTTCCCGGCGGCTGTCACTCTACTCAACAACGTACCTCGGTGACTGTCAATCACCACCCCCCCCCGGACACTTATTATTATTTATTCAAATCATTTGCTATGTCGCTGTTCCAGGGAGATGCTAAATGCATTTTGTTGTCTCTGTACTGTACATTGACAATGACAATTAAAATTGAATCTGAATCTGAATCTGAATCTGAATCTGAAATATAGTCTGAAGAAGGGTTTTGGCCCGAAACATCGCCTATTTTCTTCGCTCCATAGATGCTGCTGCACCCGCTGAGTTTCTCCAGCAATTTTGTGTACCTTTAGTCTGATCGGAAATGTCACATGTCCATTGCCCTAAACAGATGCTGCCTAACCTGCTGAGTTCCTCTAGCACTCTGTTTTGCTTAGAATTCTTGAAGCGTCACCTTGCATCCACGCAGCCCATTTGTGTTTTGTTTATTCTCTTAATGTGCCTGCTCATAAGCTCTTCATTTATTGAATTTTATTATTTTATTTTTTGTAATATTTTTATGAGAAGCTGTGTACAGTCGGATAAACCATGGCATGTAACATAATACATTTCGTGTACAACTTCTTGTTTTTAATTTAACAATAGAGAAATAACAGAAGCAAGATAAGGAGAAAAGAAAAGTGGCAGAAAAGTAGTGATTTGTAAGCCCCAGGAGTTAACAATTGATAGTTTGTGGAAGGATAGAGAGAAAGAACCCATAAAGATGTAAAAAGAAAAAGGAAACAAGAAAGGAAACACAGAAAAAATAGAGGAAAACATTTTAAAAAATTAAAAAACAGAACAGAAAAAAAGGAATGTACCTACTTCATCTCTTTCCACACCCCTCACCCAGTTCCAAAACAGTTAATTTCCAGAGTAATGTTGCACCATATTATATTTGTAATAAATCGATGAAAGGAGACGATATCTTTAAGTTTATTTTGAACTACTTTTCCTCTCTAGCTCTGTGTGCATTTGTAGTGTTCTGCATTTTCAGCTCTTCACTATTTGATTTATGATATATTATCTTGCAACTTAAAAGTTTGCAAAGTCAAAGAGCTTACACGCACTTTGGTTCTCATTCAACTGATTCCTTACTTTATAGAACAGAAATTCTCAAATTGCATTTGATGTCTTGTTGCTATACTGCTTCAGAAGAACTAAGGATGTTTTTTTTCTTTTCCTTCTCAGCTTCCTTCTAAAAACCATTGAGGGTAGTTAGTTTCTATTCCGTCCCATGGGAACAAGTAGCCACATATATTTCAACTGCCAGCCTTTTTCTTTAAGAATTATCGCTAGCCTTATAAATGTCAGGCAACATGTGGCTATGCTCTATGGAGGTGAATGTGGACGAGATGACATTGTAGCGTGGAACAGGTTGGCAGGTTGAATATAATGAATGTGAAGTCTAAGCTTTCTGAGAGAATTTAACCATATAACCATATAACAACTACAGCACGGAAACAGGCCATCTCGACCCTTCTAGTCCGTGCCGAACACGTATTCTCCCCTAGTCCCATATACCTGCATTCAGACCATAACCCTCCATTCCTTTCCCGTCCATATAACTATCCAATTTATTTTTAAATTATAAAAACGAACCTGCCTCCACCACCTTCACTGGAAGCTCATTCCACACAGCCACCACTCTCTGAGTAAAGAAGTTCCCCCTCATGTTACCCCTAAACTTCTGTCCCTTAATTCTCAAGTCATGTCCTCTTGTTTGAATCTTCCCTACTCTTAGTGGGAAAAGCTTATCCACGTCAACTCTGTCTATCCCTCTCATCATTTTAAAGACCTCTATCAAGTCCCCCCTTAACCTTCTGCGCTCCAAAGAATAAAGCCCTAACTTGTTCAACCTTTCTCTGTAACTTAGTTGCTGAAACCCAGGCAACATTCTAGTAAATCTCCTCTGTACTCTCTCTATTTTGTTGACATCCTTCCTATACTTAGGCGACCAAAATTGTACACCATACTCCAGAATTGGCCTCACCAATGCCTTGTACAATTTTGTACAATATTTCAGTGAAATATTCCTACACTGGATCTCATGGAGGAAAGTATTTGCATCACAGCCCCTCTTAAAACACTCTTGACGGTCTCTGTGCGCAGATCCTCTTATAGAATCAGAGAGTCCTACAGCATGGAAACTTTGGTCAAACTTGCCCACACTGGCCAACAGGTCCCATCTACGCTAGTGCCACCAGCATGCGTTTGGCCCATGTCCTTCTAAACCTGTTCTATCTATATATCTGTCTAATTGTTTCTTAAACATTGCAATAGTCCATGCCTCTACTACCTCCTCTGGCAGCTCATTCCATACACCCATCGCCCTTCGTGTGAAAAAGGTACCCCTCAGATTTCTATTAAATCTCTTCACCTTAAAACCCATGTCTTCTGGTTCTCGATTCCCCTACTCAGGGCAGGAGACTCTGTGTGTCCACCCAGTCTATTCCTCTCATAATTATATATACTTATTTACCTCTCAGCCCCTCTTTGCATCCATATCCTCTTCTGCCTTGCTGCAAACTAGTGGGACGGTCTCAAAAGGTTCTTCATTCAGACCTGGAGTAAGATGACAGTCAACATGATGTTGGTCAATGCAGGGAATCAATGCAGCAATCTGCATTCAAAAAATGTGCTCAGCAGGACTCGGGTTGATAGTTGAGGAGAGGACTCAGTGATGCTAATTTGTGTGATATGTCGTTTTTAAGAACTGCCTTTCTTCCCCGCATTGGGTGTTTAAGGCTGTGAACTGTGAATTGTGACCATCTGGCCTCAGATATCATTAACCATTGCTAATCAACTGGGGGGTGTATTGCAGTTGTGCCCAGTACAAGATTGTTTGGTAGAGTTTCAGGTTGCTCATGACAACAGGAAATGATTCCCCTGTCCAAAACAAGAGCATGTACATGGGCATCACTGATGGAAGCATTCAGTTGAGCATCTACTTCTCAGCGAAGCTTTATAAGAAGATAGATACAAAATGACAGAGTAACTCAGCAAGCAGCATCTCTGGACAAGGACGAAGGGCAAAGGACATTTATTGTCACATACACCAATTGATGCAGCGAAATTGGAGTTACCATACAGCACACAAATAAGATAACAACACTAATAACACCACTATAGAATTTTACATAAAACATAAAACAGCTGGAGAGAAGGAATGTCGTTTCGTGTGAGGACCTTACTCGTCTCATCCCGAAACATCACGCATTGTTTCTCTCCAGATCTGCTGCCAGTGCCGCTGAGTTACCCCTGTATATCTTCGGTGTAATCCAGCATCTGCAGTTCCTTCCTAGGTTTTATAAGAAACTGGCTAGCACCTCCACCTGTCAAGTAATTTGATCAACTACGTTTTTTTCCCCTTTTAATCTGTGCCACTGAAACTGTGTAGGATTGGGCATTCATCATTAGCAATGCAAAAGAGAAAAATGTGCAGAAAAGAATTAGGAGAGGCAGAGAGTGCTCACTAATGCAATACCACTGTACTGGGGGAAGTCCAGATACAGAGAAAGGGGAAGGTGGTTACCAGTAGCTTTACACTGCATGCGAATAGACCTGCAGATTATATTAAATAAGGTGCAAGAGCATCCACATAGAATTACAATGTGGCAATCACTTAGAGATGGCCAAACAGGGTAGAATATTCCTGGATACAAGTGGAATGTGGAAAAGAGTGTTGTGGCATTGACAGTGATGATAGACAATGTTTAGTTTAGTTTAGTTTAGAGATACAGCGCGTTAACAGGCCCTTCAGCACACCGAGTCCTCACAGACCAGCGATCCCCGCACATTAACACTATCCTACACACACTAGAGATCATTTACATTTAAACCAAGCCAATTAACCTACAAACCTGTACGTCTTTGGAGTGTGGGAGGAAACCGGAGATCTCGGAGAAAACCCATATAGGTCACGGGGAGAACATACAAACTCCGTACAGACAGCACACATTGTCAGGATCGAACCCGGGTCTCTGGCACTCCAGGCACTGTAAGGCAGCAACTCTACCACTGTGCCACCATTCCGTCTTCTGACAGAATCAATTTGCCTTGAGAGGAGAAGGAATGAAGGTGTGTTTACACTTCTGGGTGAATTCTATTGGTATCTAATTTATGGGAAGGATGAAGAGGATCACAGATGCAGGGAAATTAAACAGGTGGGCAAAAACTACAGTGAAGTTACAATGTGGGATTACAACTGTCCTAACATGGACATTATATACGTATGACAGAGCTGGGGAGGGGAGTCATTGTTGAAGCAAATTGGAAAGAAAGTGTTTGATCAACATATTTTTGGCTTAGTGAAGAATTAAGCATTGGTTCTATCCCGTGATGGAGATTTAGACAAACCAAATGGGGCAAGGTTCAGCATCTGGGGGATAGCAAAGAAAAAGTATTTGGGCTTCCCTAAAGTGGTCATGTGGAACAGGGTTGTTTCAATGGGGGAGGAACAATTCTCACCTGTAAACTAGAACCAAGATCATGAGGGAAAACTGTAATTAGGAGTGTGATGAGATGGTGTGATTAAAATCTATGTAGATTAGCATGATGCAGGTGGAAGAAAATTAAATACAGAAATCCCTGGATAAACACAAACATGAAGAATAAAAACAAGAAAATAAAGAACAAATGACAGATGTGAGAACCAGAACAGTTTATAGACTGTTCAGTGGTAACAATAAAGGCAATAATAAGGACCAAAAAAGCAGTAGAAAAGGCTGAAGTGAACGTTCAGTTACAGCACAGTTGTGTTCCTCGGTGTAAAGGCTTGCTGTGCTTCTGAAGTTGTGCTTTTCTTGACATGCAGCGTAAATGATGAGCTCTTTGCTGTCAGTTCCTGAAGGGGGAAAGCAAAATGGAAACGACACTCTTCCAGTCCACAGGGGAGAGCTGGTACTGGAAGAATGAATATTGCATCGATGAAAAAGAAGTGTGCAGTCCTCCTGTGGGATCCGAGTCACCGGGGCAGATTGATGGAGGGCATTACTGCAGGAGTGACGTGCTTTGTGCATGGGAACCATGGAGAACCTCCAGGGCTCCTGCCATGTGCTGCAGCCAGGGATGATGCCATGGAGGGAGTCTGTGGATCAGTTCAGTTAAGTTTATTGTCGCGTGTACCGAGGTACAGAGTAAAGGTTTTTGTTGCATGCTAACCAGTCAGCAGAAAGACAATACATGATTACAATCAAGCCATTTACAGAGTATAGATACATGATGTGGGAATAACGTTTAGTGTAAGGTAAAGCCAGCAAAGTCTGGTTAAGGATAGTCTGATCACCAGACTGATTCCTGGGATGTCAGGACTGTCTTATGAAGAAAGACTGGATAGACTTGGTTTATACTCTCTAGAATTTAGGAGATTTAGAGGGGATCTTATAGAAACTTACAAAATTCTTAAGGGGTTGGACAGGCTAGATGCAGGAAGATTGCTCCCGATGTTGGGGAAGTCCAGGACAAGGGGTCACAGCTTAAGGATAAGGGGGAAATCCTTTAAAACCGTGATGAGAAGAACTTTTTTCACACAGAGAGTGGTGAATCTCTGGAACTCTCTGCCACAGAGGGTAGTCGAGGCCAGTTCATTGGCTATATTTAAGAGGGAGTTAGATGTGGCCCTTGTGGCTAAGGGGATCAGAGGGTATTGAGAGAAGGCAGGTACGGGATACTGAGTTGGATGATCAGCCATGATCATATTGAATGGCGGTGCAGGCTCGAAGGGCCGAATGGCCTACTCCTGCACCTAATTTCTATGTTTCTATGTTTCTAAAGGTTTTTGTTGCATGCTAACCAGTCAGCAGAAAGACAATACATGATTACAATCAATCCATTAACAGAGTATAGATACATGATGTGGGAATAACGTTTAGTGTAAGGTACAGCCAGCAAAGTCTGGTTAAGGATAGTCTGATGTCTGACTACTGGGAAAGTGTGGGGGCTTGCACCTTATAAGGTACGAGACTCCCAGGATTGTTGCTGCTGATAAGACGGGGGACTGCAAAAGCAGTGTCTCTGTGAAGTACAGAGAGGTGTCAACCAGCTACACAGCAATTTAACCCCTTTGGATTTCTCCCTGGATAGGTGTAGTTATAGGGCATCGATTACACTATATAAATAAGGAAAGTACACAAAAAAGCTGGAGAAACTCAGCGGGTGCAGCAGCATCTATGGAGCGAAGGAAATAGGCAACGTTTCAGGCCGAAACCCTGGCTGTGTATTCTGTATTCTGTTCTGTAATGCCTCTGTTCCACTTTGGAAACTTGAACGGAAACCTCTGGAGACTTTGCGCCCCATCCAAGGTTTCCGTGTGGTTCCCAGAGGTTCCCGGAGGTTTTTGTCAGTCTCCCTAATGGTCGAAAGTAGTTTCCACTTCTTCTATGTTCTGGCGATTATTTCAAAAAATTCGAAACCGGCCGCGACTAAAAATAGGTTGCCGTTAGTTGAAGCCGGTTGCGATGCTAGTTGAAAGTGGTTTCCGGAGGTTGCAGGTGGTTGCTGGAGGTTGCAGGTAGTGGAAAGTAAGATCTTCCACTACCTGAATTTTTAAAAACGGCAACCTGTTTTTAGTCGCGGCCGGTTTTGAATTTTTTGAAATAATCTTCGGAAATAGAAGAAGTGGAAACCACTTTCGACCATTAGGGAGACTGACAAAAACCTCTGGGAACCTCCAGGAACCGCACGGAAACCTTGGGTGGGGCGCAAAGTCTCCAGAGGTTTCCGTTCAGGTTTCCTAAGTGGGACAGGGGTATTAGAGTGTTAGTTGAGTGTCTTTTTGTCTCTGGTCGTGCTCAGTCTTCAGTCCTTTGGTTACAGTTCCATAGTTTGCCTTGTTTTTGTCAGTTATGATGTATTGTGTTTCTAGCTAAGTTCTGCAGATGTGTCAATGCTTTCCTCTGGTGCTGTATAATCATTGTGCTTGAATCTTCTTCTTGCGTATGGCGTGCACAGACTAAAGTTGTAGATCAAGGGTAGACATCCAGGCCAGGACAGCATCAGTTACTGGGTGGATGGGCTTTGATGCCACCAGGGAAAAGCCTCAGTGGGTGGTCATTCACGATGTGTGGGATGGTCTGGTCTGGATGTCCACAGTCGCAGGCAGGGCTGTCTGTCATCCCCCACTTCTGCAGGTGATGGGGCTGTTCTTGCATGGAGGGTGCAGATTCTGTTCAGGGTTAGACATTGCTTGTGATGGAGGTCAAAACACGATGGTTTCACTGTGGGGTCTATGATGACCTTTCCATTGTTGGTGTCGGCATCTTTCCAGTCTCTGCGCCACTCAGTCCTGGAGTCAAAGTCTTCCAGGGATTTGACTGAAGACCAGAAGGGTTTGCGAGACTTCAGGTGCATGTTATGCATAGAAACATAGAAAATAGGTGCAGGAGTAGGCCATTCGGCCCTTCGAGCCTGCACTGCCATTCAATATGATCCTGGCTGATCATCCAACTCAGTACCCCGTACCTGCCTTCTCTCCATACTTTCTCTTTAGCCACAAGGACCACATCTAACTCCCTCTTAAATATAGCCAATGAACTGGCCTCAACTACCTTCTGTGGCAGAGAGTTCCAGACATTCACCACTCTCTGTGTGAAAAATATTTTTCGCATCTCGGTCTTAAAGGGTTTCCCCCTTATCCTTAAACTGTGACCCCTTGTCCTGGACTTCCCCAACATCGGGAACAATCTTCCTGCATCTAGCCTGTCCAACCCCTTAAGAATTTTGTAAAGAATGTTGGGCAGATTGTCCAAGTCAGCATGGATGGGAAGGTCAGGGTTAGCCTCGATGGTGCACCAATCTTTCAACATCCCCTCCCTTCTGCATATGCTGGGAGGGGCAATATGAGAGAGGACAGGGAGCCACTGCAAAGGTGTTGACTTAAGCAGTGGGAGATTGTAACCTTCATGTGGTCCACCCTGTTTCGACTAATGCATTCCACCCAACATGCACAAACAAATAGATGCAGTGTTTTGGTGTCACTTTTGACCATTGCTCTTGAATAAAAGGTTTTAAAACACTATCATTGGACCCGGCAAACCAATGAGAATTCAGTGATCCCACAAAAAGTAAAGGTGAATGAGGTTTCCTTTCCTCAAGGATTGAGTTTAGGTGAAAATAAAGAATACAGTGTTATGGCCCTGTCCCAAGGTACGAGTTCATTCCAAAAGCTCTCCCGAGTTTAAGAAACATCAAACTCGTGGTAAGCACGGAGAATGAACGTAGCGGTACGTCCGAACTCGGGGACGTCTCTTAACCGCTCCTAACGCTAACGGCAGGTACTCGGGAAGACTCGCTAATGGCAGGTAAGCCCGGGAAGACTCGTGAAAATTTTTCAACATGTTGAAAAATGTCCACGAGAGCCCCGAGTACCGACGAGCGGCCATTACCGTAAATCTCCCAGTTCGAATCAGGGCAAACTCGGGAGAGCTCTTGGAATGAACTCCTACAGTGGGACAGGGCTTTTAGCCCTTGAAATAGCGCAGGTTCAGGGGAAATAAGTTTAGAAAATACGAGTTCTGAAAGATAAAAAGTAGGTGTAATTTTTTCTCAGACCTGTGAGATCTTCTAACTGCCATAAACTTTCATTGACAGTCCTTTTCTGAAGATTGGAATTTATACCACGAAGGGTTGAAACTTGCATTGCTTGATGAAGGCTGTAATTTGGTGTAATCAGGTCTGAAGCTGAGTAAATACCAGATGGGTCAACATGGACTGTGACTGGAGACGCTCGTTTCTAGTTTCCAGTTGGCAGAATTTCACCCACTAATTATCACCAATGTGATTTAGTCTGAATAAAATCGATTTAGATCATTGTGCAATACAAAATTACAAAGCAGTGCCGCACCATCCAAATTTAACACATCTGATCAAATTTAGGATTTTAGTTTAGTTTTAGTTTAGAGATACAGCACGGAAATAGGCCCTTCGGCCCACCAAGTTTGCACTAACCAGCGACCCCCACACATTAACATTATCCAACACACACTAGGGACAAGTTACACACATACACAGCCAATCAATCTACATACCTGAATGTCATTGGAGTGTGTGAGGAAATAAAATATATCAGAGAAAACCCACACACGTCACGGGGAGAACATATAAACTCCGTACAGACAACACCTGTAGCCGGGATCGAACCTGGGTCTCTGATTAGATTAGATTCCTTTATTGTCATTCAGACCTTTCGGTCTGAACGAAATGTTGTGCCTGCAGTCATATATATAATTATAATAAAACACACAATAAACACAAATTAACATCCACCACAGTGAGTTTACCAGGCACCTCCTCACTGCGATGGAGGCAAAAGTCTTAAAGTCTCTGTCTCTTCCCTCCTTGTTCTCCCTCTGCGCTGAGGAGATCCAGGCTTCCGTTGTTGTGACCCCGCCGGATGATGGTAAATAAGTAAGTCCCGCGGCTCAACCATGCTCCACGAACGGGCCGGTTCAAGCTCCGTGGCCCGGGGTGGTCGAAGCTGCCGAAACTGCCGCCCTCCAGTCCAGCAGACGCAGCTGTAGTTACGGGAGCTCCGGAAAAACAGGTCACCAACCTGTGACCTGCGAGCTCCCGACGATGTCATCCACTGGGCCCGCGGCCGAGCCCCGAATTCAGGTCGCCGCCGCTAGAACGCCCAAACGCGCCTCAGCCGCGAAGCCGCGAAGCCAGGCCACTGCCACCTGAATGCCGGAACGCAGGCACAGCCCCGTAGCCCCGAAGCCGGGCCACCGCCACCTGAACGGCAGAATGCCGCCACAGCCCGATGTTGGCCAGCCTCGCGTTGGTAAGTCCTGACTGGCTCCTAGTTGGAGGCCGCCAGCTCCACCATTAGGCCTCAGCGCAGACGGAGGCAGAGAAGGGGGGGATACGACAAGAAAAAGTCACATTGCCCCGAAGGAAGAGACATAAAAACATGTTTCACCCCCCCCCCCCACACATAACACAACCTAATAAACTAAAATTTAACTAAAACAGGTCAAAAGAAAACAATTAAAAAAAGTAAAAACAGACGGACTGCAGGCGAGCCGCAGCTGTCAACATTGCCACCACTTCCGGCCACTGCCGCTCTAAGCACTGTAAGGCAGCAACTCTACCACTGTGCCACCATTCCCTCTTCTGACAGAATCAATTTGCCTTGGGAGGAGAAGAAATGAAGGTGTGTTTACACTTCTGGGTTAATGCTATTGGCATCTAATTTATGGGAAGGATGAAGAGGATCACAGATGCAGGGAAATTAAACAGGTGGGCAAAAACTCCAGTGAAGTTACAATGTGGGATTACAACTGTCCTAACATGGACATCATATACATATGACAGAGCTGGGGAGGGGAGTCATTGTTGAAGCATTTTGGAAAGAAAGTGCTTGACCAACATAGTTTTGGCCTAGTGAAGCATTAAGCATTGGTTCCATCCCATGATGGAGATTTAGACAAACCAAATGGGGCAAGGTTCAGCATGGGCGTATCTGAGGGATAGCAAAGAAAAAGTGTTTGGGCTTTCCTAAAGTGGTCATATGGAAAAGGATTGTTTCAATGGGAGAGGAACAATTCTCACTTGTAAACTGGAACCAAGATCATGAGGGAAAACTGTAATTAGGAGTGTGATGTGTGATTATTATCTAAGTGGATTAGCGTGATAAACCATATAACAAACCATATAATAATTACAGCACGGAAACAGGCCATCTCGACCCTTCTAGTCCGTGCCGAACACATAATCTCCCCTAGTCCCATCTACCTGCGCTCAGACCATAACCCTCCATTCCCTTCCCATCCATATAACTATCCAATTTATTTTTAAATGATAAAAACAAACCTGCCTCCACCACCTTCACTGGAAGCTCATTCCACACAGCTACCACTCTCTGAGTAAAGAAGTTCCCCCTCATGTTACCCCTAAACTTCAGTCCCTTAATTCTCATGTCATGTCCCCTTGTTTGAATCTTCCCTACTTTCAGTGGGAAAAGCTTTTCCACGTCAACTCTGTCTATCCCTCTCATCATTTTAAAAACCTCTATCAAGTCCCCCCTTAACCTTCTGCGCTCCAAAGAATAAAGCCCTAACTTGTTCAACCTTTCTCTGTAACTTAGTTGCTGAAACCCAGGCAACATTCTAGTAAATCTCCTCTGTACTCTATTTTGTTGACATCCTTCCTATAATTGGGCGACCAAAATTGTACACCATACTCCAGAATTGGCCTCACCAATGCCTTGTACTATTTTAACATTACATCCCAACTTCTATACTCAGGTGATGCAGGTGGAAGATAATTAAATACAGAAATCCCTGGATAAACACAAACATAAAGAATAAAAACAAGAAAATAAAGAACAAATGACAGATGTGAGAACCAGACTTCTGAAGCAAAAGTTCAGAAACAGCAGTTAGGTTCCTCAGTGTAAAGGCTTGCCGTGCGTCTGCTAATGTGTCACATAGTTGTGCTTTTCTTGACATGCAGCATAAATGATGTGATCTTTGCTGTCAGTTCCTGAAGGGGGAAAGCAAAATGGAAACGACACTCTTTCAGGCATCGATGAAAGAGTGGTGGTCTTCCTGTGGGATCCTGGGCACCAGGGCAGATTGGTGGAGGGCATTACTGCAGGAGATAAGTGCTTTGTGCATGGGAACCATGGAGAACCTCCAGGGCTCCTGCCATGTGCTCCAGGCAGGGATGATGCCTCGGAGGGAGTCTGTGGATCAGTTCAGTTAAGTTTATTGTCACGTGTACCGAGGTACAGTGTAAAGATTTTTGTTGCATGCTATGCAGTCAGCAGAAAGTGCCTGCTTCTAAATTCCAATTGGCTCAATTTCACCCACTAATTATCACTGATGTGATGTTGGCTGGATAAAATCGATTTAGATCATTGTGCAATGCAAAATTAAAAAACAGTGCCACACAATCCAAATTTACGACTTCTGATTAAACTTAGGACGTTAGTTTAATTTTAGTTTAGGGATACAGCATGGAAACAGGCCCTTCGACCCACTGAGTCCACACTGACCAGCGATCCCCACACATTAACACTATCCTACACACACTATGGACAATTTACACATACACAAAGCCAATTAACCTACAAACCTGTACGCCTTTGGAGTGTGAGAGGAAACAGAAGATCTCGGAGAAAACCCACGAGGTCACAGGGAGAACGTGCAAGCTCCGTACGGACAGCACCCGTAGTCGGGATCGAACCCGGGTCACCGGCACTCTGAGCACTGTAAAGCAGCAACTCTACCAGTGCGCCACCGTGCCACCCATTAAGAGACCTTAATCTCCATGTCTCTCCCCATCAGTAGGTAACTGATGGAAGGATGCACAATTTATAGGATGTTACTTATCAAGTTTACCCAAACAAAAGTTACCCAAAAGTTTATCCTTTTTTGCGGAGTTTTGTGTTACAATAGAGCGATTGTTTTTCCTTTGTTTTTCTTTTCTTTCTAGGGTCTTATTTCCTTTCTTTACTTCCTTCTCTAACTTCTTCCCTAAGGGGCTTACTTTCCCCAACACTTCCCTGCACCTTCACGATTCTTGCTCGTGGCTGGATGCCATGATCATATTGAATGGCGGTGTAGGCTCGAAGGGCCGAATGGCCTACTCCTGCACCTAATTTCTATATTTCTATGTTTGCTCACTTTCCTTCCTTCTTTTATTTCTATCTTTTTTAAAGCTCGAAAAACAAAGTGGTACAACATAATGTAATAAGATATATCTGATGTGTATTATTGTAATTTACTGTACTTCTAATAAAAAAAAAAAAAAAAAAAAATAAAAAAAAGGTTTACTCAAACAACATTAAGTCCCACATTCGCCAGCACAGATAAGGGAAGTCCATCAAAATCATAGCTGCACTACAAGGTGCATTCCAAATTGCTCACCTTCCTGCCTTGGACTTTGTTAGGAAAGGGTCTTAAATGTAGATTTTCAGTATCCAATGTTAAAATGACAGCAAGATTCAGCACTCCAAGGTCCAAAACAGCTTCACAAGGTTTGGACAGTAGGTCTGTCCTTCAAAATCATGAGAGGAATAGATCAGGTAGATGCCCAGAGTGTCTTGCCCAGAGTAGGGGAATCGAGGACCAAAGGACATAGGATCAAAGTGAAGGGGAAAAATATTTAATACGAATCTGAGGGGTAATTTTTTCACACAAAAGGTGGTGGGTGTATGGAACAAGCTGCCAGAGGAGGTAGTTGAGGCAGGGACTATCCCAACATTGAAGAAACAATTAGACAGGTACATGGATAGGAAAGGTTTGGAGGGATATGGAGCAAACGCGGGCAGATAGGACTAGTGTAGCTGGGACACGTTGGCAAGTTTGGGCAAGTTTCCCCACTGTATCACTCTATGACTATGACACTCTATGACACTAAATGTCTCAGAAACACCAGATCAAGGCAGCAGCCAACTGCTGTGGTTCCTACATCAATTTAGTTTAGTTTTAGTTTAGAGATACAGCATGGAAACAGGCCCTTTGGCCCACCAAGTCCATGCCGACCAGTGATCCCCGCACAATAACATTATCCTACCCACACTAGTGACAATTTACAATTTTACTAAGCCAATTAACCTGCAAACCTGTATGCCTTTGGAGTGTGGGAAGAAACCAGAGATCCCGGAGAAAACAGGTCAGGGAGAACGTACAAACTCCTTCCACACAGCACCCATTGTCAGGATCGAACCCGGGTATCTGGCGTTGTAAGGGAGCAGCTCTACGACAGCGCAATCGTGCTGCACCAATTCCTCTTCTCGATTTGTACCACGTCCACTGACTCACATTCATGTCATGGCTCATGTAGACTTGAGTTGTCGGGGGTAGGGAGCTGTATGTTTTATTCCCGTTACAAGATAATCTCAAATTACATCATGCTTTGAGAACAAGGTTTTGGGAACAGTAGGACAGTGGAAATGAGTTCTATTTTTAGTCTTTTGAATCTGAAACCAATATTGGTTTGAGAAAAAAAATGTATCGAGTTACTACAGAGATAAAGTTTTGTGAAGTTTTGCCAGGAGTTTGCTTTTTGTTGGCATTAAATTAAGAGAACAGAAGCATAAAAAAGGATCATAAACCAGCTGTCGGTTTCCAATACATTTGGGAAAATAGGTGTAAATGTGATCTAATTCAGAACTGCTGTAGATTTGGGAGGAACAACAGCAGCAGCAGATTAGCAAGAGATACGACTGATTGGCTCTAGCCCAAGTGGGAGGAGAGAAGTGAGTCAGTGTGGGAAAACAGTTGAAAACTGAGGAATTTGCTTTGTAAATTGGTAAATCAGGCAATTTATCAGTCAATATAAGCAAGACGGCTCTTAGGGAGCGGCAGTGAGTGCGTGGCTTTGTGAGGGAAGTGTGAGTCTTTGGCTCGAGAGTCTTTGGCGAGGAAGCTGAGGAGAGGAGACCACGCAATACGCTTGAGAGGTAGAGACGAAAGAAGGAGATGTCAGGCAAGCTGATTCAGTGCGATGCTTGCAGTATGTGGGAGGTCAAGGACACCGCTGGTGCCTCTGGCTGCTACAAATGCGAAAAATGCATCCAGGTAGAGCTCCTGAAGGGCCGTGTTGGGGAACTGGAGAAGCAAGTGGATGACCTCCGGTTCGTCCGAGAAACTGAGTCGTTCCTCGACAAGTCCTACAGTACGATTGTTACACCTAAGGTACTGGAAGAGAGAAGGTGGGAGACAGTGAGAAAGGGAGGAAAGCATGGAATGCCAACGTCCCCGGGTGATGTACCTCTTGTAAACAGGTTCATCCGCTTAGAAGCTGTTGGGACAGAAGACGTGAGCGGCGGACTGGCCTGTGATGCGAATAGGGCTGTTGAGCCAAAACCAAAAAGGCCTAAGGCAGGCAAGGCCATTGTAGTGGGAGACTCCATCGTGAGAGGTACGGACAGGGGTTTCTGCGGCAACAGACGGGATGCGAGGATGGTGTGCTGCCTTCCCGGTGCCAGGATCCAGGATGTCACGGACAGAGTGCAGAAAATCCTCAAGGGCGAAGGTGAACATCCGGAAGTGGTAGTGCATGTCGGCACAAACGATGTCGGAAAGAAGGGGATGAATATTCTGCAGCGTGACTTTAGAGAGCTCAGAAAAATGTTGAAAAGCAGGACCTCCAGGGTTGTTATCTCCGGTTTGCTTCCAGTTCCCCGTGCTGGCGAGAGCAGGAACAGGGAGATACGGGACCTGAACGTGTGGCTGAGGAACTGGTGCACAGGGCAGGGATTTAGATTCTTAGATCACTGGGATCTGTTTTGGGGTAAGGGGGAACTGTACAAAAGGGACGGATTGCATCTTAACAGGTGTGGGACCAGCATTCTGGCAGGCAGGTTTGCCATTGCTACACGGGTGGCTTTAAACTGAATAAGGGGGGTGGGGTGTCGAATGGGATAGTGGAGGATGGAGTTAAAGGGAAAGGGTTTCTTAAATGTGTGAGCGTAGAGACCGAAGGGGTGTAAAATGAGGGAAGAAGCAATAGGTAGCAAGGTGAAAAGTAAAAGTGGCAGGCAGACAAAACCAGGGCAAAAATCAAAAAGGGCCACTTTTCAACATAATTGTATAAGGGGTAAGAGTGTTGTAAAAACAAGCCTGAAGGCTTTGTGTCTCAATGCAAGGAGCATTCGTAATAAGGTGGATTAGTTGAATGTGCAGATAGCTATTAATGACTATGATATAGTTGGGATCACGGAGACATGGCTCCAGGGTGACCAAGGCTGGGAGCTGAACATCCAGGGATATTCAATATTCAGGAGGGGTAGAGAGAAAGGAAAAGGAGGTGGGGTAGCGTTGCTGATTAGAGAGGAGATTAACGCAATGGAAAGGAAGGACATTAGTTTGGAGGATGTGGAATCGATATGGGTAGAGCTGCGAAACACTAAGGGGCAGAAAACTCTGGTGGGAGTTGTGTACAGGCCACCTAACAGTAGTAGTGAAGTTGGAGATGGTATCAAACAGGAAATTAGAAATGCGTGCGACAAAGGCAAAACAGTTATAATGGGTGACTTCAATCTACATATAGATTGGGTGAAACAAATTGGCAGGGGTGCTGAGGAAGAGGATTTCTTGGAATGTATGCGGGATAGTTATCTAAATCAACATGTAGAGGAACCAACGAGAGAGCAGGCTATTTTAGACTGGGTAATGAGGAGGAAGGGTTAGTTAGCAATCTTGTTGTACGTGCCCCCTTGGGCAAGAGTGACCATAATATGGTTGAGTTCTTCATTAGGATGGAGAGTGACATTGTTAATTCAGAAACAATGGTTCTGAACTTAAAGAAAGGTAACTTTGAGGGTATGAGACGTGAATTGGCCAAGATTGACTGGCAATTAATTCTAAAAGGGTTGACGGTGGATATGCAATGGAAGACATTTAAAGACTGCATGGATGAACTACAAAAATTGTTCATCCCAGTTTGGCAAAAGAATAAATCAGGGAAGGTAGTACATCCGTGGATAACAAGGGAAATCAGGGATAGTATCAAAGCGAAGGATGATGCGTACAAATTAGCCAGAAAAAGCAGCATACCGGAGGACTGGGAGAAATTCAGAGACCAGCAGAGGAGGACAAAGGGCTTAATTAGGAAAGGAAAAATAGATTATGAAAGAAAACTGGCAGGGAACATAAAAACTGACTGCAAAGGTTTTTATAGATATGTGAAAAGAAAGCGATTAGTTAAAACAAATGTAGGTCCCTTGCAGTCAGAAACAGGTGAGTTGATCATGGGGAACAAGGATATGGCGGACCAATTGAATAACTACTTTGGTTCCGTCTTCACTAAGGAAGACATAAATAATTTGCCGGAAATAGCAGGGGACCGCGGGTCAAAGGAGTTGTAGGAATTGAGTGAAATCCAGGTTAGTCGGGAAGTGGTGTTGGGTAAATGGAATGGATTAAAGGCCGATAAATCCCCAGGGCCAGATAGGCTGCATCCCAGAGTACTTAAGGAAGTAGCTCCAGAAATAGTGGATGCATTAGTAATAATCTTTCAAAACTCTTTAGATTCTGGAGTAGTTCCTGAGGATTGGCGGGTAGCAAACGTAACCCCACTTTTTAAGAAGGGAGGGAGAGAGAAAACGGGGAATTACAGACCAGTTAGTCTAACATCGGTTGTGGGGAAACTGCTAGAGTCAGTTATTAAAAATGGGATAGCAGCACATTTGGAAAGTGGTGAAATCATTAGACAAAGTCAGCATGGATTTACGAAAGGTAAATCATGTCTGACGAATCTTATTGAACTTTTCGAGGATGTAACTAGTAGCGTGGATAGGGGAGAACCAGTGGATGTGGTGTATCTGGACTTCCAGAAGGCTTTTGACAAGGTCCCACATAAGAGATTAGTATACAAACTTAAAGCACACGGCATTGGGGGTTCAGTATTGATGTGGATAGAGAACTGGCTGGCAAACAGGAAGCAAAGAGTAGGAGTAAACGGGTCCTTTTCACAATGGCAGGCAGTGACTAGTGGGGTACCGCAAGGCTCAGTGCTGGGACCCCAGCTATTTACAATATATATTAATGATCTGGATGAGGGAATTGAAGGCAATATCTCCAAGTTTGCGGATGACACTAAACTGGGGGGCAGCGTTAGCTGTGAGGAGGATGCTAGGAGACTGCAAGGTGACTTGGATAGGCTGGGTGAGTGGGCAAATGTTTGGCAGATGCAGTATAATGTGGATAAATGTGAGGTTATCCATTTTGGTGGCAAAAAACGGGAAAGCAGACTATTATCTAAATGGTGGCCGATTGGGAAGGGGGAGATGCAGCGAGACCTGGGTGTCATGGTACACCAGTCATTGAAGGTAGGCATGCAGGTGCAGCAGGCAGTAAAGAAAGCGAAATGGTATGTTAGCTTTCATAGCAAAAGGATTTGAGTATAGGAGCAGGGAGGTTCTACTGCAGTTGTACAGGGTCTTGGTGAGACCACACCTGGAGTATTGCGTACAGTTTTGGTCTCCAAATCTGAGGAAGGACATTATTGCCATAGAGGGAGTGCAGAGAAGGTTCACCAGACTGATTCCTGGGATGTCAGGACTGTCTTATGAAGAAAGACTGGATAGACTTGGTTTATACTCTCTAGAATTTAGGAGATTGAGAGGGGATCTTGTAGAAACTTACAAAATTCTTAAGGGGTTGGATAGGCTAGATGCAGGAAGATTGTTCCCGATGTTGGGGAAGTCCAGGACAAGGGGTCACAGCTTAAGGATAAGGGTGAAATCCTTTAAAACCGAGATGAGAAGAACTTTTTTCACACAGAGAGTGGTGAATCTCTGGAACTCTCTGCCACAGAGGGTAGTTGAGGCCAGTTCATTGGCGTTATTTAAGAGGGAGTTAGATGTGGTCCTTGTGGCTAAGGGGATCAGAGGGTATGGAGAGAAGGCAGGTATGGGATACTGAGTTGGATGATCAGCCATGATCATATTGAATGGCGGTGCAGGCTCGAAGGGCCGAATGGCCTCTACTCCTGCACCTAATTTCTAAGTTTCTATGTTTCTAATTTTGTGTAAACATGATCAGGAATCTTGACGCATTTCCATACAATTCGCAGGGTTTTCTAGTTCAGGACTTTGGATAGACAGCAGTGGATTCATAGTGTAATGGGAATGTGCAGAATAAGATGACATTTAAATGTTTGTAGATTATGTGACATAATTTTATGTTTTTCAGAGCTTCCATTAAACTTACGGATTCATATAAAATATTTCCCCATTTGAACTATAGGGGGGCCACGATGGCGCAGCGGTAGAGTTGCTGCCTTGCAACGACAGAGACCAGGGTTCGATCCTGACTATGTCTGTACGGAGTTTGTACGTTCTACCCGTGACCTGCGTGGGTTTTCTCCGAGATCTTCGGTTTCCTCACACACTCCAAAGACGTACAGGTTTGTAAGTTTATTTGCTTGGTGTAAATGTAAAATTGTCACTAGTGTGTGTAGGTCACAGAGGCACGAGAGCCTTCGGGGCGGTCGCAGAGGGAGGAGAACCGAAATCTGCAACGTTCCATTCGCATTTGAAAACAAGTGGGCTTGAGGACATGTTGGCAAGTTTGGGCAAGTGGGGCTGAGAATGTTACTAGAATGTTGCCTGGGTTTCAGCAACTAAGTTACAGAGAAAGAGTGAACAAGTTAGCGCTTTATTCTTTGGAGCACAGAAGGTTAAGGGGGGACTTGATAGAGGTCTTTAAAATGATGAGAGGGATAGACAGAGTTGACGTGGAAAAGCTTTTCCCACTGAGAGTAGGGAAGATTCAAACAAGGTGATATGACTTGAGAATTAAGGGACAGAAGTTTAGGGGTAACATGAGGGGGAACTTCTTTGCTCAGAGAGTGGTGGCTGTGTGGAATGAGCTTCCAGTGAAGGTGGTGGAGGCAAGTTCGTTTTTATCATTAAAAAATAAATTGGATAGTTATATGGACGTGAAAGGAATGGAGGGTTATGGTCTGAGCACAGGTAGATGGGACTAGGGGAGAATAAGTGTTCGGCACCGACTAGAAGGGTCGAGATGGCCTGTTTCCGTGCTGTAATTGTTATATGGTTATATGGAGGAAGCTGATGATTGGTGGAAGCAGACAAGAGGGAGCAGCTGATTGGGGGTCAGATCCCGGCTGATTATATTGTATTGTAGCAGTTTGTATTGTATTGGACTTTGTATTGTGTCCTAGGTAAGAGGGGAGAATGAGGGCCAGGGCAGTTTACTGTTCTGGATGTCAGATGTGGGAGTTCAAGGAATCTGATAGCCACATCAGACGTCCACATCTGCGCCAGGTGCGTCGAGATGGGGCTCCTAAGGGACCGTATTAGGAGCCTGGAGCAGCAGCTCGATGACCTCCGTCTGGTCAGGGAGAGCGAGGAGGTCATTGAGAGGAGTTACAGGGAAGTGGTCACTCCAAGACCACGGGAGGCAGACAAGTGGGTCACGGTTAGGAGAGGCAAGGGGCAGAGGCAGGGACTAGGTGAGTACCCCGGTGGCTGTACACCTTGACAATAAGTACTCCTGTCTGAGTACTGTTGGGGGAGACAGCCCACCTGGGGGTAGCAACAGCGGCCGGGCTTCTGTTACAGAGACCGGTCCTGTTGCTCAGAAGGGTAAGGAAAAGAAGGGGAGGGCAATAGTAATAGGGGACTCTATAGTCAGGGGATCCGATAGGCGATTCTGTGGACACAGTCGGGAGACCCGGATGGTAGTTTGCCTCCCTGGTGCCAGGGTCTGGGGTGTGTCTGAACGTGTCCAAGAAATCCTGAAATGGGAGGGAGAGGAGACCGAGGTCGTGGTACATATAGGTACCAATGACATAGGTAGAAAAAGAGAAGAGGTCCTGAATGGAGAATTTAGGGAGTTAGAATTAGAATTACCTTAACTTAGGAGGAGAGTTGAAGAGAAGGACCGCAAAGGTAACAATCTCGGGAATACTGCCTGTGCCACGCGACAGTGAGAGAAGGAATGGAGAGAGGTGGAGGATAAATGAGTGGATGAGGGACTGGTGCAGTGGGTATGGATTCAAGTTTCTGGATCATTGGGACCTCTTTTGTGGAAGGTGCGACCTGTACAAAAAGGATGGGTTGCACTTGAACCCGAGGGGGACCAATATCCTGGCAGGGAGATTTGCAAAGGCTACTGAGGAGACTTTAAACTAGTATGGTTGGGGGGAGGGACTCGAATTGGGAAAGCTAATAGACAGTGTGTGAGGCAGGAGGCAGAGAAGGGAAGCACTCTGACCCAAAATGTAGGGGAGAGAGAAGAAAAAGGCAATAAACAGAATAAGAGAGGGTGGGTTTCTTAAATGTGTATATTTTAATGCTAGGAGCATTGTAACAAAGGTGGATGAGCTTAGAGCCTGGTTTGACACCTGGAGGTATGATGTTGTGGTGATCAGTGAAACATGTTTGCAGGAGGGCTGTGATTGGAAACTAAATATTCCAGGATTTCAGTGCTTCAGGTGTGATAGAATTGGAGGGGCAAGAGGTGGAGGTGTTGCATTGCTTGTCAGGGAAGATATTACAGCAGTGCTTTGGCAGGATAGATTAGAGGGCTCGTCTAGGGAGGCTATTTGGGTGGAACTGAGAAATGGGAAAGGTGTAGCAACACTTATAGGGGTGTATTATAGACCGCCAAATAGGGAGCGAGAATTGGAAGAGCAAATATGTAAGGAGATCGCAGATATTAGTAGTAAGCACAAGGTAGTGATTGTGGGAGATTTCAATTTTCCACACATAGACTGGGAAACGCATTCTGTAAATGGGCTGGATGGTTTAGAGTTTGTAAAATGTGTGCAGGATAGTTTTTGCAGCAATACATAGAGGTACCTACTAGAGAAGGGGCGGTGCTGGACCTGTTATGAAATGAGACGGGTCAGGTGGCGGAGGTATGTGTTGGGGAACAGTTCGGGTCCAGTGATCACAATACCATTAGTTTCAATATAATTATGGAGAGGGTCAGAACTGGACCTAGGGTTGAGATTTTTGATTGGAGAAAGGCTAACTTTGAAGAGATGTGAAAGGATTTAAAAGGAGTGAACTGGGACATTTTGTTTGATGGGAAGGATGTGGAGGAGAAATGGAGAACATTTAAAGATGACATTTTAAGAGTACAGAATCTTTATGTCCCTGTTCGGTTGAAAGGAAATAGTAAAAATTGGAAAGAGACATGGTTTTCAAGGGAAAATGTACACGGTTCGGAAAAAGAGAGAGATCTACAGTAATTATAGGCAGCATGGAGTAAATGAGGTGCTTGAGGAGTATAAGGAATGTAAAAAGAATCTTAAGAAAGAAATTAGAAAAGCTAAAAGAAGATATGAGGTTGCTTTGGCACGTAAGGTGAAAGTAAATCCTAAGGGTTTCTACAGCTATATTAGTAGCAAAAGGATAACGAGGGATAAAATTGGTCCATTAGAGAGTCAGACTGGACAGCTATCTGCAGAGCCAAAAGAGATGGGGGAGATATTGAACAATTTATTTTCTTCGGTATTCACCAAGGAGAAGGATATTGAATTATGTGAGGTAAGGGAAACAAGTAGAGTACCTATGGAAACTATGAGATTCAAAGAAGAGGAAGTACTGACACTTTTGAAAAATATAAAAGTGGATAAGTCTCCAGGTCCGGACAGGATATTCCCTAGGACATTGAGGGAAGTTAGTGTAGAAATAGCAGGGGCTATGACAGAAATATTTCAATTGTCATTAGAAACGGGAATAGTGCCGGAGGATTGGCGTACTGCACATGTTGTTCCATTGTTTAAAAAGGGGTCTAAGGGTAAACCTAGCAATTATAGACCTGTTAGTTTGACGTCAGTGGTGGGCAAATTCATGGAAAGGATACTTAGCGATAATATATATAAGCATCTAGATAAACAGGGTCTGATTAGGAACAGTGAACATGGATGTGTGCCTGGAAGGTCATGTTTGACTAATCTTCTTGAATTTTTTGAAGAGATTACTCGGGAAATTGATGAGGATAAAGCAGTGGATGTTGTCTATATGGACTTCAGTAAGGCCTTTGACAAGGTTCCTCATGGAAGGTTGGTTATGAAGGTTGGTTAAGAAGGTTCAATTGTTGGGTATTAATGGTGGATTAGCAAGATGGATTTAACAGTGGCTGAATGGGAGATGCCAGAGAGTAATGATGGATGGCTGTTTGTCAGGTTGGAGGCCGGTGACTAGTGGGGTGCCACAGGGATCTGTGTTGGGTCCACTGTTGTTTGTCATGTACATCACTGATATGGATGATGGTGTGGTAAATTGGATTAGTAAGTATGCAGATGATACTAAGATAGGTGGGGTTGTGGATAATGAAGTAGATTTTCAAAGTCTACAGAGAGAATTATGCCAGTTGGAAGAGTGGGCTGAAAGATGGCAGATGGAGTTTAATGCTGATAAATGTGAGGTGCTACATCTTGGCAGGACAAATCAAAATAGGACGTACATGGTAAATGGTAGTGAGTTGAAGAATGCAGTTGAACAGGGGGATCTAGGAATAACTGTGCACAGTTCCCTGAAGGTGGAATCTCATGTAGATAGGGTGGTAAAGAAAGCTTTTGGTGTGCTGGCCTTTATAAATCGGAGCATTGAGTATAGAAGTTGGGATGTAATGTTAAAATTGTACAGGTCATTGGTGAGGCCAATTCTGGAGTATGGTGTACAATTTTGGTCGCCTAATCATAGGAAGGATGTCAACAAAATAGAGAGAGTACAGAGGAGATTTACTAGAATGTTGCCTGGGTTTCAGCAATTAAGTTACAGAGAAAGGTTGAACAAGTTAGGTCTTTATTCTTTGGAGCACAGAAGGTTAAGGGGGGGACTTGATAGAGGTCTTTAAAATGATGAGAGGGATAGACAGAGTTGATTTGGATACGCTTTTCCCATTGAGAGTAGGGAAGATTCAAACTAGAGGACATGACGAGAATTAAGGGACAGGTGTTTAGGGGGAACGTCTTTACTCGGAGAGTGGTGGCTGTGTGGAATGAGCTTCCAGTGGAAGTGGTGGAGGCAGGTTCCATTTTATCATTTAAAAATAAATTGGATAGGTATATGGACGGGAAAGGAATGGAGGGTTATGGGCTGAGTGCAGGTAGATGGGACTAGGGGAGAATAAGTGTTCGGCACGGACTAGAAGGGCCGAGATGGCCTGTTTCCGTGCTGTAATTGTAATATGGTTATATGGTTGTATGATAATGTGAAGGTGCTTTGATTACTGGTCGGGGTGGACTCGGTGGGCCAAGTGGCCTGTTTCCGCGCTGTATGCATAAACTAAACTGAAAACCATTTACAGAGATATTAATTAATGACTGTTCGATTCATGTACATCTCAATAAATATTTTCGACTGATCGAAGTTTGTAAGAGCACCTTTGGTGTGTTCATATTCCAAGTGTCCTATTTCTTGAGTGAAGGATACAACTGAGAGAACATTTTGTTCCTCGTCTGAACATAGAGAAGCAGAAGAGAAATCTGGTGAGAATTTCAGAGAAATTAGGAGTGAAGGGCGGCATAGTAGCGCTGTATTAAAATTGCTGCCTTACAGCGCCAGTGACCTGGGTTCAATCCTGACTACCAATGCTGCCTTTACGGAGTTTGCACATTTTCTCTGTGGCCGCATGGGTTTCCTCCAGGTGCTCCAGTTTCCTCCCACATCGCAAAGACGTGCAGGTTTGTAGGTCAATTGTCTTCTGTAAATTGTCCCCAGTGTACAGGATAGAACTAGTGTATGGGTGATCGCTGGTCAGCATGGACTCGGTGGGCCAAAGTGGCTGTTTCCATACTGTATCTCTAAACTAAATAGAAAGCAAAGCATTAATTCCCCCCCCCCCCCATAGACAGGTGTATTTTCTCACTGCAAATCACACACTAGGAGATAGGTTTTAGTGCCGTGAATGTTTTTAAAAACTTTTCAGAGGAAGTAAATTATGTTTAAATTTTAATTCAGACTTGAAACTCTCCAAATCTCCCACTATTAAATAAAAGAAAGAAGGAACTTGGTAGGCCAGCATCATCTGTGGATGGACAATCAACATTTCAGGTCTGGGGAGAGGGTCCTAACGTGCAAAGTGACTGTCCATTTCCCTCCACAGATGCTGCCTGACCCACAGTGTTAGGGAGAAGAAGTCAGGAGTATGCAAGGGGTGCAGGAGCAGGAAGAGCTGCTGGGTGTGGTGGACCGCAACGTGCCAGCCCCATGTGCAGGAAGGCCTTTAGAGCCTAAACTAGCGGCAAGCATCAACCACCTCTCCAACAGGCCCTACAGGAGCAGGTGGTTAATTAGGCCTTAGAATTTTACACAGCCCAAAAAATTGTGAGTCTCTCAAAGTGCCGGCTGTCAACAGCCATATCTGGGGGCACGTCGGGACAAATATTCGGAACCAGGAGCTGAAACTGCAGCGGATCCTCAGGCTCCTGACGTCAGCCATCACATCATTTGCTCGTTCTGTGGACAATACGGAAATAACCACTAACCAACTCTCGCGCTGTTGTGCAACACGCAGTTCGAGATAAATAACCTCCGTAAAGAATTTATAAGACCTGCTCTAAATCCAAAATTCGCGGGGTTGTGCAAAACCCCAGCCACTGAGCCAGACACACTGCTCTTTGGCAAAGACCTCACGAAAAAAGTAAAGGATATGGAAGAGGCCTCTAAAAAACATTCGGTCTCATGAGGGCAGGCCCCGGGACGAGCAAACCTAAAACAACAATACCCAAGCGGCAGCACCCCATCGCATCCACCAGTCGACGTCTACCATATGGGACTGGTGAAAGCTCGGGGTCCGCATATCACCACCTGAAGTCTTTTTTAGACCAAGGCCCAGAGCGGACCCCATTGAAAATGCGCCACCCCCAAACATCACCGCCACGTCAGACAACGCGCAAGACTCGCTGGTCTCAGAAGAGACAGAAGAAATACCCTTAACCATGGAGGTAGGTGGGTCTGGTTCCTACCAGCATATAGAAAGTAGGGGCGCAATACTAACAGGGGAGAGATTACACCTGTTTAAGGAAGCGTGGGAGTCTATCACGAGTGACAAGTATATACTAAATAGCATTAGTAGATTCAAAATACAATTTATACTAGAAAAAATATTCACTAAAACTAAAAAAGATGGTGGATATCGTATCATCATTGACTTAACTTCACTAAATATGTTTGTTAAGTATGTACATTTCAAAATGGAAACGTTTGTTACTGCCAAACAACTGATTTCCAAAGGATACTTCATGGCAAGCATTGACTTCCAAGATGCTTACTATTCAGTACCCATTCACAAGGATCATCGCAGATACCTGAAATTTACCTGGATGGGGCAGCCATGGCAGTTTAAAGCATTACCCAGTGAGTTAACATCAGCCCCAAGATTATTCACCAAGATAATAAAACCAGCCCTGGCAATATTAAGAAGACAAAAACATATGGTCATGGCATATCTTGATGATATCTTAATAGTAGGCAAGACCATGGAATTGGCTTATCAGCTGTGTCAGCTACCAAACAGTTGTTCGAAACCTTGGGATTTGTCATACATCCAGATAAATCTAAGTTGAAGCCATCCACAACCATGGACTACTTGGGCTTCACAATTAACTCAGCCCACATGTATGTAACTTTGCCAAAAGACAAAACAACTGAATTGGCACAATCATGCAACAATTTAATGGTCAACGAGCGACCAACTATTCGACAAGTGGCAAGGATAATTGGGAAAATGGTAGCAGCATTTCCGGCTACACAATTTGGACCTTTGCACTATCAAAACTTACAAAGAGCAAAGGTGCAGGCACTAAAACAGCATGCAGGTCATTAGGATCGCATCATGAGATTATCCACTGAAGCAATATCAGAACTACAGTGGTGGGCAGAAAACGTTTGGCATAGTCTCAGCCCTATCATCATCATTAACCCTACTTTAGTTATCCAAACAGATGCCAGTGCTCAAGGCTGGGGAGCGACTAACTCCATATCCAGCACAGGTGGTAGATGGACTAACCCAGAGTCATCATTACTACTTGCACTGGGCATTAACTATCAAGAGATGTTGGATGCCTTTTATGGTTTAAAAGCATATGCATCCAATATGCATCACTTGCATGTATGGTTACAAATAGACAATACTATGGTGGTGGCCTACATTAACCATATGGGCGGCATAAAATCGATATCATGCAACAAATTGACATATTTGGCATATTTGGCTATCAGCAACTTACATGCCAGGTAAGCTAAATACAGTGGCAGACACCAGGTCACGCATATTTAATGACAACACCGAATGGATGTTAAACCCCAAAGTATTTGTAAAGATAATTAAGCAATATGGCATGCCAGATATCGACTTATTTGCATCAAGACTAAATCACCAGGTACCTATGTATGTTGCTTGGGAACCAGACCCTGAGGCAGCAGCGATAGATGCGTTCGCGCCGGATTGGGGAAATTTCTTCTTCTATGCATTTCATCCCTTCTGCCTGGGTACTATGCAAAATACAAATGGACTCTGCTTCAGGTATTTTGATAGTACCCGACTGGCCTACACAGCCATGGTTCCCAGTGGTCCTCGACATGGCCATCGAAACCCCACTAACCTTCCCCAGCAGCCCAGACTTATTAACTCATCCGGTATCAGGCATAAGCCACCCATGCCACGATAAAATTAAACTACTGGGTTGCAGATTATGAAAAGACCACTACTGGGCCTGGGATTGTCAGACAGCACTATCAACACGATGACAGCATCCCAACGCATGTCCACAAGGAAACAATACTTGGCGAACATCAAGAAGTGGGAAAGATACTGTTCGAATACAGGAACTACATATTCAACTACTAGAATATCCAATGTACTGGAGTTCCTGGTGGGCCTTCACCACAATGAAGGACTCAGCTACAGCGCCATTAATACAGCCAGAAGTGCTCTGTCAGCCTACTTAATTCAGGCACCAGGACAACAGGCCATAGGGTCCCACCCGCTGGTGATCAAACTCATGAGAGGCATATTCAACTCTAATCCCCCCAGACCCAGGTACACCCAAATCTGGGATGTCAGTGTGGTCCTGACACACCTTAGGGGATGGTCACCAGCCAGGTCCCTCACCCTGGAACAGCTAACCCTGAAGACGGTCATGCTTCATGACCCCTGGTCCGGGGTCATATCACATCACTCCTGCCCCGAAGCTTTGACCCCCACCAGTTTGCGTACAGAGCAAATAGATCTACAGAGGATGCTGTAGCCACAGCTCTCCATGCTGCACTGTCTCACCTGGAGCAGCGGGGGAGCTACGTGCGGATGCTCTTTGTGGACTACAGCTCTGCTTTTAATACCATCCTTCCCCACAAACTGGTGGACAAACTGGGGGACTTGGGACTTCCACACTCCACCTGTACGTGGATAAATAGCTTCCTGTCGGGTCGCAGCCAGAGAGTCAGAGTGGGCCATCATACATCCACGGCCCTCAGCCTCAGTACCGGCTCTCCACAGGGCTGCGTACTGAGCCCCCTGCTCTACACCATCTACACACATGACTGCACCCCCGCCCACCACAGCAACACCATTGTCAAATTTGCGGATGACACTACGGTGGTGGGACTCATCTCCGGGGGGGACGAGTACGCCTACCGGGATGAGGTGGAGCAGCTGACAGTGTGGTGTGAAGAAAATAACCTGCTCCTCAACACCTTAAAGACAAAGGAATTAATAATAGACTTTAGGAAGAATAAAACGGACATGGTACCATTGATTATCAGAGGGGACTGTGTGGAGAGGGTGGCGGATTTCCGCTTCCTGGGAATCCATATTGAGGAGGACCTGACGTGGAGCGTGAACACCACTGCGCCGCTGAAAAAGGTCCAGCAGAGACTGCACTTCCTGAGGGTGCTCAGGAAGAATAACATCACTCAGAGACTGCTGCTGTCCTTTTATCGGTGCTCCATTGAGAGCATACTAACTTACTGTGTATGCGTGTGGTACACCAGCTGCACAGCGGCTCAGAGGAAAGCGCTCCAGAGGGCCATTGACAACGCCCAGAGGATTGTCGGCTGCCCTCTCCTTACCTTGGAGGACTTACACAGTTCCCGCTGCACCAAAAAATCCCAGAGTATCATAAAGGACATTTCCCACCCCGGACACTCCCTGTTTGAACTGTTACCGTCAGGCAGACGGTACAGATCTACAAGGACAAGGACAAACAGACTAAAAAACAGTTTTTATCCCACTGCTATAAAAGCACTAAATGTAGCCGCCAAGGAACGCAGGGGCGATACAGACTAAGGGACTGTGGTAACTGTGAAATCGACAGAAGGATGGAGGGTTGGGTGTTTATGCGTGCTATTTTCGTGATATTTATTTTAGTTGTTTATTTTTTAATATTTTACCTTGTATGTATCGTTAGCTTTTAGAAATGTTTGAAATGGTGCACTGACTGGCTGACATTTTTAAATTTTGTTGTACATGGTTCATGTTACAATGACAATAAAGAAACTATTCTATTCTATTCTGATGGCACTTGTCTCAGCACAAAGTGTCCAGTCCCTCCATCTACTTCGATTGAACAATATGGTTATAACACCAGACCGTGTCTCATTTACCATTCAGGAGCTGGTCAAACAGAGCAGACCAGGAACATCAGGTCCAGTCACGGAATTCCGGGCATATCCACCTGAACAACAGTTATGTGTCATGACCCACTTACTAAATTACATCGACACAACAAGAAATCCCCAAGGGAGAGAAAAAGCCTTATGGGTCAGCCACAGGAAACCTCATGGTCGGGTGATGAGCCAAACTATCTCAAGATGGCTCAAGCAGGTACTGGGAGCTGCTGGAGTAAATACTAACGTGTATACATCTCACTCCACCAGGGCAGAATCCACATCGGCGGCTAAGAGGATGGACGTGCCTAGGAACCACATCTTGGCTACAGCGGGGTGGTCTAGGGAGAAAACGTTCCAAACTTTTTATAACAAGCCGCTGGCAGAACATGTATCGTTTGCAGAGAAAGTATTAGAATCTGCAAATATATAATTTAAGCCCGGGGGAGCATTTTTGTTTTTGTTATTGTTTAATAAACACCATTATTGTTTTACAAACAGATTCATGGTTAATTACGATAACATACTTCCTCCCTCGAATGACTTTGGCAGCGAGTGAAGTATGAACTGTTACACGGTTTGAAATCACAGAGCTTTAAAATCTTCATGTAGTCACTCACGTGACTCCGAAGTAAAATAGTAAGATGCTTACCAAGCTTACCAATTCGATGTTTGATCTGTATTTTATGAGGAGTTACAATGAGGAATATGTGCCCTCCGCTCTCTCCCTCAATTACAGAGATCAACTGGTATTTAAATTCTACTTTTCTTTACTATGTTCAATTATTTTCTTTACTATGTTCAATTATTGTGTCTTTCTGTGATTCCACACCGCTGCTTTGAAGTATGCCGCGCATGCGTGCTGAGGCGGGTTCTTCACATAATCCCTCATCGTAACTGCTCATAAAATACAGATCAAACTTCAAACTGGTAAGTTCTCGTTTAATCTTGCTATTATGTGGTGACTTGGTCTCCACAGCCTTCTGTGGCAAAGAATTCCACAGATTCACCACCCTCTGACTAAAGATAGATATTGTATCAAAAGTTAAATCTACATGTTTTCTTGAATAGGCATTTCATATTAGTAGTCTATAATTTATCAGATATAATATTCTGTCTCCATAAATGTTAAATTAATAAAGTGTCATGTTCCCTTTATTCCCTGTAACTGGTTTATTGTAAAATATGCCACTTTAGCTCATACACACAACAAAATCAATTATGATGAGCCATGAACCTAACTTCGAACTTTAGAAACTCAACATTTGCTTTAAAAATTGAGACTGAAGTAGTTATAACTCCCAGGGCTCATTTAAAACTCCCTAGCTCATTTCCCACTGTTTCACGTGGGAGTTGACATCTCAAAGATAACAAGCAAGACCAGTTACCATAGTTCACTCCTGAGCATTCGCAATTATTAGGAAATTTAAATCTGTGGCAGGGGAGGCATAATCTTTCCTTCTCGGTCCCAGAGGGGGTTTCCACTAGAGACATTCTAAAGGGCTTGTCTATCGTGTTACTTGAATGTGCCAGAGTCTTTGGACTTTACATGCATAGTTACTTTCACGTACACTGCTATACACTGCTAATATCAGTCCAAATCTGCAGCCTGGTCTGAGAATAACATTGAGATCAAATTTTTTCTGAAGTGATGTGGACCCAAAAATATCTTACACCTTTCAAATCTCCAAAGAGCCTTCAACCCACACCAAGGCTATCTACTAATGACCTATTCCGATGGACCATTGGTGTTTCTAAGGACAGGATGGTGTTGATTAAAGTAGACTAGATGAACAGGTAATAGCACCACAAAATACCAAGGTCCAAATCTCTATGTGGATGAATGTAAACTATGGGTAGGCTGAACAGTTACTACTCGATCATCTTTGGTGCTAATTTAAATCTCATTCGAGCTCTATGTGCAATATTTCTCAGGTTCCATTGAAACCACTTTCATTTTGCTTTTGTGATCCAAAGAGACTTATTTAATGAGACACTAGATTATTTTCCTTTGGCTGCGCACTCCAAATATCTAAGCAAAGCAAAGACTTTATATGATGTATTCCCACATTGTCTATTTTGATCGGATGCAAAAGTTGAATTGTATTTAACTGCAAAATTGGTATTGATTTAGTTTTTGTTGTGTGTACAGTGAAAAACTATGTTTTACGTGCCATCCAGGTAGATCATCCACACATGAATGTAAAATATCATGAACATCCAAACCATGTAGAACATAATGTTACAATTCCAGGAATAAGTGCAGATAAAAGAAAGACTGCAATGACCATAACAAAGTACTTTGGGGCGTTGAGAACCAACTTCGATAGCAAAACTATCAAAAGTCACATTTCTTTGTAATGTTGTCTAGCAGAAAACCCCAGAGGTTGCCAAAGGGCAGTTTTGTTGGATTGAGAGAAGGTATCAAGTTCTACTGTATATTCCTAGTTGACGCCCAACTTAGGCGACTATAAATGGATCGATTGTAATCATGTATTGTCTTTCCGCTGACTGGTTAGCACGCAACAACAACTTTTCACTGTACCTCAGTTCAGGTGACAATACACTAAACTGAACTGAACTGAAATGCTATTATTCTATTGAGGGTTCATTGATTGCAGTCAAACAGCTAATTGTGCTCAGCATGCATTCAGACTTCTTGTATATGCTGCAGAGAGGCAAAGCATCCCACAGAGAGAAGGTTGTCATGAAATTGATTCACGTGATTCAGGTACATCAATGGATGGGGTAAACCCAAATCTAAATCTATCAGACAGACAATTAATTGGAATATTTAAAAACAATTTGGACTGAACCGAACATCGAAACAGTCCCTTCGGCCCAATGAGTCCATGCTGATCATCGATCATTGATCATCCATTTACACAAAAAACATGTAATCCCACTTTCACATCCACTCCCTACAAACAAGGGCAAATTGAAGAGGCCAATTTAACCAACAAACCCACACACATTTAAGATGTGGATGTTAATCAGAGCACCCGAGAGAGACCAAGAGAGTGGTGATTCACACAGAGAGTGGTGAATCTCTGGAACTCTCTGCCACAGAGGGTAGTTGACGCCAGTTCATTGGCTATATTTAAGAGGGAGTTAGATGTGGCCCTTGTGGCTAAGGGGATCAGAGGGTATGGAGAGAAGGCAGGGATGGGATACTGAGTTGATGATCAGGCATGATCATATTGAATGGCGGTGCAGGCTCGAAAGGCCGAATGGCCTACTCCTGCACCTAATTTCTATGTTTCTATGTTTCACCCGGAGGAAGCCCACACAATCATGGGGAAAACATGCAAACTCCATACAGACGGCACCCAAGGTCAGGATTTAAGTCGTATCTGGCGTTATGAGGAAGCACCTCTACCCTGCCACCAGGAACATTTTCTGAGCTCTCTTGTTTCACGTCGCGGCAGTCACGGTGGCGCAGCGGTAGAGTTGCTGCCTTACAGCCGGAAACCGGGGTTCGATCCCGATTACGGGCGCTGTCTGTACGGAGTTTGTACGTTCTCCCCATGACCTGCGTGGGTTTTCTCCGAGAACTTCAGTTTCCTCCCACATTCCAAAGACGTACAGGTTTGTAGGTTAATTGGCTTGGTAAATGTAAAAATTGTCCCTAGTGGGTGTAGGATAGTGTTAATGTGCGGGGATCGCTGGTCGGCACGGACCCAGTGGACCGAAGTGTCTGTTTCAATGCTGTATCTCTAAACTAAACTAAAATCACAGTTACAGGTGGTGGATTGGTCAAATTCATTGCAAGTGCCAGCATATGCGCTCACAGCTGTGAGATCATAACTTAGCCCTCTAAGTCCAAATCTCTAAATGGATAAATGTAAATTATGGGTAGGCTTAACAGTTACTGCTTGATCATCTAATAATAATAATAATAATAATAATAAATCTTTATTGTCATTGCACAAGGTACAACGAGAATTGGAATGCAACTTCCATCCGATGTAATAACTTAATTAGCTAAAAATTTAGACACCCATAGAACCAAGATTAAATAAACAGTTAAAGCATTATAAAGTGCAAATAGGTCTGTGTCGGGTCGATGTGCGATGTGACAGGTCATGGGGGGGAGCACTCAGCAGGGCCGGTTCAGAGCCGCTGTAGCTCTGGGGATGAAGCTGTTCCTAAGTCTGGAGCTGCGTGCGTAGAAGGCCTTGTAACGTCTGCCGGAGGGACGTAGTTCGAAAAGTACATTACAAGGGTGTGAGGAGTCTTTATGGATGCTGACGGCCTTCCTGAGGCACCGGGTGTGGTAGATGCCCTCCAAGGCTGGTAGCTATGTCCCAATAATCATCTGCGCTCTGTGGACGATGCGCAGAAGAGCTCTCCTCTCTGCCTCCGTGCAGCTGAGATACCACACAGAGATGCCATACGTTAATATGCTCTCTGTGGTGCAGCGGTAGAAGGTTGTCAGCAGCTGTTGGGGCAGACCAGTCTTTTTTAATGTCCTCAGGAAGAACAGTCGTTGCTGTGCCTTCTTGACCAGCGCAGTGGTGTTGGTGGACCATGTAAGGTCCTCTGAAATGTGAGTGCGCAGAAACTTAACGCTGGACACTCTCTCCACACTTTCCCCGTAAATGGAGATTGGGGCGTATTCTCCATTGTGGGACCTCCTGATAATCAGCTCCTTGGTCTTAGACGTGTTTAGGGACAGGTTGTTATCTGAGCCAGGATCTGCATCTCCGCTCTGTAGTGTGTTTCATCACCGTTGGTGAACAGCCCGATCACTGTGCAATGTTCGTCGGCCCACTCACCTTTTGACGGACCAACCCCTAAAAGCACATGTTGCACATCACACATGTGACAATAAGGCATTATTGATTTCAGAAAATTCAAGAACCAATCATGAAGTTGATCCCCAAGCTCTTAACATCAGTCAAGGTATCTGTATTCTTAACTTCCCAGACTTGGTTCATTTGACCCTCCACTTTGATAACCTCGAAAAGATCATCCACACATTTATCCCCTCCCGCCTAGATTACTGCAACTCTCTTTACACTGGCATCAGCCAATCTTCCCTGTCCCGCCTGCAACTGGTCCAAAACGCCGCAGCGAGACTCCTGACAGGCACCCGAAAAAGGGACCACATCACCCCGATCCTGGCTTCTCAAGTCAAGTCAAGTCAAGTTTATTTGTCACATACACATACGAGATGTGCAGTGAAATGAAAGTTCCACTGGTTCTATGGCAAGTGGTGGCCGATTAGCAAAGGGGGAGATGCAACGAGACCTGGGTGTCATGGTACACCAGTCATTAAAAGTAGGCATGCAGGCGCAGCAGGCAGTGAAGAAAGCAAATGATATGTTAGCATTCATAGCAAAAGGATTTGAGTATAGGAGCAGGGAGGTTCTACTGCAGTTGTACAGGGTCTTGGTGAGACCACACCTGGAGTATTGCATGCAGTTTCGGTCTCCTAATCTGAGAAAATACATTCTTGCCATAGAGAGAGTACAGAGAAGGTTCACCAGACTGATTCCTGGGATGTCAGGACTTTCATATGAAGGAAGACTGGATAGGCTCGGCTTGTACTCGCTAGAATTTAGAAGATTGAGGGGGGATCTTATAGAAACTTATGAAATTCTTAAGGGGTTGGACAGGCTAGATGCAGGAAGGTTGTTCCCGATGTTGGGGAAGTCCAGAACAAGGGGTCACAGTTTAAGGATAAGGGGGAAGTCTTTTAGGACCGAGATGAGGAAAACATTTTTCACACAGAGAGTGGTGAATCTCTGGAATTCTCTGCCACAGAAGGTAGTTGAGGCCAGTTCATTCGCTATATTTAAGAGGGAGTTAGATGTGGCCCTTGTGGCTAAAGAGATAAGGGGGTATGGAGAGAAGGCAGGTACAGGATACTGAGTTGGATGATCAGCCACGATCATATTGAATGGCAGTGCAGGCTCGAGGGGCCGAATGTCCTACTCCTGCACCTATTTTCTATGTTTCTATGGCTCCCTGTGGTTCCGTATACATTTCAAGACCCTCCTCTGTCTACAAAGCCCTCAATGGGCTTGCCCCCTCCTACATTAAAAATCTTCTCACCCACCACACCACCTCCAGGTCCCTCAGATCGGCCGACTTGGGGTTGCTGAATATCCCGCGGTCTAGGCATAAGCTTAGGGGCGACCGCGCCTTTGCGGTTGCAGCTCCTAGACTGTGGAACAGCATCCCCCTTCCCATCAGAACTGCCCCCTCCATCGACTCCTTTAAGTCTAGACTAAAATCTTACCTGTACTCCCAAGCCATTCCTGACGTCCACTGAGCGAGGGTTACATGTATATATGTATGTAGTTTGTTTGTTTATACTATTCTTATAACAAAGTAAAGCACCTTGGCCAACGAGAGTTGTTTTTTAAATGTGCTATAGAAATAAATGTGACAACTTGACTTGACATATCAGATCTTTACTTATCTTGGAAGCATCTCTCATCTTTGAGAGTTGAAATCCACAAAGAAGTTTGCCATTGCCTTAAGTGTTCAGTACACATTTTAGTTGCACGAAGGAAGTGTGTTTGGGGACCATGACATTAAACATGATGCTAAGATCACGTTCCATTGAGCAGGAATAACATCTACCCATCTGAACTTGGATTGCTTCTGAAACTTGGATTAGCTACAGCAGATATTTCAAGGTATTAGAAATATATTGCCCAGCTACAGACAATTAGCAACCTATATGTGTGCTGATCCCGCAGCTTAGATGTGGCCCTTGTGGCTAAGGGGACAAGGTATGGAGATCCACGGGATACTGAGTTGGATGATCCGCCATGATCATATTGAATGGCGGTGCAGGCTCCCGCCTACTCCTGCACCTAATTTCTATGTTTCTACCTCAATTAAATAATTTTTTACATGGAAAAATCCGTCATAAAGGAAATCTCTCATGACCTGCTTAAGGATTTGTTATGGATTATAGGGGTACATAGCAGAAATGCTAAAAAAAAAAATGCCATTTCGAATGTTATATTTGTTAAGGGTTAGAATATTGCTCGCTTCCCACTCTGGTTTAGGAACTAAAAATGTGTTTGGTTGAGTAGCTTAAAATATTAAAAGGCTTCTTCTCGGTAGCTCCAGAGACATTTATCCACTGCTGGGTTAATCCAGAACTAGGGGACAGAGGAGTTTATCTCGAGTGCCACTGCAACACAGATGGTGGAGCATATCCTTGTTGTATCCCAGTTCCTCAGGTCTCCACTTTGCACCCCTCTTGAATTCACACGTTCCCTAGATAACAATGGGTGCACCAGGGCACAACTCTGCCTGAGGTCATTTGTGGATGGCCCTGGTATTTTCAAGCCTCTAGCTCTTCAACAGCCCCTCTCCCCACCCCATGCTTTCAGTCTGAAGATGGGTCCCAACCATAAACCTCATCTGTCCTTTTTCTCTGGATATACCACCTGACCCGTTGAGTTACTCCAGCTATTTGTATCCATCTTTGGTATGAACCAGCATCTGCAGATCATTGCTTCTATGGCATGGGACATATTTTGACTGTAAACGCAACAAATTGCCAATAGTAGCAACTAATGCTGGAGTGTTAAAAATGACTTGAAACCTCCAGTTTAAATTCCATTTGGAATATTTTGGAGGACCAAGAAACCAACCAAGAACCGAGAGTTGCAGGTGGCCATTGTGAACGGATCAATATGATTGCCTTGTCTACGCTTGGTCTCGCCAATGAAGAGGCCACATCGAGAGCATTGAATACAATAGATGAGGCTGTAGGACATGCATGTGAACTTCCGTCTCATCTAGAAGGTCTAAGATGACAGTATAGGGACTGGGGATACATGTCCTGTGGTTGCAGGGTATAGTGGCTGGGGAAGGGGAGGGATGGGTGGTAAAGGATGACTGAGCCAAGGAGTCAAGCAGAGTGTGTTCCCTGCGTAAAGCAAAAAGATGGTGGAGAGGGGGAGATGTGACTGGTGACGAGATTGCGTTTGAACTAGGGAGTCACACACACACAGAGTGGTCCCTGCAGAATACAGAGAAGGATTGCTTCCAGTTCTAAGCCATTTTAATTCCCCTTCCCATCCCATGCCAATCTGACAGACCCTGGCCTCCTCCACTGCCATGTTGAGGTGAAACACAAACTAAATGAACAGCACCCCATATTCCACCTTACAACCCAACGACATGAACACTGAATTCTCTAATTCAAGGTACAGTAACCTCCTCCCCCTCTGACCCTTTGTCTATCATTTTGACCAACCCTGGCCCTCCCATCTTTCTAAACCTCCCTGCCCATCTCCCTATCTCCAAGTTTCTTGCCCTTCCCCCACCTACTGTACACTTTCTGCCTATAACCTAAACACACGCCTCCTACTTGATCATCCTCCTCACTGTTCCCGTCTGCCCACCATCACTCCCTTATTTAGTTCCATTCATTATCTTCCTCTCTTATCAGGCTCCATAATCTGCAGCCATTTGACATCTCCACTTATCACCTCCCATCCTCTGTCACTATCTCTACCCTTCCCTCCCCTACCTGACTCCACCTGTCAAACAACCCCTCCTCACCTGTACTTATCTATTGCTTGCCAGCCCTTGCCCTACCTGTCCCCTCAGCCTCCTTATACTGACTAAAGGGCCTGTCCCACTTGCATGCGATTGCATGCGTCTGGCGCGACCAAACGTGGTCGCTTGAGGCATACGGGCCGCACGGGGCAGGTCCCACATCGAAACACGGAGGCGTACGGAGTTGTGCGGGGCTGGTCCCGGCATCGCGCAGGACTCCGAAAATCCCGCACGGTCTGAAAATTCCGCGCGCCAACGGCCTGTCGGCCCGTAGGCGCATTGAGATCGTACGCACCATCTTGATGGCATACGCAGCATCTTGACGGTGTACGCCTAGCGTGTGGCATTGCGCGATGACTTCACCGCCCGGCGTGTCGTTGCGTGATGACGTCACCGCCCGACGCAGTGCGACGCCCAAATTCAGTCAGCCCGCCTCCTGCCCAACTGATTGGTGAGTATGACGTAAATTATGTCACGGGCAAACTTAGCGCGAATTTAGCGTGTACTTAGCATGAACTCAGCTTCCGTCTGGTTGCGCCAAACGCACGCAGTCGCATGCAAGTGGGACAGGCCCTTAACTTGCCTCTGTGATTTCACACCACATGAATGGTTTTGACCCAAAACATTAACTGCCCATTTCCCACCATAGTTTAGTTTAAAGATACAGTGTGGAAATAGGCCCTTTGGCCCACCGAGTCCGTGCCGACCAGCGATCCCCACACACTAACGCTATCTACACACACTAGGGACAATTTACGCTTCTACCAAGCTAATTAACCTACAAACCTGTACGTCTTCGGAGTGTGGGAGGAAACCGGAGATACCGGAGAAAACCCACACAGGACACGGGGAGTTCGTACAAACTCCGTACAGACAGCACCTGCAGTCAGAATCGAACCTGGGCCTCTGGCGCTGTAAGGCAGCAACTCTACCGCTGTGCCACTGTGTCTCTTGTGTCTCTATCTGTTGACATCAATTTGTTTGCCTTTAAATCAACATTTTGGATAAAACATTTCAAAAGTTATGCTTGAAAAATTAGATATAAATGAATACAGATTTCTAGAATGAGATTTGGAATCTATTCTTTAAAATCCAAGTAAATATTTTAATTCTTGCAGCATGGAAAATGGATAATGGCGTTCAATTATCCGAAGCAGTAATAAAAGTGCGAATAAATTATTCACAGATGAAATACGACAAGACTGCTTATTTCATAGGTGACAGGTTCCGTGATAATATTGTATCTTTCTGTTCCATTGACAGTACATTATCAGGGGCTGAAAGTGACTTTGTGTAACCTCTGACTATGACAAAGCAGAGTCATCTAGCGTAACTAACATAAAATCAGGAATAATATGTAGCCCTTGTCTAGACTTGCTTCTTTGTCACTATTAAGCCACATTGCTTAATTTGCAATGCGTTAAGGATGTTGCACGTTTAAAAAAGATATATATATATAAAATACTAGACCAAGTGCAGACCCGTTGGGTCTGTTCCCCCAACATGTGGTTGTGGGGGGGGGGGGGGGGGCGACATGCAGCGTCACACACTAACTATCCCCCCCCCCCCCCCCCGCACTCACACTAATGGAGGGGAGGGAGGGGAGGGGAGGGGGGGGGGGGGGGAGGAAAGGGGAGGGGGGGGGGAGAGAGTGCCTTTTTACTTCAACCCAAACAACTATTTGCAGGCAGTGCTTTTTTACCTCTAACCATATTTTCATTTTCAAACCAAATTAAGGGTACTCACAGTGCTGTAGACATTTGTCAGTGTCATTCAAAGCTCTGATTGATGCACACCACTTGCAGAGACTGATTGAGACACACCACTTGCAGAGACTGATTGAGGCACACCACTTCCTGGTTTTATAGTCCCTCCCCCTCCCTCCAGCAGGGGCAGCAGGGAGAATGGGGAATGTTGTAAAAACATTAATATCTCTGTCAATTTTAATCGACGTGAAAAATCCTCGGCACGGTGGAGGGGGACTCTGAGCGAGGTAGCCAAAAATGACAGCCGTAGGTGGCGGCGTACTCTCGGAACCCACAGCACAGAAAGCCGAAACCGGTCAAGAACAGAGTTTTAGTAATATAGGTTAATAAAACATCTTCTGCTAAAATTTGTGTGAACTGATTCTTCATTTCCAATTCACGATATTCTCTGGTCTCCCATTATAAGAAAACTTTAATGGGTCTGTCCCACAGGCATTTTTTTAGGTGACTGCAGGGGACTATGCGGTCGCCACATGGTCACCACATAGAAACATAGAAACATAGAAATTAGGTGCAGGAGTAGGCCATTCGGCCCTTCGAGCCTGCACCGCCATTCAATATGATCATGGCTGATCATCCAACTCAGTATCCCATACCTGCCTTCTCTCCATACCTCCTGATCCCTTTAGCCACAAGGGCCACATCTAACTCCCTCTTAAATATATCCAATGAACTGGCCTTGACTACCCTCTGCAGCAGAGAGTTCCAGAGATTCACCACTCTCTGTGTGAAAAAAGTTCTTCTCATCTCGGTTTTAAAGGATTTCCCCCTTATCCTTAAGCTGTGACCCCTTGTCCTGGACTTCCCTAACATCGGGAACATGTTCGCGGGTGGTATGGGGAGTCGCCTTCATGGTCTTGAGTGGTTACCGCATTCTGGGAACTAGTCATGGCCTCGTTACGCAACATGTTAAAAAATTAGTGGTGACTAGAATGAAGCCGCCATGGAGATTAGTGAGAATTCTCGTGCCGTAGGTGGGTCGCCAGGAGGTCAAAGGTTCTCATCGGTTGTAGCCGGTGCTGACCAGTGAATTTCATTGGCACATTGGGGAAAAAAAACGTAAGCAGTAGTTTTCAGATCGAACGATAACCGACCGATAATGTTAAATGTCCGCCGAGCTGCATAGCCATGTATCTCTGGCTTCTTAAAAGTTGTCTACACTCCTTCTCCCTCCTTCCCCCGTCTCCCTCCTCCTTCTCCTCCGTCTCCCTCCTCCTTCTTCTCCCTCCTCCCTCCTCCCTCTTCTCCCTCCTCCTTCTTCTCCTTCTCTCCCCTCTCTTTTAAAGGACTTACCGTACACTGTGCTTTAGCCGTCTTAAATACAGCGCCAACCTTCCTGTTCTTTGCGGTGTGTGTCTGTATCACCTTGGCTTTGCACCGTGTGAATTTCACTCAGACAGTGCTCCCCCACTTGCCCTGTCCCCCACCTGCATAACGGGCTGGTGAAGGAAGAAATGTGTGTGTGTGTGTGTGTGTGTGTGTGTCCCACTGACAATCCAGTTGCTGGTTTTTCAGGCAAACGCCAGCAACTTGACAGTCGCCTGAACAATTGGGACAGGCCCATAAAGCACATTTATGAAGTGCAAGTGTAAAACTATGTTCATTCTGGCATAGAAAAGAATCCCCCCTCTGGGTAAATGACAATTATTGTGTGTTGTTAGATAATATAGATATCTCGCCCACCATACTTCGGACCAGCACAACTTCTCAAATACTTCTCTAAAGTAACAAATTGGTATTAACTTATTGGGAATGGAAGTCCACTGTATATTTATTCACCTGCAAAAAGAGCAATAATGTAGTCAAAAGTTTTAGATTGTTCGATAGTCGTAATTTAAATGTAAGATAGACACAAAAAGCTGGAGTAACTCAGCGGGTCAGGCGGCATCTCTGGAGAGAAGGAATGGGTGACGTTTTGGGTTGAGTTCCTTCTGCAGACCGAAGAAGGGTCTCGACCCGAAACGTCACCTATTCCTTTGCTCCAGAGATGCTGCCTGACCCGCTGAGTTACTCCAGCTTTTTGTGTCTATCGTCGGTTTAAACCAGCATCTGCAGTTCCTTCATACATAATTTAAATGTGAATGACACCCATATCATGAACACTCTGACATCATATCAGAGGGAAGTCAGAAGGATGAGGACCCACAATCCTGCTCATAGATGGTGGAGAGGGTCAATAACTTCAAATTCCTGGGCGTACATATTTTGGAAGATCTTTCCTGGACCCAGCACACCGATGCACTTGTAAAGAAGGCACATCAGTGATTCTACTTCCTGAGAAGATTGCGGAAATTCGACATGTTGAAGAGGATTCCCCTAAACATCTACAGGTGCAGGGTAGAGAGCATTCTGACTGGTTGCATCGTGGCCTGGTTCGGCAACTTGAACGACCAGGAGCGGAAAATACTACAAAAAGTTGTGACCACTGCCCAGTCCATCTCCGACTTTGACCTCCCCACCGTCGAAGGGATCTATCGTAGTTGCTGCCACAAAAAGGCAGCCAAAATCATCAAGGACCCACATCATCCTGGCCACACTCTCATCTCACCACTGACATCAGGCAGAAGGTACAGGAGCCTGAAAACTGTAACATCCAGGTTCAGGAACAGCTTCTTCCCCACAGCCATCAGGCTATTAAACACAATGAATAAGCTCTGAGCTCTCAACTGCAAAAGACTATATTATTATTTGTTATTTGCACTATATTTGCTATTTATTGAACTTTTTCTTTTTTTTCCCGTTATGTACAATGTTTACATGTTCACATATTCAGTTGTGCTGCAGCAGGTAAGAATTTCATTGTCCCATCCGGGACATATGACCAGAAATAGACTTGGTTTATATTCTCTAGAATTTAGGAGATTGAGATGGGGATCTTATAGAAACTTACAAAATTCTTAAGGGGTTGGACAGGCTAGATGCAGGAAGATTACTCCCGATGTTGGGGAAGTCCAGGACAAGGGGTCACAGCTTAAGGATAAGGGGGAAATCCTTTAAAACCGAGATGAGAAGAACTTTTTTTCACACAGAGAGTGGTGAATCTCTGGAACTCTCTGCCACAGGGGTTAGTTGAGGCCAGTTCATTGGCTATATTTAAGAGGGAGTTAGATGTGGCCCTTGTGGCTAAGGGGACCAGGGAGTATGGAGAGAAGGCAGGTACGGGATACTGAGTTGGATGATCAGCCATGATCATATTGAATGGCGGTGCAGGCTCGAAGGGCCGATTGGCCTACTCCTGCACCTAATTTCTACGTTTCTATGTTTCTAAAACACTCTTGACTTGACTTGACTCTTGATAATGTAGTTTAAATAAATGAAACCGGTTATGTCATGTCAGATCTACTGTATGTATCTTTTCAAGGTTATGAAGTAAGCCCGGCATTAAACATGACTCTAAAGCACTATATACACAAGTGATGTGCTAAAGTTGAAAATCCAATAAAATTAGTTCAACGGAAATACCTCTTTACAATAATTTGAAGTGAATTGATCTCCAGTTAGCCACCAATGCGTTTCACTCCAGTGCACTAAATTCAAGTCTTAATTTAAGACCAAAGGATTAGTTCTTCTGAGGAATACCAAAGGCAATTTTAGCTCAGCTTATTCTTCATATCTGCTCAATTAACCTCAAAGGTCTTCAGAACAAAAGTCAGTGTGACGCACGTCAACTGAATTGGAAAATGCCAACTATCTGTCAAGATATTGACATTTGTCAGTGTCTGTGGCAGTGCTCAGAACAGAAATGAGCCTGTCCTGGGTGGATAATCCTACTAGTGAGCTTAGATCTGGGCATTAAAATGCAGAGACTGTAACAGCAAATTGTCGTTAAGGACACCTTACAGTACTCAGTATCATAGTGGTGACACATTAATTGACACCAGGATATTTCACAAGAATGACAATAAGAAGAGACTACATTGCTTCATTAATGTCATGGCAAACAATTTAAGGAAACATGTTCTGTAGCAAAATATGTAGTTGATAGTATTTCTCCTAGCTGATGCTTTGCTGGGATATCTTGGGTCACTCATTTGACCTTTAGCAGATGCTATTTTGGTTCATCTTTGTAAGAACTGTGTTTAGAGACATGTGTGCTCAAATGGCTTGAAGAACATAAATTAATTTCCTAAAGAAATTCTTGCCATAGAGGGAGTGCAGAGAAGGTTCACCAGTCTGATTCCTGGGATGTCAGGACTGTCTTATGAAGAAAGACTGGATAGACTTGGTTTATACTCTCTAGAATTTAGGAGATTGAGAGGGGATCTTATAGAAACTTACAAAATTCTTAAGGGGTTGGACAGGATAGATGCAGGAAGATTGTTCCCGATGTTGGGGAAGTCCAGGACAAGGGGTCACAGCTTGAGGATAAGGGGGAAATCCTTTAAAACCGAGATGAGAAGAACTTTTTTCACACAGAGAGTGGTGAATCTCTGGAACTCTCTGCCACAGAGGGTGGTTGAGGCCAGTTCATTGGCTATATTTAAGAGGGAGTTAGATGTGGGCCTTGTGGCTAAGGGGATCAGGGGGTATGGAGAGAAGGCAGGTACGGGATACTGAGTTGGATGATCAGCCATGATCATATTGAATGGCGGTGCAGGCTCGAAGGGTCAAATGGCCTACTCCTGCACGTAATTTCTATGTTTCTAAAGGAAAAACAGTCTATAATTTTTGTGAGTCAATATACTACAGTAGACCTTGGAGACCAAAGTTCAATATTAATCCTGTCCCCAATTAAACCAATTGTGCTTGTGAGCCACTTCGATTGCAGAATTGCCATCTTCTCCTCCCCCGACAATGACAATCCAGGTACAGGTAGGGGCTCATAAATATTTAAACTAGGGTTTTATGATATTAATCACATCTCACTGTAAATTTAAAAATGTGCAGAGACCCGGGTGTGATCTTGGCCTCGGATGCTGTCTGTGTGCTGCTGTGACTGCTTCCTCCCACATCCCAAAGAGGAGTAGGTTTGTAAATTAATTGGCCTCTGCGTGTCAGGAGATTATTTATCCAGTGTGTCGGGTTTGTATGTGAACATAGAAACATAGAAACATAGAAATTAGGTGCAGGAGTAGGCCATTCGGCCCTTCGAGCCTGCACCGCCATTTAATATGATCATGGCTGATCATCCAACTCAGTATCCCATACCTGCCTTTTCTCCATACCCTCTGATCCCCTTAGCCACAAGGGCCACATCTAACTCCCTCTTAAATATAGCCAATGAACTGGCCTCAACTACCCTCTGTGGCAGAGAGTTCCAGAGATTCACCACTCTCTGTGTGAAAAAAAAAAAAACGGGTGATCGATGGTCGGCGTGGACTCGATGGGCCGAAGAGCCACTTACCATGTGTAGGAAGGAACTGAGGATGCTAATACCTGCTCATGCCTCTAGTTTCTCTCTCCCCTGACTCTCAGTATGTAGCAGAGTCTTGACCCAAATCTTCGCCCATTCATTTTTTCCTGAGATGTTGCATGAGCCTGTAACTGCTAAACTGAATCTTAGAATACAACTGCCCCTGTCCCACTTAGGAGACTTAAACAGCAACCTCTGGTGACCTTGCCCACCACCCAAAAAAAATTCAAGGTCGAGGTGACCTGCAACCTCCTACCACCTCCCACACATATGTTGAAAACCTTCCTCGACTATGAAGAAGACCGGCTTCGACTAGACCTGCGACTAAAAAATGATCGATTTTTAAAACGGCAACCTATTTTTAGTCGAGGCCGGTTTTAATCATGAAGAAAAAATAGCAGCAACCTAGATGAAGCCTCGACCACGCAGAAACCACTTTCGACCATTAGAGAGAGTGACCAAAACCTCCGGTGACCTCATGGAAACATTGGGTAGCGGGCAAGGTCACCAGAGGTTGCTGTTTAGGTCTCCTAAGTGGGACAGGGGCAGTTCTCTCCTGTTTCTGCCACAATTGCTGCGTTTCAGCATCTTCACAGACCTTCCGAAACCACCCCTTTCAACTACTCGGTTATAGAGGACAATCAGCAATAACAGATACCACCTTCCTCCTTCCCATGGTCCGTTTTACAAGGGGTCTACTGTCCTTGTAAGGTGACAAAAATCCAATGGTCTTGAATTTGGTTTGTGGGATCAACTGCCTGTGCACACTGTAGATGGGTTGGAAAAAAAGGCAAATGGCATAGAAACATAGAAAATAGGTGCAGGAGTAGGCCATTCGGCCCATCGAGCCTGCACCGCCATTCAATATTATCATGGTTGATCATTCAACTCAGTATCCTGTACCTGCCTTCTCTCCATACCCCCCTGATCCCTTTAGCCACAAGGGCCACATCTAACTCCCTCTTAAATATAGCCAATGAACTGGCCTCAACTACCTTCTGTGGCAGAGAATTCCACAGATTCACCACTCTCTGTGTGAAAAATGTTTTCCTCATCTCGGTCCTAAAAATTTCCCCCTTATCCTTAAACTGTGACCCCTTGTTCTGGACTTCCCCAACATCGGGAACAATCTTCCTGCATCTAGCCTGTCCAACCCCTTAAGAATTTTGTAAGTTTCTATAAGATCCCCCTCAATCTTCTAAATTCTAGCGAGTACAAGCCGAGTCTATCCAGTCTATCTTCATATGAAAGTCCTGACATCCCAGGAATCAGTCTGGTGAACCTTCTCTGTACTCCCTCTGTGGCAAGAATGTATTTCCTCGGATTAGGAGACCAAAACTGTACGCAATACATTGAGTATAGATCATGAGACGACATGCTGTAGCTGTATAAAATGTTGGTTGGGGTACCTTTGGAGTATTGTGTGAAGTTCTGATCCCTGCATTACAAGAAGGAAGTGGAGGCTTTGGACAAGGTGTAGAATAGGTTCACCCGGATATTGTCTGGATTAGGGAGTATTAACTGTAAGGAGAGGCTGTACAAACTTGGATTATTTTCTCTGGAGTGTCGCAACCCAAGAGGCAACCTGATAGAAGTGTATACATTTATGAGGCACATCAATAAGATAGTCAGATGTTTTCTTCTCCACAGTTGTAATGCCAATTCCTACAGAACGAGTGAGAGGGGAAAATATTAAGAGAGATTTATGAGGCAAGTATTTACACTGGGAATAGTATGTCCTTGGAACGCACTGCTAGGGGAAATGGTGGAAGCAGATATTACAGTAACGTTTCAGAGTTGTTTAGACAAGTACAAAAACAGGCAAGGAACTCAGGGATGAAGAAGGGTAATCTCGACCCGAAACATCACCCATTCCTTCTCTCCAGAGATGCTACCTGTCCCGCTGGGTGACTCCAGCATTTTGTGTCTATCTTCAGGGATGTAGACCTTGCAGACGTTTACTTTAGGCTGATTCAGGGTCAGTACATCCTTTATCAGCACAAGGGGCTGTTCCTGTGTTATATAGTCATAGAGTCCTACAGGGAGGAAACAGGCCCTTTGGCCAACTTGCCCTTCAGCCCAACTTGCCCACATCGACCAACATGCCCCATCTATACTAGTCACTGTTACTTTAACTATTACTATAGCCATTATTATAATGTAGTCATGACAGGAGTAGATCGGGTAGATGCACAGAATCTCTTGCCAAGATTATGGGGTATTGAGGACCAGAGGACATAGGTTCAAGGTGAAGAGGAAATGATTTGATAGGAATCTGAGGGGTAACTTTTTCACGCAAAGGGTGGTGGGTGTATGGAACAAGCTGCCAGAGGAGGTAGTTGAGGCAGGGACTATCCTAACGTTTAGGAAACAGTTAGACAGGTAGATGGGTAGGACAAGTTTGGAGGGATATGGACCAAGCACAGGCAGGTGGGATTAGTGTAGCTGGGACATGTTGGCCAGTGTGGGCAATTTGGGCTGAAGGGCCTGCTTCCACACTATATGTCACTCTAAAATATTACACCAACAATAATTTGCTGAAAGTTGCAACAGGTAGATTAAATTGCTAAAATGGCTACCGCATGCATACCTTCAAAGGTCAGGACATAGAAAATAAGAACTGGGATGCCATGTTGCAACTGTATCAAACACTGGCTAGGCTGCATTTGGAGTAGTGTGTGTAGATCTGGTCACCACATTATTGGAAGGATGAAATTATGCTGGAAAGAGCGCAGAGGAGATTCACCCGGGTGTTGCATGGATTAGAACACTTCAATACAGGAATTAGAGATATAGGCTGGGCTGCATTTCCCATGAGTGAAAGAGACTGAGGGAAAACCTAGAAGGCGTATTTAAGATTATGAGAGGCATAGATGGGCTAGAAAGTGAAAATGTTCCCGTGGAATGGGCAGAGTTTTAAGGTGAGAGGTAGGTTTTAAAGAGGATCTCAGGGATAGTTTTGTTTTTTCACAGAGAGTGGATGATCACTGATTTTTTAAAATATATATGCTGAACTTTTTTGTTGTTGTTTATCATGGGTAATATATTTGCATTTTAAGAATAAGGAGTAAGCCATTTAGAACGGAGACGAGGAAATACTTTTTCTCACAGAGAGTGGTGAGTCTGTGGAATTCTCTGCCTCAGAGGGCGGTGGAGGCCGGTTCTCTGGATGCTTTCAAGAGAGAGCTAGATAGGGCTCTTAAAAATAGCAGAGTCAGGAGATATGGGGAGAAGGCAGGAACGGGGCTTTGGGACACATGCCAATAAAACACTTTTGACTTGTGGTGGTGGTGGTGGAATCAGATACCATCACAAGTTTTTGATTAGAACGGGTGTCAAGGGTTTTGGGGAGAAGGCAGGAAAATGGGATTAGTAAGCAGAGATCAGCAATGATTGACTGACGGAGTAGACTCGATGGGCCAAAAGGCCAAATTCTACTCCTATGACTTGTGAGGTTTAAGGGGTATTTAAATAGACACTTATTTGACAAGGCATAGATGGATACCATTCTAATGGGGAAAATTGCATTTGTGCAGATTGTGCATGGACATCATAGAAACATAGAAATTAGGTGCAGGAGTAGGCCATTCGGCCCTTCGAGCCTGCACCGCCATTCAATATGATCATGGCTGATCATCCAACTCAGTATCCCGTTCCTGCCTTCTCTCCATACCCTCTGATCCCCTTAGCCACAAGGGCCACATCTAACTCCCTCTTAAATATAGCCAATGAACTGGCCTCGACTACCCGCTGCGGCAGAGAGTTCCAGAGATTCACCATTCTCTGTGTGAAAAAAGTTCTTCTCATCTCGATTTTAAAGGATTTCCCCCTTATCCTTAAGCTGTGACCCCTTGTCCTGGACTTCCCCAACATCGGGAGCAATCTTCCTGCATCTAGCCTGTCCAACATCATGGGCTAAAGAGCTAATTTCTGTATTGTACGACTCTATGTTCCATCATGAGTCACTTCAAGGTTGTGAAATATTACAAAGCACCTCACGGAATGTTTTCAATCCACAATGGCTGCCAGGATAAAATCTTTAGGGGATTTAAAATAAAAGCTTGATTAAGCAACCCAGGTGTTCAGAAATGAGGGCTTGGCCACCAACAATGGAACAATGATAGAGAACGATCAAGAGATCAGATTTAGAGGAACACAGAGTTCTCAGAGAGTAATAAAAAAGTCAGGAGACAAAAATAAAGAGCTGAGGATGGATGGTGTTCCTGCAATAGTACAGAGGTGGGTATGGACTTTCTGAATACTTCCCAATTCCAATCAAACGTAATTGACCTCAGATATTACATCCCTTTCTCTCTCCACAGATTCAATTACTAAGTATTTCTATCATTTGCTGCTTTTATTGCAAATTGCCAGCACTCTCAGTCATTTTCTTTTCAACCAGATAAATCACATTTTTCGTGAAGTCGAAGGGGGAGGAAGCAAGCAATGAAACTGGGCATAACAGCTGGTCCTTCTTTGAAAAGAGAGCAGAGAAAATCAATATTTGTGCAGGCATTAAAACAGCAACAAACACCAAACAAATCACAAAATCATAGAGAGTAATTTAAAGGTTTGGCAGGTCAGCTATGTATTCACTTGCGTTTGGGGGTGAGTAGCGACTTGATTGAAATGCATGTGACCCTGAGGGGAGTTAACATCAAAGATCCTATAGCGAGGATGATGGTCCACTCAACGAAAAAGATGTAGTACGGTCGTGGGCAGATTCATGGGTAATTTAAGGCCACATTTCCATAACCGGCTTCCGTCTCCGCACCAAAGATCCCGTAGGATACTAGTGCGGAGACGGAAGCCGGTTACGGAAACATCCTCGTAAAAATGTTCTTGTTATTTGGTAAAAATCTTCTCCTCATTTTCAGAATTTTAATTTATTAACACAAACTTTTCCCCCGCAACGTTGATTACACTGCGAGTCGGAGTCGGGTCCGGTTACGGAAATGGATGAAAAAAAGGCCCATGTTCCACTCCGTTGCGTACTACACGTCAGCCCATTGCATTTAGCAGGAGTGGTCTATCTAGAATCTTTGGTTAACATGGGGTATCTAGACGGCATGGCTGGTCGTTTTAACAACAAGGTATCCCTCATGTCACTCAACGATGAAACATCTGAATCTCTCAAAGGTTTGAGACTCTTTGTAACTCTCTGCCTCAAAGGTGTGGTTGGTAGAAGCACAGTGTTTGAATATTCTTGAAGTAGATACACTTGAGCAAACGGATAAAAGATCATGTAGGTAGACAGAAAGCGGAATTGCGGCATTTAAATATCAGCTGCATCCATCATGCCCATCATTAATGTCACATTATGATAAGTGATCTTGACATAAGAGGTGGGAGGGATGAAAATGAGCAATTGACAGCCCTGGGCCTGTGTTCACTGGAGATTAGAAGGATGAGGGAAGCCTCAATGAAACTTACAGAATAGCGAAAGGCATAGATAGAGTAGAGTGGAGAGGAATTTCCACTAATGGGAGAGTCTAGCATCAGAGAGGGAAAGATAGGGTCTAGGGTTGAGAGGGAAAGATAGATAGAGTGATACAGTGTGGAAATAGGCCCTTCGGCCCAACTTGCCCACACCAGCCAACATGTTCCAGCTACACTAGTCCCACCTGCCTGCGCTTATAGACAATAGACAACAGACAATAAGTGCAAGAGTAGGCTATTCAGCCCTTCAAGCCAGCAATGCCATTCACTCTGATCATCCACAATCAGTTCCCCGTTCCTGCCTTCTCTCCATATCCCTTAACTCCGCTATCCATAAGAGCTCTATCTAACTCTCTCTTGAAAGCATATGTCTTTTGCATAAGCACTTGGGTCCATATCCCTCCAAACCTGTCTAACTGTTTATTAAACAATGGGATAGTCCCAGCTTTAACTACCTCCTCTGGCAGCTTGTTCCATACACCCACCACCCTTTGTGTGAAACACCCACCATCCGTTGTGTGAATCAGCCATGATTGAATGGTGGGATAGAATCTATGGGCTGACTGGCCCAATTCTGCTCCATTGACATAAGAAAGGTCCTCCAGGAAAATGTTGTTCCTTGAAGATGTAAGTTTTGTAAGCAGCATGCCAAAATGCATGACGTTTCTTCTACACTTTTAATTACATCTCATTATTACAATTTCATTACATTAATTTAATTGCAAGCTTCATGTTGAATCATGACAATAAGGGCCTGTCCCACCGCGGGGACCTAATTTGCGAGTTTAGAAGAGTTTGCGCTCGACTCAAACTCGTAGCATGGTCGACACGTGGTCCTAGGAGGTCTATGTAACCCTCCTTCATGCTCGAGAGAAGTTCCCGCATACTCGAGGCCTCAGTTTGGTCAACGAGTATTTTTTAGAATGCTGAAAATTGTCCGCAAGTAAAAATTGGTCCACATGGGAAAATCAATATTTTTTTTACTCGTTGGTTTAGTCGAAGTTGGTTGTAGTAGGTCGGCCTGTTATTTGTAGGTGATCAAAGACAATCAAAGGTAGTGAAAGGTAGTCGTAGATTGTCGTAGAAGGTGGTCATCTTCACTCTCCACTATTCGGTGTCCAATTTTCCCGAAGCTAGTCGAACCTAGTCTTCAACATAGTCGAAGGAGGTCAAAAGAGATCGAAGGAGGTCTTCTACATAGTTGAAGGAGGTCGTCTACATATTTGTCGGAGGTTCTCTACATAGTCGAAGGAGGTCGTAGAAGGTGTTCTACATCGGGGATACAACAAGACCATGACACTTTTTAAAATTCTCCTAAACTCATCTAAATTCACAAATTTGGTCCCCGCAGTGGTACAGGCCCTTTAAAGTCACCTAAGAATTGAGCTATGTCATTTATCCAAACTTCTGCTTTTCATTTGAGCTTCATGTATTCACAGATTGTCTTCACTGTTTAGTCCTTTTGTCTCTGACCCATCGAGATTAAACGTGTAGGAAGGAACTACAGATGCTGGTTGAAACCGGATGGTTAAAATGCTGGAATAACTCAACGGGACTGGCAGCATCTCTGGAGAGAAGAAATGGGTGACGTTTCAGGTTGAGACCTTACTTCAGACTGATGTCAGGGGAAAGGGAGATACATAGATAAGGAAATGTAAGGTGTGAAAATAGGACAAAGGGAATGTAGAATAGATCATTGTTAGCTGGGCGATGATTAGAACCAAGCAAACAAAGATAAAATGTAGTCGGAGACAGTAAAGGTCCTGTCCCACCAGCATGCGACTGCATGCGGCTAGCGCGACCTAACGTGGTCGCTTGAGCAGTACGGCCTCGCGGGGCCGGTCACACTTCGATTGCCTGAGCCGTATGGATTTGTGCTGGGCTGGTCCCGACATCGCGAGCGGCTCTGAAAAACTTACACTGTCCAAAAGTTCCGTGCGGCAACGGCCTGCCGGCCCGCAGCCGCATTGAGGCCATACGCACCGTCTCGATGCCGTATGCACCGTCTCGACGCTGTATGCAGTGTCTTGATGCCGTATGCAGCGTCTTGACAGTGTACGCCTAGCGCGTGGCGTTGCGTGATGACGTCACTGCCCGGCGTGCCATTGCGTGATGACGTAACCGCCCGACGCCGTGCGACGTCCAAATTCAGTCGGCCCGCCTCCTGCCCGGCTGATTGGTGAGTATGATGTTGGGACCAGCCCCGCACAACTCCAGACGGCTCCGCGGTTGGAAGTGGGACCGTCCCCGCGAGGTCTTACACCTCAAGCCACCACGTTTGGTCGCACTAGACGCATGCAATCGCATGCTGGTGGGACAGGCCCTTAAGACAACATCTCTGGAGAGAAGGAATGGATGACGTTTCAGGACGAGACCCTTCTTCAGAATGCCGTTTTGGGTCGAGACCCTTCTTCTATCCATTGAGATTAAACTCCAGGCCATTGAGAGTGTTCTTTCGTTCCATGGTTGGAGCTCCATCATCCCGGCGAGAGGGCCTGAAACATCGAGCCGCCATTGTGGCGACTGCGGAGGTCTCAGTAGGCCCCGACCACGGGTAAACAAGAGGAAGAGGACTGGACTTTATTGCCTTCCCTCACAGTGGGAAACGTTGATTCCGCTATGGGGGATGTTTATGTTAAATTCTATAGTGTTGTGTTTATTTTATTTGTGTGCTGCATGGTAACTCCAATTTCACTGCACCAATTGGTGAATGTGACAATAAATGTAACTTGTACTTGAACTTGAACTTGAAGTTACTTTTCTAATCAAGTGACTGTCATAAACAGTCTTCCTCCTCCAATTTGGTCGATGGTACACTTCTATCTCAAGAGTCAAGAGTCAAGAGTCAATTTAATTGTCATTTTGCCGTTTCTGCAGCCATACATTACACACAAATAGACCCCAGACACAACATAATTACATTTAACATAAACATCCATCACATAACTGTGATGGAAGGCCAAAAAAACTTATCTCTCCACTGCACTCTCCCCCCCCCCCCGATGTCAGAGTCAAAGTCAAAGCCCCCGGCTGGCGATGGCGATTGTCCCGCGGCCATCGAAGCCACGCCGGGTGGTGCGAGGTCGCACACCGGGTCTTGGTGTTGGAGCCCCCGGCGTGCCTCGCAAAGTCCCGCGGCCGTTCCAGCCGCGTGGGGCAGTGGTGCTAGGCCCCGTTCCAGGAGCTCTTCAACCCCGCAACACGGGCGGGAGAATTCGCCGTTGCAGGAGCCCCGAAAAGCGGTCTCCCTCCAGGGATCCGCGCGGGGCCGTCCGAGCCGTCCGCAGACCCGCAGTAGCAGCCTCCGACTCAGCAGCAGCAGCAGCAGCGGCAGCGGCAGCGGCAGCGCTCCTCCACCGCTCCACCCGCTCCGGACTCGGCCAGCTCCGCGACGGCAACGGTGAGTCGGCACCAGAGTCCCCGGCTTCTTCCCGTTGGAGGCCGCTCCTCGTTGCGGCCCCAACGACATCTGAGACCCGACGAGAAAAGGTCGGGTCTCCAGTGCAGGGAGAGATTCAAAAGTTTCCCCCCCCCCTCCCACCCCACCCCCATCCCCCCCCACACACACACCCCAACATAAAATAACAAAAACTACATAAAAACACAGACAAAAAATAATAAAAACGCGGACAGGCTGCAGAGGCCGCTGCTGGCCAATCTGAATGGGAGTTGGCATCAGTACCCGAAGAATAGGAGATACCGAGTAATCTCAAGATACAAGATACATTTATTTGTCACATGTGCAGTGAAACCTTGTTGTGGGTGAGCTGTAATTGATCACTTTAGTCAAGAGGAGGAAATAAAGTATTGTTCAATTGCACGGCATAGCACATCTTGATTTTTACATCAATAATAGTTTTTGTGTATTTACTTATTTATCTATTTGGTATGGTACCTTATTTGTCACATGTACTGAGGTACAGTGAATTTTATTTTTGTATACAGTTCAGTGCAAGTATCACTATACATAAGCAATTGGATACCTAACTGTATTAGAGAGGCATATCAGATACAGTACAAATGTATAGCAGTAGTACACAGACAGTACACAGAGCCGCCAGTTTGCCGCCGCTATATGTGGGTATGATACAATACTTACCTTCAGCGGTGCTGCAATTCTGCCACTGGCCGTGTGCGTGATTTTGGCGCCTTTGTGGGGGGGGCGGGGTTAAAATGCGGTTTTCTCCTACCTTGTCCTGGAATATATTTGTTAGTAGTGCAAGCTTTTGCTGAAGAATCGTTCCAACGGACGTTCTGTGTTTTTTTGTTTTTTTTATAATCGCCCGACAATTTCAGCGCTGGAGTAATTTTAAAATCAGCTTCAAAAGCCGTCAACGCCGACAACGGGGACGGATTTCAGGTACGGGACAGGTAAACGAAAGCCGTTTATTTTATGTATAAAAGTGGTCCGTAAGATGCCTTTAGTTCACTTTTTAAGTTGCGAAATGGTGATTTAGTCCCCATGTGAACTGGCAGTATTTGTCCTGCCGATATGGGGTATAAATTCACCGCAAACCGCAACGTTCCAAATGATCGCGTTCCAGAAAAAAACACTCACAAAATGATTTAAATGGCCATTAATTTACAGGTATTAAACATTAAATTCCTTCCATTTGGCCTATAAACCCATGACAATGAGATTTAAAAATTCTTATATTGTGAATTCTTGTGTGAATGTTATTTGGACACTTAGGCCATTTAAAAATGTTAATTTATTCTTAAGAAATGGATAGATGTTTAGCTCTAGTAATTGAATTTTGTAATTAGCTACAATTAGGTAACTAACCAATTATATGCTTTAATTTCAAGTCATCTAAGTAAGATTGTTTCATATTTGTTTCAGAATACTTCAATCTATAATAACTGAAAATGTCTTTTAGTTCTATTAATTTTTATGAAAGTTATGGCCATTTGACTGTTCTCGATCACAGCTTTTGTGTTAAGTCAATGGAAAAGCAATAGAGAACAAGATGCTAATTTCCGAGTATGAAAATGGCCATAACTTGTTTAATACTGAAGATATGAAAGTGAATTAGGTGTCAAATTAAACTTCTTTTTATGTTTATCTGATTGAATAAATTACATACTTGATTTTTAAAATCTCAAAATTTTGTAACATTGTTTCTATATGCACTGTTAATGTCCGTGGCACCTGAGAAAGTCTTAAAACTCCTGGGCACGTGTGAATTTCATGCTTACTACAAGTCGGTGACCATCACAGAAGATAATGCACCTTTAATGACCAAAGGGAATTTTACTTCACTGAAGTTCAGCATTCTTATACTCAATTGAAAATATATGCATGCATCAAATCTGCTTTTGTTTACTATTAATTCAGCAGATATTGCTGGCTCTCCAAGTTGCAAAGAGGTCTGTATATTGAAGCTAATGCTCGCCCTAATTGTGCACTCATTTCTGTAATTTTGTACATTAGCATTAATAGAGCCCTTGCACAAATTTCACCTGTGCTTCCAGATTTACCTTTGGGATTTATTTTTCTCATGCATAGCAACAGATAAAGTCCTATCGTTAGTGCTTTCCTTTGCTTGTTAATTGACTGTTCAGCAGCAATTTATAAAGATAAAGCACATTTGCTCGGGGTTTACATCATTTCCAACTGATGAATTTATTTCACTCAAGAGCTGGCTCCCACTGCCAGAGGAAGCTGCCAAATGGATGCAAAATTCACAACAACCATGTTATCATCTTGTGTGCATTGTGCATTAAAGGAGAAGGGGTGAACACAACTATGTCAGTGCTTCTAGTATTTTCAGGCACAAACAGGGGTCTGCACCTGGATGTTTTGTACTTTATTATTGAAGTAAAAATGTACCCTCTTCTTCTGCACTTCATACAGTAAGTTCACAAGTTTTCAAAGCAGAATAAGGCCATTCGACCGATCAAGTCCACTCTGCCATTCAATCATGGCTCATCTATCTTTCCCTCACAACCCCATTCTCCTGCCTTCTCCCCATAACCCCTGGTATGGTAGAAACAGATGGTGGGATTGGACTCCATTGGATTCACTGTAGCCAGTCATAGAAACATAGAAAATAGGTGCAGGAGTAGGCCATTCGGCCCTTCGAGCCTGCACTGCCATTCAATATGATCATGGCTGATCATCCAACTCAGTATCCTGTACCTGCCTCGTCTCCATACCCCCTGATCCTTTTAGCCACAAGTGCCACATCTAACTCCCTCTTAAATATAGCCAATGAACTGTGGCCTCAACTACCTTCTGTGGCAGAGAATTCCAGAGATTCTCCACTCTCTGTGTGAAAAATGTTTTTCTCATCTCGGTCTTAAAGGATTTCCCCCTTATCCTTAAACTGTGACCCCTTGTTCTGGACTTCGAGTCTATCCAGTCTTTCTTCATATGTAAGTCCTGACATCCCTGGAATCCCTGGAATCAGTCTGGTGAACCGTCTCTGCACTCCCTCTATTGTAAGAATGTCTTTCCTCAGATTAGGAGACCAAAACTGTACGCAATACTCCAGGTGTGGTCTCAGGTCTCAGGTCCCAGGTCTCCAGGTGTTGTCCTTCTTCTTACGCCTCCTTCGGTCATAGCTGACCATGGATGTCTCCAGGGTGCTATTCTCTATATGTAGTAAGCCTGTGCGTGACTTTATTTAACATGGGGAGACTGGTGCACAGACAGCCATGACAGATCGGGGTCAGGATCCAGTGGCATGGAGTCCAAGACCTTTTGCAGACCTGCTGCAGCCTTCATCTGCCTTCCCAGCCATTGTGACGCTCCACTAAGGTCAGCCATCGTCCTCTGCCTGTTCCACCGTTGGGGTCTTGGTTGGATTGCTCTTTGTCAGGGACCTCCCCCTCGACCTTACTGCCATGGGTGGCCCTACCAGGAGCATCGACAGCTCCAGACAGCATCGCTCTCAGTATCTCAGGTCCATACAAGCTTCTCCACCACGACAAAGTGACAATCAATGGAGAAGTGGATTAGTCCACCCTTTGTCCACCAATCTACCAATCAACTCCCCCCTCCCCCCCACCTGTAGCCACCTATCACTTGCCAGGTTTTGTCCCACCCCCACCTCTTTTCCAGCTTACTATCAATCTGAAGAAGGCTCCTGACCCAAAACATCACCTGTCCATTCCCTCCACAGAGGCTGCCTGAACGGCTGAGTCTCTCCAGCACATTGTGGGTTTTTTAAACCAACATCTGCCGTTGTTGTGTCTTCATGTAGTGTTTGGCTGCCATCAAAAATGTACATATCTGGATGTTTATTTTCTATAGAAACATGGAACTGCAGAAGTCTGAAGAAGGGTTTCGACCCGAAACATTGCCTATTTCCTTAGCTCCATGGATGCTGCCTCACCGGCTGAGTTTCTCCAGCTTTACTGTCTACCAAAGGAACTGCAGATGCTGGTTTACAAAAATCAACATCTACAAAAGCAATCTGAACAAGGGTCCTGACCCGAAACGTCATATGTCTATGTTCTCCAGAAATGCTGCTTAAACCACTGGGTTACTCCAGCATTTTGAGCCTTTGCTTATTTTCTGAAATTAGGTTATATATCCTCATATTCTTGATGCAATCAGAAATTCTGAAAAAGGATCCTAAACTGAAACATCGTCTACCCATTTCCCTCCATAGATGCTGCCTGGTCTGCTAAATTCCTCCAGCATTTGGTCATAGCAAAAGGATTTGAGTATAAGAGCAGGGAGGATCTACTGCAGTTGTACAGGGTCTTGGTGAGGCTACACCTGGAGTATTGTGTACAGTTTTGGTCTCCTAATCTGAGGAAAGACATTCTTGCCATAGTACAGAGAAGGTTCACCAGACTGATTTCTGGGATGTCAGGACTTTCGTATGAAGAAAGACTGGATAGACTCGGTTTGTACTCGCTAGAATTTAGAAGATTGAGGGGGGATCTTATAGAAACTTACAAAATTCTTAAGAATTTGGACAGGCTAGATGCAGGAAGATTGTTCCCGATGTTGGGGAAGTCCAGAACTAGTTTAAGGATAAGGGGGAAGTCTTTTAGGACCGAGATGAGAAAAACATTTTTCACACAGGGAGTGGTGAATCTGTGGAATTCTCTGCCACAGAAGGTAGTTGAGGCCAGTTCATTGGCTATACTTAAGAGGGAGTTAGATGTGGCACTTGTGGCTAAAGGGATCAGGGGGTATGGAGAGAAGGCAGGGATGGGATACTGAGTTGGATGATCATCCATGATCATATTGAATGGCGGTGCAGGCTCGAAGGGCCGAATGGCCTACTCCTGCAGCTATTTTCTATGTTTCTATGTTATTGCTCAAGATTCCAGCATCATCAATCTCTTGTGTCTATAGAAATTTACCAGCTGTTTTTAGAAGGAAGGCAGCAGGACTTTGAATGATATTGTTCATCTGCTCCACACATGCCTAATGGGAACCACTTGTAAATCCTAGATGCAGACAACTGAGTCAACCCCCAAAGAAGAATTAGAATCAGAAGGATTAAACTTTTGACCTTCTAAAACAACATTTAGGGCTTTTGGAGTCTCCTGTAACAGTTTCACCACTGGAACTAAATTATATATTTTTAGTTAATCTAGGCATTCACAGGGCTGGTCTAGAAATGTTTCAGGGTGGTTGTCTTTAAATAGACAATAGAAGATAGCACTACGACAGCATATCAGCAAGTCATCTGATCACCGCAAGCAATGAGCGCTCAATAATGTCAAATTATAGTCATCGTATAACGGAAGGAATTTGATGGAGATGTATCATCTGACTTATGTTACCCATGACGTTTCCTTTTTCATTAAATTCAATCAAGAAGTGACTGTACTATGACATTGGAGCAAGAGCAGGCTACGTAACCCTTCCACGTTACCCTTCATGATTATGGCTGATCTTCTGCATACCGGCCCCTCCACTTATCTTTGTATCATCCGCAAACCTTGCCACAAAGCCATCGAAAGAATTGATATACAATGTGAAGAATAGCGGCCCCAACACCGATCCCTGTGGAACACCACCAGGGAGCCAACCAGAAAAAAACCCCTTCATTCCCACTCTTTGCTTTCTGCCATTCAGCCAATCTTCTTTCCATGCTAGTATCTCTTCCCAACCTTTTATGCGGAGTTCCGGAAACCAAAAAGCGACGAAAACCGGACATTTTTTCCAGGATGTCGTCTGCACACCAAAGCTCGCGTTTGGCGCCAAACTTGACCCGAAACGACCCACGGTCAACCCAGGTCTGTACTACTGTAGCGGCTGCCTCCTCCCCGGAGACCGGGGAGACACTTAAACATCTGTAAATCATTGCTTAAATGTTAGTCAGTTAGTTTGGAGGGCTTTTATGTGAAGGGGGGGAGGGGGGGGGGGGGGGGTGAAGGTGGGGGGGGGGGGGGGGGGGGGGGGGGGGGAAGGTGGGGGGGGGGGGGGGGGGGGGTGAAGGGGGAAACTTTAATTCTTAGTCCCCTACCTGGTCGGAGAGGCGGGGACTAACGCCGCACAGCCAGGGGTAGAGTTGCCGGACGCCCGCAGCCCCAGCTCCGCAATGTTGGGGGTCGGCGGCAACAGCGCTCCGGAGCTTACTGCACGGCGACCCGGTAAGGCATTGCCCGCTCCCCGCCTCTCCGACCAGGTAGGGGACTAAGAATTAAAGTTTCCCCGCAGCCGCATTGAGGCCGTACGCACCGCCTCGACACCGTAGGTAGCGTCTTGACACCGTACGTCACGCACAAACTTCCCGCGGACTTCGCTCGAACTTCACGTCACTCACTTGACCTCCGCGCGGCCCCCGCATCTGGTTTGGTCGCGGTCGCCGCATGCAGGTCGCATGCTCATGGGACAGGCCCTTTACAGTTTTGTATCTCTTTCCACTAGGATTCTACATCTTCTGATCCCAAGTTATCCCTTGCTGATTTTCATTCCTTACAAGCAGAGCTATCCTACCACCTCTGCCCACTTGCTTATCTTTTTGATAGGATATGTAATCTTGGATATTCAGCTCCCAGCTCCAATCCTCTTTCAGCCATGTCTCCATGGTGCCCACAATATCATACCTACCAATTTCTAACTGCGCTATAAGTTCATCCACTTTGTTCTATATACTACGTGCATTCAAATACATGTACATCACATTTAGTTTGGTATTCACCATCAAGAATGAATCAACTGGGCTTATATTCACTGGAATCTAGAAGGATGAGAGGGTATCTTATAGAAACATGTAACATTCTTAAGGGATTGGACAGGCTAGATGCAGGAAAAAAAAACCCAATGTTGGGGGAGTCCAGAACCAGGGGTCACAGTATAAGAATAAGGGGTAGATTCAGATTCAATTTAATTGTCATTGTCAGTGTACAGTACAGAGACAACGAAATGCATTCGTGGGCCATTTAGGACTGAGATGAGGAAAAACCTTTTCATCCAGAGAGTTGTGAATCTGTTGAATTCTCTGCCAGTGGAGGCCAATTCTTTAGGTGTACTCAAGAGTGAGTTAGATATAGCTTTTAAGGCTAATAGAATCAAGGGATATGGGGAGAAAGCAGGAACGGGGTACTGATTTTGGATGATCAGCCACAATCACATTGAATGATGGTGCTGGCTCGAAGGGCTGAATGGACTACTCCTGCGCCTATTTTTTATGTTTCTATGTTTCAACCCCTCTTCTCAAATTGATCCCCAATTTACTAACCTTAGGTTCTTATCCCTTCTTAAAGTTTCTGTCCTTTTACTTATTTTGGAGACTTCAGTAACCTCTCCTTCTCTTTCACTTCATCCAAACATTTCAAATTAGTTGACCCCAGCCCCCACTAGTGTAAAGCCCTATCTACAGCCCCCGCGGGGTATGCAGTTCGCTAGGACCCTGGTCCCAGCCAGGTTCAAGTGGAGTCCATGTGATCAGACCAGCTCCCTCCCTCAGTCCCCATTACTGATTCCAATGCCCCACAAATTCAAACATAATTCTCTCACATCAATCTTTGAATCAAGCATTCAACTCATTAATCTTCTCGTGCCTATGTCAATTTGCTTGTGGCTCGGGTAGCAATCCAGTGATTATTACCATTTCGGTTCTGCTTTTCAATTTAGTTCCTACCTGCTCAGATTCCCGCTAACTGCATGCGTTTTGCTCAAATTCAGTTAACTGCAGGCTTTTTGTAAAATAATGGCATCCAAGAGTGGAAATGTGTCATTTATTTAATCTTCTGCTGTTCCCTTGAGCGTCAAGTATTCAAACATTGTTTTCAATGTCGTCTTCCAGGAAATGTAGGATCCGTCTGCATTAAAGCCAATTTTCAAAGTGACTCTTGTTGCTAATGACAACCAATTTTACTTGTTCAACTTGGTTGATGGTACATCTCTGTCCAAAAAGCAGGCTTTGTAGACCAGTCAGTACCTGAAGAACAAGTATTACACACAGGCAAATTTCAGGTCTTGATTTGCACTGACTAGGATGAAAGTTAGACCTTCGAGTTTAGAGATACAGCGCAGAAAGAGATCCTTTGGCCCATCGAGTCTGCGCCAACCAGCAACCCCCGTACACTAGCGCTATCCTACACACTAGGGACAATTTACACCAGCAGGAGTTTTTACATTCTACACTCCCACATACAGGACATGAAGAAGGCATCAAGACATCGTCTGAAGAAAGGTCTTGACCCAAAAAATAACTGGTTCCTTTTCTCCAGAGATGCTGTCTGATGCGTTGCGTTACTCCAGCATTTTTCATCTGCAGTTCTTTCCTATACAAGACATGAATTATGCCCAACCATGTCCCTTTCAACATGCAATATCTCTGCTCTTGCTTTACAGTTTATCCCCTTGCCATATAGGTAGTATTTGGGATATTTTTGCAAAGTTTCAATACCCCGCACATGTCTTCACCTTTTTAGACTAGAGTTTGTGATAACTGTGATTTGATGGCTGCACAATGATGCCATGTACATTGGGGCTTGTCATTGAATTGGCACAAAACTTGCATGAAATCTGAAATACAACGGCACGGTGTAATCTGAAATACAAAGGGTCTCACACGGCGCAGCGGTTGAGTTGCTGCCTTACAGCGCCAGTGACCTGGGTTCGATCCCGAACATGGATGCTGTCTGTACGGAGTTTGTAAGTTCTCCCCTTGACCGCGTGGGTTTTCTCCGAGATCTTCGGTTTCCTCCCACACTCCAAAGACGTACAGCTAGTTGCAATGTCAAAACAATATTCGCATGCATAACACGAGACCAGGTTGAGTTCAGTCTTGATTCCTGTTCACTATATTCCCCTGTCTGCATTTACCATTCATGGGTCCGTGGTTCCATTCAATCTCAGAACATGATTGTTGCATTCATGGAGCAGAATAATCCCCCAATCAGTAAATTACCAGCATTTAACAACAGGAAGGAATCCCCACTGCCGCTATATTAAAGGGATCATCAATTCCCAGCTCTCCCACAGCCCACTCTCTGCCTCTTCCTTTCTTCTTCCTGCCCCCCCCCCCCCACCCCCACATCAGTTAGAAGATGGGTCTCGACCTGAAACGTTGCCTATTTCCTTCGCTCCATAGATGCTGCTTCACCCGCTGAGTTTCTCCAACATTTTTGTTTACCTTCGATTTTCCAGCATCTGCTGTTCCTTCTTAAATTTTTCATCTACTCCTCTGCGAAATCTCCTCAAGGCATGCCTACTTTGAAGAAGTTCTCCTCCTCTCTCCGAAGACAGTTTAACAAACCTCCTCTCTCACTGCCCCCCCTCTGAGATTCCCCCTTCCCTCCAACTCCTCCAACCTCATCTACTGCATCCGCTGCTGTAGGTGTCAGCTGATCTACATCGGTGAGACCAAGCCTAGGCTTGGCGATCGCTTCGCCCAACACCTCCACTCGGTTTGCAATAACCAACCTGATCTCCTGGTGGCTCAGCACTTCAACTCCCCCTCCCATTCCAAATCCGACCTTTCTGTCCTGGGCCTCCTCCATGGCCAGAGTGAGGACCACCGTAAATTGGAGGAGCAGCACCTCATATTTCGCTTGGGTAGTTTACACCACAGCGGTATGAACATTGACTTCTCCAATTTCAGGTAGTCCCTGCTTTCTCCTTCTTTCCCCTCCCCTTCCCAGCTCTCCCACAGCCCACTGTCTCCGCCTCTTCCTTTCTTCTTCCCGCCCCCCCCCCCCCCCCACCTCCACATCAGTCTGAAGAAGGGTCTCAACCCGAAACGTTGCCTATTTCCTTCGCTCCATAGATGCTGTCTCACCCGCTGAGTTTCTCCAGCATTTTTGTCTTCCATCAATTATCTTAATGTTAATTGTTGATTGACCTGTCTTCAATGGTTGGAAGCTCAAGATGCAGATTGTATTATATGCGAACCACTCTAATTTCTATCTCTCTCGCCTTCTGACCTTTTTGTCGTAGTTGGCTGCCGCTGTGCTATAATGGGGCTCGATACAAGCCTATGGAACTATATGTTATCTTCCATTTGTGTACATTACAGCCCTCAGTATCAACTTCAGGTGACTCCCTCATGCTTGCTATCAATGCCAGATCAATCCATTTCTGCCTCTCATCCGTTTGTGAATTTAGTTTAGTTTTCTCTTTCCATTCCAATAGTCTGGTCGGCTAAGCTTGTCCCACAGCCCTCAGCTGCAGTAATCTGGCCATTTTCACGTTGGGAGGCTGTGACTACTACACTCCAGGGACTGGTGCTCAAGCCCCTGTTGTTCATGATCAAAGGCACTGATTTAGATTCAGTGACAGTGTCGAAATAAATAGAAGTTTATTGATGATTTGCAGCACATGAAACAAGCAATGAAGCATAGTCTAATTCTAACTGCCACGTTAAACCCTTTGAGGGTATTCCCTTTGTTCTCCTCATCCCTTCCTCCAGCTTCTGTTTGTCAGAATGGGTGGCTCAGTGCCACAGTGGTAGAGTTGCTGCCTTAAGGGCCTGTCCCACTGTACGAAGTAATTCAAGAATTCTCCTGAGTTCTCCCCCGATTCGAGCTTGTGTAATGTATGTAGCGGGTACGTTACAGCTCGTACGAGTTAAAAGTAACCATTCTTTTCATCACGAGTTTTTGTTACTCGTGGACATTTTTTGCAGCGTTGAAAAAACGTCACGAGTTTACCGGATTTCCTACCATTACTCATACGAGCCGCTATGTGACATCCACGACCTCCTACGTACCCGCTACGTACATTACACAAGCTCGAATCAGGGGAGAACTCGGAAGCACTCTTGAATTACCTCTTTACAGCGCCAGAGACCCGGGTTCAATCCTGGCTGAGGGTGCTGTCTGTACGGAGTTTGTATGTTCTCCCCGTGACCTGTGTGAATTTTCTCTGGGATCTCCAGTTTCCTCCCACACTCCAAAGACGTATAGGTTTGTAGGTTAATTAGCTTGGTATAATTGTATGTTGTCCTTAGTGTGTGTAGGGTAGTATAAGTGTGCGGAAATCACCGGTCGGCATTGACTCGTGTTTCCGTGCTCTATCTCTAAACTAAACTGGGAAAGAGAATCCAAACCACCTTGTGATTTCTATGAGCCATTCTGACAAAGGGTCTCACACTGAAGCATTAACCCCGTGTATCATTCCACTGAGTGTTTCCAGCATTTTCAGTTTTTTTTTGCATTATGTCCACCAGGTCTACGTGCACCTGAAGGCAGAGCTACAGCTGAAAACCTGCACCCTAAAGAGCAGAGGGTGGTTACAGCAGCTTGCTGGTTCTATAGTGCTGTTAAGGCCACCTGTTTGGTAGACTTGGGTTCCCTGAGTTTGCATTTACTGATCTAGGTACCTTAAATTAAATCTTTGTTATTGATCATGAACAACAAGGGCCCTAGCACCAGTCATTGGACCATCCCAGTAGTCACTGCCTCCAAAACATGACCAGTTTATTAATCACTATATTTCCTCCTAATACAATGAGCTGGAATTTTGATTAGTAATACCTTGCGTGGCACCTTATTAAACACTTTCTGAACATCCAAACACACCAGTTGGTTCCACTTGATCTATTCTGTTGGTTACAACCTCAAAAACATTAACTGGTCTGTCAAACCTAATCGACCACAAACCCATATCAACACTGCCCAATCCTTACATCACTCTCCAAGTGCCCTTTCAGTTAAAGCATTTTACCAGATACTAAGGGCAAGCTGACTGGTCTACAAATCCCTGGCCTCTCTTTTTCTTCTTTAAGAACATAAAGATATAGGGGAAAGAATGGGCCACCTTGCCCCTCACTTTTTGTCTGATACTCAGCATAAAATGTGGCCACTCTCTGTGTATCGTCTCAGAAGAAATCTACTATTTAAGTGCGCCGTGGAAAGTATCCTCTCCTATGGCATCCTGGTGTGTGGTTTGCTGGCTGCACTGTGGCTGAGAGGAGGGCGCTGCAGAAAGTTATAAAAACTGCACCGAGCATTACAAACGCTCAACTGCCCTCCCAGGATGACATATACAGGGCCCGATGCTTGCGTGGGGCCACAAACACGACACATCACACCCTGCCAATCACTTTTTCATTCTGCTACCCTCTGGAAGGCGATACAGCTGAAGGCTCGCACCGGTAGACTGAAAAATTGTTTCGACCCATGTGCGATAAAAGAACTTAACTCTAACAGAGAACACTGGGGAAGCACAATATAATTCGGGGTGCGAGATAATACGCAATATTCTTTTAAAATATTTTTAATACCTATTTTTTTTTTTTTTTACTGATTTGTGTATATGTAGGTATGTTGCAAAGCCTACCTGAAGCGTCGCTGAAAATCTGTCGCAGTGGGTGTGCGCGATTTTGGTGCCGTTTAGAGGGGGGCGGGTTTAAAACGCGATTTTCCCTAGGCTGTTCCAATCGAGGATGTTCAGCCTAGTTAATTATTAACGGAAAATCGCTGGAATATACCATTGCTTTAGCAATTATTAGTTTTAAAGGCTTTATATAATTGTTGTGGTAGTTTAAAAATTAACCTCTAAACCCGCGACCACCGGCAACCGGCAGGGTCTCATGCAGATGACAACAGAAGGTAGGCTGTTTATTTTTACATTAAAAAGGGCTTCTTAAGATCCCTTTATACAAAGTTTAATGTTGCGAGTAGCTAATTTTGGGCCCATTATATCCTGCAGTATTTTTCTGGGCATTTGAGGGCACAAATCTAGCGCAATGTGAACGTTCTAAACCACGCGTTCACAGGATCCCACTAGAAAGCTGATTTAAATTGACTTTAATTTACAGCAATTGAACACTAAATTCCTTCCATTTGGCCTATAAATTAATGTAAATAAGATTTAAAAATCATGTTTTATTGTGAATTATTTGTGAATATTATTTGGACACTTAGGTTATTTAAAAATGTTAATCATTTATTAAGAAATAGATAGATGTTTTGATCTAGTAATTGAAGTTTGAAATTAGCTCCAATTGGGTAACTAACTAATTAAATGTTTTAATTTCAGGTCATCCAAGTAAGATTATTTTATATTTGTTTCAGAATGCTTCAATCTATGATAACTGAAAATTTCATTCAGTCCTCTTAATTTTTAAGAGAGTTATGGGCTTTTGACTGTCCACGATCACAGCTTTTTTGTTATGTCCATAGAAAATCAATAGGGAACAAGATGCTAATTTCCGAGTATGAAAATGGCCATAACTTTTTTAATACTTGAGATATGAAAGTGAATTAGGTGTCAAATTAAACTTCTTTTTATGCTTTATCTGATGGGATAACCTGCAGACTTGATTTTTAAAATCTCAAAATTTTGTAACATTGCAAGTATATGTGAGTCAATGGCTGTTGTGTTTGTTCTTTTTAAACCGGAGGAGATGCAATGGAATTTTGTTGCACAGTATTGTGCAACGACAATAAACGTATTCTATTCTATTCTATTCTATTCTATTCTATTCTATTCTACAATCGTTGCACTCTTGTACTTATGAATGATGGTGCTTATGTACAGTATGATTTTACTGGATTGTATGCAAGATATCATTGTAACTAGGTACACGTTGCCAAAGTATTATTCAACGATTGCTTCCATTATCTTCATGACTATTTTCTTCAGCATCTAAAGGTGCAGGTCATCAGGTCATTGAGTCCTGAATAGAATGCCTTTTATTGTAATTAAATGAAGATTTATTGCCTTCATTCCAAGAAATTTCTCCAATACAATCCTCTTTCATCCAATAATTTTAATTGCCCACAATTTCAGGGATTCTTTTGTACGAGATACAAACATTTCAGGAATATTTTGCATCTTGTTCCATAAAGACAGGCACAAACATATGTTTAATTACTCTGTCTTTTACTTAGACCCTAATCTAATTCAAGCAGGAAAATGCTGGAAAAATATAGTAAGTTAGGTAGCATGAGTGGAGAGATATTAGATTTCAGGGATTCAATGTGGAAACAGGCCCTTTGTCCCACTAGGTCTGTGCTGATCTGTGATCACTGCGTTTAATAAGGTACCGCTGTGCCACCGTGCTGCCCTCAGTCATGAAGGATAGGGATTGCGTTTAGGAGCCTGGTTCCTAGTACACAAAGGAAAGCCTGTAAACAATAACAAGCAAGCTTTCTGAAAGCAGACGAGGCAAATAAATCAATGGTGCAGGCTTCTGGTGGTGGCATAAGAGATGAGGAAATGTTCTTCAAATCCTACAATGTTCATCAGGTGAATACTCGTGACAGGTTCATCTTCACGCACCTCTTGGAATGCAGCCATAATGATCTTGGCATCCTTTGCATTATCAGTCGGCTTGACAGGCTGCACCAAACTATGAGTTACAATCTATGAGAAAATAAATTCTCCCCAGGAGGCTAAAGTTACATCTCATAGAGAAAAAGAGTATTGCAACATAGGGGAGGCACAGTGGCACAGCGGTAGAGTTTCTGCCTTACAGCGCCAGAGACACAGGTTCGATCCTGTCTACGGGTCTGTACATTCTACCCATGACCTGCGTGGGTTTTCTCTGGGTGCTCCAGGTTTTCTCCCACTCTCCAAAGATGTGCAGGTTTGTAGGTTAATTGGCTTCGGTAAATTTTGTAAATTGTCCCTAGTGTGTGTAGGATATTGTTAGTGTGCGGGGATTGTTGGTCAGTGCGGACTCGGTGGGCCGAAGGGCCTGTTTCCGTGCTGGATCTCTAAAGTAAACTAAAGCTTCAAAACAGATCCCTGAACCAAACTTGTTCAAGCCGACCAAGGTGCCCCAATATGTTAGTCCCAAATGGTCCATATCTCTCTAAACCTGTCCTCTCTGTGTCCCTATCCAAATATCTTTGAAATGTTCTTATTGTACTTGCCGGTGGTAGCTTGTTCCAAATATTTACCACCCTATGTGTAAAAATATTGCCCCTCAGTATCCTATTAAATCTTTCCGCTATTAACTTAAACCTACATCCTGTCCGCTGGTTCTTGATTTCCCCTACTGTGGATAAAGGACTTTGTGCATTCTCCCTATCTATTCCCCTCATTTGACCTTATACACCTCTATAAGATCACTCCTCATCCACCTGTTCATTCCTCCCTATAGCTTAAATCTGGTTTATCATCCTCTGATACATGATCTCTGCAGTCTTTCCAGCACAATGGCATGGGTGACCGAAAGTGAACACAATACTCCCACTCCATCTCCGACCTCTCTAACCTGGGTCTCCTCCATGGCCACAGCGAGCAGCACCAGAAATTGGAGGAACAGCACCTCATATTCCGTTTGGGGAGTCTGCATCCTGGGGGCATGAACATCGAATTCTCCCAATTTTGTTAGTCCTTGCTGTCTCCTCCCCTTCCTCAGTCCCCCTGCTGTCTCCTCCCATCCCCCAGCCTTCGGGCTCCTCCTCCTTTTTCCTTTCTTGTCCCCGCCCACCCCCGACCCCGATCAGTCTGAAGAAGGGTTTCGGCCCGAAACGTTGCCTATTTCCTTCACTCCATAGATGCTGCTGCACCTGCTGAGTTTCTCCAGCTTTTTTGTGTACCTACAATACTCCAAGTGTGAGTTCATCAATGTCTTCAGTCACTTATAACCATATAACAATTACAGCACGGAAACAGGCCATCTCGGCCCTACAAGTCCGTGCCGAACAAATTTTGCCATGCCCTATTTTCAAAGGTCAAGTTTTGCCCTCTCACTTGTAATGCCCTCTGTGTTGAATTGAAAGATACAGCATGGAAACAGGGTCTTCAGCCCACTGAGTCCATGCAGACCATCAATCACCATTTACACTCAGAACTAGCTTTAATCGGACTAACTGTTGTACCCACACAGTCATAGGGTGAACATGCAATCTCCACACAGACAGTAGCTGAGGTCAGGATCGAGTCCTGGTCTCTTACGTTGTGAAGGAGCAGCTCGACCAAATGCTCCACAAATGCTGCCCTCATTTTTCATGGAAACTTTCCTGAAGACATTTGACAAATTCCACCCCATGTAAGCCCTGGGAACTATGGCAGTCCCAGTCTGTATTGGGAAGGTTAAGATATCCAATGTGCCAACTTTATGAAATATTATTCGGACCTCAGCTACAGCACTGCCATGATGCTTTGGTCACTGCATTAGAAGAAGGATGTGGAGGCACAGGAAAGGGAGAAGAGGAGATTCACCAGGAGGTTGCCTGGGTTTGGAGAGTTATGCGGAGTGGCTGGAGAGGTTGGGTCCATTTTCACAGTTGTGGAGGTATTACAAAGGGACATAATTTGTTTAGTTTAGAGATACAACATGGAAACAGGCTCTTCGGCCTGTGGGGTCCACACCGACCAACAATCCCCCTACCCCACACTCTAGGAACAATGTACAATCTTTGCCAAAGACTATTCACCTACAAACTTGTACATCTTTGGAGTTTGAGAGGAAACCAGAGTACCCGGAGAAAACCCACGTGGTTACGGAGCGAATATACAAACTCTGTACAGAATGCACCCGTTGTCATACCAAACCATGTACATGATCATGGCATAGGTAATGTCGATCGTAGGAACCATTTCCCCTTGTCAAAGGTGAGTACAACTAGAGAATATTTATTTGGAATGAGGGAAGAGTTTTTGAGGAGGGCTATGAGTGCTTACTTCACCAAGAGAGTGGTGAAAGCAGAATTGCTAACCGAATTCTGTAGCCGAATGGCCTACTCCTGCACCTATTTTCTATGTTTCTATGTTTCTATGTGTATGTGACGAATAAACTTGACTTGACTTGACTTGAAATGAGCACTTAAATTACCTTGAAGGTAATTTGCAGGAGTAACTCAGCGGGACAGGCAGCATTTCTGGAAAGAAGGAATGGGTGACGTTTGGGGTCGAGGCCCTTCTTCAGATTTATCAAGAATTATCTTGATATTGAAGCCTATTGACCAACTGCTGGAAGATGGAATAATATGTATATGTGCCCTCTACTTGGCATGGATATAATGGGCCAAATGGCCTGTTTCTTTCCTATATGATGGAGTGACTCTATGACACTAAGATAATATCCCTCCACCAAGACCTAAAACACGTTATCTCTGTATTTTTGGAGCTTTTGATGCATGAAGTAACTGTATGTTTCCTACATTAAATGGATTGGTTGGAATACATTGCCACATGTGACTAGGCACAGTGAGATTCTTTGCTTGTGTATATAACGTATACAAATAGCGGCCACCTATGGCGCTGTCAAAGTTACAAAGCACGCCGGCACCTCTTCTTGTCTCCTAACCCCCCCCCCCCCCCCAACAATTCTGGCACACCGCGTACTCCATTGTTCTTCCCCTCCCCCTCATGGTGGTCCTCCACGCTCTCATCGACCATCGACCGCAGGTTGACCTGCAACGCATCGCCGCCACAGCGATGCTTCACCACCGTCGAGGCCCCATCGTCACGAGGCTTCACCGCAGCCGCCACTTCACCGCCACTGAGGCCTCACCGCTGTCGATGTCCCACTTCACGCCACCGTGGTGCCGACCCAGGCCCCAGCCCCTGTCTCCGACAACTGCCCCACCGACCCAGACTCCATGTTGTGTCGTGGACTTTCTGTGTTTGTGCTTTTTTTTAAATTCAATTTCAATTTTATTTTTAAAATGTTTTATTATTTATTTTTTATTTATTTTATTTTTTTATTTTTTATGATACTGCCTGTAAGGGAAATTCATTTCATTGTCTCAAATTGAGACAATGACAATAAATTTGAATACAATACAATACAATACAATACAACCTGCTCTTCCATCCGACCCGCGATTGTGGATGATCAGCTATGATCATTGATGGTGGTGCTGGCGCGAAGGGCTGAATGGCCTACACCTGCACCTATTGTCTATTGTCTATTGCAAGGCCCCAGCTGGACCCCAATCCTTATTAATGAAGTGATCACACTTCAAAAGCACTGTTGCAAAATCCTTTGTGAAATCCTGAGGTTATGACATGGACTATATAATTGCAAGTCTTTCTTGGTTTCTCAGGATGAGCAGTGTTACTCATTATTGGTGCTAAAGCTGGCAAACCTCAAGATGCCCCCTTTAACCTTGTCTGTTAACTGCAAAGCTTCATTTTTGTAAATCTATCCCAAAGCTTCTCCACTGCACATTCTGGTTCAGTTTTATCTCCAACCGCCACTTCAATATCTGTGTGTGCTTTGCCTAATGCAATGACCACAAGTAGTCACATGTGGTTTGTTAGGCTTAATATAATTGGTACTCGAGGGCAGAAATGTCACAGCTGTTCTGTTAGACCCTGCGTTATAATGGTGCTAAACTTAACTGATATGCCTTTTTCCATTCTTACACTGCAACTTCATTTGTGGCCTGTTAAACTTCTCGTTAGTATAATAGTAAGATTAAACGAGAACTTACCAGTTTGAAGTTTGATCTGTATTTTATGAGGAGTTTCGATGAGGGATTACGTGAAGAACCCGCTCAGTGCGCAGGCGCGGCATACTTCCAAGCAGCGGTGTGGAATCACAGATAGACACAAGTATTTGAAGTAACATAGTAAAGAAAAAGAGACATCAATTTATCAGTTTGATCCATATAATGAGGGTGGGAGCGGAGGGCACGTAATCCCTCATTGTAACCCCTCATAAAATACAGATCAAACTTCAAACTGGTAAGTTCTCGTTTAATCTTACTATTTTACTTCGGAGTCACGTGAGTGACTACGTGAAGATTTCAAAGCTCTGTGATTTCAAACCGTGTAACAGTTTTACTCACTCACTGCCGAAAGCTTTTGAGGAAGGAAGTGTTATCGTAATTAACCAATGAATCTGTTTTTCAAGAAAAACAAAAAGGTATTTATTAACAATAACAAAAATAAAATTGCTCCCCCGGGCTTAAATTAAATATTTGCAGCTTCTAATATCTTTGCTGCAAACAAATCAGGCTTCATCAATGGCTTATTGTAGAATGTTCGGAATGTGGACTCCCTCGACCATCCTGCTGTACTCAGGATGAGGTCAATAGGCACATCCATCCTAGCTGCCGTTGATGTGGAGGCTGCCCTAGTGGAATGAGATTTAAAGGTGTTAATATCTATCCCAGCAGCTTCCAATACCTGTTTTAGCCATCTTGAGATGGTTTGACTTGTTACCCGGCCATGAGGTTTTTTGTGGCTGACCCATAAGGCTTGTTCACTCCCTCTGATGTTGTGGGTTGTGTCGATATATTGTATTAGGTGGGTCACCACACACAACCGTGGCTCTGGTGGGTAGGCCCGGAATACCACTAGTGAATTGGATGTTCCTGGCCTGCTTTGTTTCACCAGACCTTGTAGAATGAATGTTATCTGGTCTGGAGTTGTTTTCATGTTGTCCAGTCTCAATTTGTGTAGCGACTGGACCCTCTGTGCAGATACGAGTGCCATCAGCATGAGCGTCTTCAGTGTTGATTGCTCGAGGCTGAGGGAGCTGGCTGGTGGCCATTCTCTGAGGTATACCAGGACGACACTGATGTCCCAAATATGGTTATACCTGGGCTTGGGGGGCTTGATGTTGTAAATGCCCCTCATCAGTTTTACCACCAGTGGATGGGATCCCATAGCCTGATGTCCTGCTGGTTTGAGGTACGCGGAAAGAGCACTGCGTGCCGTGTTGATGGCACTGTAGCTGATCCCTTCATGATGGTGTAGATAGGCCAAGAACTCCAATACGTTGGTTACTGTGGCTGTTTCATATGATGTCCCACTTTCCTGGCAGTACTTCTCCCATTTTTTGATGCTGGTTAAATACTGCCTCTTGGTAGATGTTCGCAGGGATGCTGACATGGTGGTGATGGTTTGTTCAGATAATCCCAGGTCCAGGTAGGGTCTGTTCAGAATCTGCAACCCAGGAGTTTAATGTCTTGATGGCATGGGTGGCTTATGCCTGACACTGGGTGAATCAATAGTCCTGGATGACTGGGGAACACCATTGGTGATTCCACCACCATGTCATGTAGTACTGGGAACCATGGCTGTGTAGGCCAGTCGGGTACCACCAAAATACCAGAAGCCGAGTCCATCTGGATTTTGCGAAGTACCCGACTGATGAGGCAGAAGGGAGGAAAGGCATAGAAAAATAACTTTCCCCAATCCAGCGTGAAGGCATCTACCGCTGCTGCCTCTGGATCTGGTTCCCAAGCGACATACATAGTTAACTGGTGATTTAGTCTTGATGCAAATAAATCGATATCTGGCGTTCCATATTGTTTGACAATTTTAGCAAATGCTCTAGGATTTAACATCCATTCGATGTTGTCATTGAATTTGCGTGACCTGGTGTCTGCCTCTGTGTTTAGCTTACCTGGTAGATAGGTAGCTGAAAGCCAAATATGTCTTTCGACACACCATTGCCAAATCATACTGACCAATTTGTCGCACAATAAAGATTTTATGCCGCCCATATGGTTAATATAAGCCACCACCGTAGTATTATCTATTTGTAATCGAACATGCAAGTGCTGCATATTTGATGCATATGCTTTTAAACCATAAAAGGCGCCCAACATTTCTAAATAGTTAATGCCCAGTGTAGATAGTAATGATGATTCTGAGTTAGTCCATCTACCACCTGTGCTGGATATGGAGTTAGTTGCTCCCCAGCCTTGAGCACTGGCATCTGTTTGAAGAACTAAAATAGGATTAGTAATGATAATAGGACTGAAACTATGCCAAATATTTTGTGTCCACCACTGTAGCTCTGATATTGCTTCAGGGGGTAAACTCATGACCCAATCATAGTGACCTTTATGTTGTTTTAGTGCCCGCACCTTTGCTCTTTGTAAATTTTGATAATGCAAAGGTCCAAATTGTATAGCCGGAAATGCTGCTACCATTTTACCAATTACTGTTGCTACTTGTCGAATAGTTGGTCTTTTGTTAACTTTTAAATTATTGCATGATTGTGCTAATGCAATCATCTTTTCCCTTGGCAGGGTAATAGTCATTTGGACTGAGTTAATTGTGAACCTCAGGTAGTCCATAATAGAGGATGGATTTAACTTGGATTTATCTGGATGTAGGACGAATCCCAGAGTTTCAAGGAGCTGTTTTGTAGCCGAGACTGCTGCCACAGCTAATTCCATAGTTTTCCCTACTATGAGGATATCATCCAAATATGCCATGACTATATGTTTTTGTTTCCTTAATATTGCCATGGCTGGCTTTAATATTGTTGTGAAAAATCTTGGGGCTGACGTGAGCCCATTAGGCAATGCTTTGTACTGCCACAGCTGCCCCATCCAGATAAATTTTAGGTATCTGCTATGATCCTTATGTATGGGTACTAGATAGTAAGCATCCTTGAGGTCAATGCTTGCCATGTAGTATCCTTTGGAAATCAGTTGTCTAGCAGTCACAAATGTTTCCATTTTGAAATGTATATACTTAACAAACTTGTTTAGGGATGTTAAGTCAATGATGATGCAACATCCACCATCTTTTTTGGTTTTGGTAAATATATTGGATACAAATTCCAAGGGTTCATGTTTGGTCTTTTCTATGACCCCCTTATTTATAAGTCTCACCAGTTCAGCTTGTCCCTCCCGTTGCTCTTTTTTGGAGGGAGAAAATACCCTTTCGGGCCAATGTTGAACTGGCGGTGTTTTTGATATAAACTGAATTTTATATCCTCTAATGCTGTTGAGTATATATTTATCATTGGTGATCATTCCCCATGCTTTCTTAAACAAGTGTAACCTTCCCCCTGTTAGTAAGGCACCCTTATTCTCTATATGCTGGTAGGAACCAGACCCACCTACCTCCATGGTTATTGGCGGTTTTGTCTTTTCTGTTTTCTGAGTGCTTTGTTCTGACGACGTGCTGGCGATGTTCGGGGGAGGCGCATTTTCCAGGGGGTCCGCGGCGGGCCCTGATCTAAAAAAGATATTTGGGGATAATGCGGCCCCAAGCGTTCACCAGTCCCATATTCCAGACATCGACTGGTGGATGCCGTGGGGTGCTGCCACTTGGGTATCTGAGGTCATGGTTTGCTCGTCCCGGGGCCTGCCCTCATGAGGCCGAAGGTTTTGGATGCCTCTTCCATGTCCTTCAGCTTTTTGTTCAGGTCTCTCCCAAACAGCAATGAGTCAGCCTCCGCAGCTGGGGCTTTGCACAAGCCAGCAAATTTGGGATTGAGGGCAGGTCTTATATTTTCCCTCCGGAGATTGTTCAGTTCGAATTGTGTGGTACACATCAATGCCACCACATCCTGCTGGTGTGTACTCATCTCCGTTGTCTCCACAGAATGAGCAAAGGCTGTGATAGCTGACCTCAGGAGCCTTAGGATCCGCTGTAGCTTAAGTTCTTGTGCCCGAATAGGGGCCCTCACATTTCCCCAGATTTGGCTGTTGAGGCTTTTTACCTTAAGGGCCTCACAGTTCTCTGGTGCTGTATGTTCTTCCAGCACCTCGGCGAGCACCTTTTCCAGTAGAGGCTTGTTGGATAGGTGGTTAATACTGGCTGCCATTTTTGGCTCCAGAGGTGCTCCAGCCCGCGGGGTTGCTACGAAGCGGTCCACCACACCCAACAGCTGTTCCTGTTCCTGCACCCCATGCATACTCCCGATTTTGTCCGCCTGCCCCTGTTCCAGACCAGCCCTGCCCTGGTCACCAATGCTAGCCTCCTGGTATGAGGTAGCAAAGGGCAGTGCCTGACACGACACTATGGAGGAGGTACCTGTCCTGTCTCCCCGGGAGCGCTGCTGTTCCCGGTGGACCATCTCCTCCAGGAGCTGCTGAATGCAGCTCAGGCGGCTGTCTCTCCTCCGTTTTGGGGGAGACATTTCCCCCTCCGATGAATCGGATTCGACCGGCCGATTGGTCTTCCTGGCTGCTTTCCCAGTCCGCCGTGCAGGCTCTGGCGTGACTGGGTCAGGCTCGGTCTCGGGGATAGCGAACCGCTCTGAGAGCGACGCTGCCGCCGGTTGCTGCCCCGCTGGAATTGAACGCTCCTCTGGTGGAGTTAAAGCGCGGGCAGTTCTGTTCGAGAGCTTTCTGCGTTGAGACATTCTTGCACCCTGCAAAATACTAAACGCGACTCTCCTCCGTTAAGTCCCAACGCACCGTCTACTTACCTGACTGTCCGTTTTAAAGCGCAGCTGGAGAGCCTGACTCCAGCTGCCGCCGCTGTTGCACTGCTGGCTTAATGCCGCGCCTGCGCACTGAGGGGGTTCTTCACGTAGTCACTCATGTGACTCCGAAGTAAAATGGTGTGTGTGTGTGTGTGGGAAGGAACTGAAGTTGCTGATTTAAACCGAAGATAGACACATTAAGCTGGAGTATCTCTGGAGAGAAGGAATGGGTGACGTTTCAGGTGGGTGTCGACCCGAAACGTCACCCATCCCTTCTCTCCAGAGATGCTGTCCGTCCCACTGAGCTACTCTGGCTTTTTGTGTCTATCTTCTATATATGCAGGTATATATATAATTATATATATACACCTGTAACTAAAAGACCAAACCTCAGGAAATCAGTGTGCCTTACTTTCAACTAGTCCTCTTCAATGCCTTTCTTGATAGATTTATCTTTTTTGTCTGTCTTGTTTGAAATGAGCCTGTTTTGGTACCGTCATTTTAGAAAAGGGAGCAGCACGGTGGCGCGGCATTAGAGTTAGCGCCGGTGACCCAGGTTCGATCCTGACCACAGGTACTGTTGGGTTTTCTCCGGGTGCTCCAGTTTCCTTTCATGCTCCAAAGACTTTGTATTGTATTGTATTGTATTCAAATTGATTGTCATTGTCTCAATTTGAGACAACAAAATGAATTTCCCTTACAGGCAGTATCATAAAAAAAAAAATCACTAAAAAAAAATTAATAATAATAAATAAATAATAAACCATATTAAAAATAAAATTGAAATTGAATTTAAAAAAAAAAAAAAAAAGCACAAACATAGAAAGTCCACGACACAACATAACATAAATGGCACCAAGGTGAGGAAGGCTTAGGGAAGTTAGGGAAGTTGTAAAATTGTCCCTAATTAATGTATGGAGTGTTCGCTGGTTGGCACAGATTTCGTGGACCATAGCCTCTTTCCCTACTGTATCTCTAAACTCTAAAGTTAAAAAAAATCTATATATTGAGTGTGTGTGTGTGTGTACTGAACTTTTCAGACTATACATGACTCTGTGTATTCCCCTTATGATCATGCACATCTATAAGATCACCCCTCATCCTCCCGTGCTCCAAGGAATAGAGTCCAAACCTGCTCAACTACTCCCAGTACCTCAGGCCCTCTCGTCCTGGCAACATGGAAACATAGAAATTAGGTGCAGGAGTAGGCCATTCGGACCTTTGAGCCTGCACCGCCATTCAATATGATCATGGCTGATCATCCAACTCAGTATCCTGTATCTGCCTTCTCTCCATACCCCCTGATCCCTTTAGCCACAAGGGCCACATCTAACTCCCTCCCAAAAAAAAAAAAATTAAATTAAAATTAAAAAATTAAAATAAATGGCGCGGCCCTGTCCGGTCGCCGTTGTGGCAGCTCCGCGAATATTGTGTGTTTTTAACTTTTATGTTCCTTTTTAACTTATTTCTAAGTTCTAACTCCCTAGTACTAACAAAGTATGACAGGGAAACCCTCTTAAATCTAAACTCCAGGGCAAACGGAGACTTTTTAAACTCTTTACTTACTGATCCAGCATGGCCAGCAGAGATCAACAGAAGCTGCTGCAACAACAAAGGGAGCTCGGCTGCAAGGAAAACCCGGAGAAAACATCGAGGGAAGCGGGGGGGGATTCGGAATAGGCTGAAAGCCCAAGCCTTTCGTCCCCCTCTGCCCAGCATTCTTCTGGCGAATGTCCAGTCCCTGGAAAACAAGCTGGATGACCTCAGGGCGAGGATCAGATTCCAGCGGGACATAAGGAACTGCAACATCCTCTGCCTGACTGAAACATGGCTGACCTCACTGATTCCAGATCAGGTAATCTGCCCAACCGAATCCTTCACTGTCCACCGTGCTGACAGAACAGAAGCATCTGGGAAATCCAAGGGTGGAGGAGTCTGCTTCATGACCAATAACAACTGGTGCAACCTTGGAAATATCAAGATGCTTTCCCGTTCCTGCTCGCCGGACCTGGAGCACCTGACGATCTCATGCCGCCCATTCTACCTTTCCCGGGAGTTCGGCTCAGTGATCGTCACAGCCGTCTACATCCCACCGCAGGCAGACACCGACGTGGCACTATCGGCCCTACACGATGTGCTATGTCGACATCAAAACAAGTACCCGGATGCGGCTATGGTGGTGGCTGGAGATTTTAATTAATCAAATCTTAAGAAGGTCATGCCGAACTTCTACCAACATCACGTGTGCCACCAGGGGGGAGAGAACTTTGGACCACTACTACACACTGTTCAGGAAAGGCTACAAGGCCCTTTCACTCCCTCCCCTAGGAAAATCTGACCACGCTGCTATTTTCCTGTTGCCGGAGTATAAACAGAGGATAGTTCGGGAAGCGGTAGAGACGAGGGACGTAAAGCGGTGGTCCGACCAGTCAGAGGCCATGCTGCAAGATGCACTGAGTGATGTCGACTGGAATATGTTCGAAGCAAGTTCCAGTGACGTCAGTGAGTTCGCGGAAGCAGTCACGGACTTCATCGCAACAGTAACCGACAACATCGTCCCCACGGTAAGGGTAAGCACCTTCCCGAACCAAAAACCCTGGGTAGACAGGTCTGTTCGTGTGGCCCTGAATGCTCGCACCGCTGCCTACAACTCGGGCCTGGCATCAGGAAACATGGACGTCTACAAGGCAGAGTCCTACCGAATGCGAAGGGCGGTGAAGGACGCAAAGAGAAGGTACAGGGACAAGATGGAGTTACAGATGGAGCAGCAGGACACCAGAAGCCTGTGGCAGGGGTTACGGATTGTAACCAACTACCGAAGCACCGCTCCCTCATCCGCATGTGCCGGCACCTCCCTAGCTGACGACCTGAACTCTTTTTACGCTCGTTTCGAGAGGGGCAACACCACTCCAGGTCTGCCGACTATCGACAATACCGGCAGCGGGCTGGCTACCGAAGCTGAAGGGAGGAATGTGCACACATTCTCGCTGTCCGAGCACGACGTGAGGAGGGCTCTGACACGGTTGAACACGAGAAAAGCTGCAGGCCCAGATGGCATCTCGGGGCGAGTACTGAAGTCTAGTGCTATGCAGCTAGCACCAGTGCTCACTACATTATTCAACCTCTCCCTGGACAAGTCCGTGGTCCCTCCCTGCTTCAAAAAATCCATCATTGTACCGGTACCAAAAAATGCCTCCCCAGCCTGCCTGAATGACTACCGTCCGGTGGCCCTTACCTCGGTAGTCATGAAATGCTTTGAGAGGCTGGTGAAGAATCACATCTGCGCCTTCCTCCCTCGGAACATGGACCCCTTGCAGTTCGCATATCGTCCGAACAGATCCACGGACGATGCGGTCTCCCAGGTCTTGCACACCGCTCTCTCCCATCTGGACAGCCAGAAGGGGGGCTACGTGAGGATGCTGTTCATAGACTACAGTTCAGCCTTCAACACGATAGTCCCCACCAGACTGGCTGGGAAGCTAATGGAATTGGGGCTCAACACCTCCCTGTGTGCCTGGGTCCTGGACTTTCTCACCGCCAGGCCCCAGGTAGTCAAGATGGGAGGGAATACATCGGAGTCCCTCACCCTGAGCACAGGATCGCCCCAGGGTTGCGTCCTCAGCCCCCTATTGTACTCCCTGTACACACATGACTGTGTGGCTAGGTTCAGCTCCAATTCAATAATTAAGTTTGCTGATGACACTGTGGTGGTGGGCCTGATCTCAGACAATGATGAGAAGGCCTACCGGGAGGAGGTGGCTGATCTAGCACTCTGGTGCCAGGATAACAGCCTCCTCTTGAACATCAAAAAAACGAAGGAGCTGATCATGGACTTTAGGAGGGCACATCATCCGAGGACGTACACTCCATTGAGGATAAATGGGGATCCTGTGGATAGGGTGAACTGTTTTAAATATCTGGGAGTCCACATCTCCGAGGATATGACATGGGCATCACACGCCTCAGCACTCGTGAGTAAGGCAAGGCAGCGCCTTTACCATCTCAGGCAATTGAGGAAATTCAGAGTGTCTCCGAGGATCCTCCAGTGCTTCTACGCAGCGGCGGTGGAAAGCATCTTGTCCTGGAATATTACCATCTGGTTTTGGAATTGCTCTGCCAAGGACAAGAAGGCTCTGCAGAGAGTAGTGCGTTCGGCCGAACGCACTATGGGAACTTCACTTGCCCCCCAGCAGGAACTATACATCAGGAGGTGCAACTCCAGGAGCCAACAATATCATGAGAGACCCCTTCCACCCCTGCAACGGACTGTTCCAGCTGCTACGGTCAGGCAAACGCCTCCATTGCCATGCGGTGAGAACGGAGAGGTTGAGAAGGAGTTTCTTCCCAGAGGCCATTCGGTATGTAAACGCCTATCTCACCAGGGACTAACTCTACTGAACGATTTTCCTTCCATTATTTATTATGTAAAAGAATATGTGTGTTATGATTGTGTTTATAATTTGTTTGGTTATTTGGTTGTTTGTCTTTTGCACAAAAGTCCGCGAGCATTGTCACTTTCATTTCACTGCACATCTCGTATGTGTATGTGACAAATAAACTTGACTTGACTTGACTTGACTCTTAAATATAGCCAATGAACTGGCCTCAACTGCCTTCTGTGGCAGAGAATTCAACAGATTCACCACTCTCTGTGTAAAAAATGATTTTCTCATCTCGGTCCTAAAAGATTTCCCCCTTATCCTTAAAATGTGACCCCTTGTTCTGGACTTCCCCAACATCGGGAACAATCTTCCTGCATCTAGCCTGTCCAACCCCTTAAGAATTTTGCAAGTTTCTATAAGATCCCCCCTCAATCTTCTAAATTCTAGCGAGTACAAGCCTAGTCTATCCAATCTTTCTTCATATGAAAATCCTGACATCCCAGGAATCAGTCTGGTGAGCCGTCTCTGTACTCCCTCTATGGCAAGAATGTCTTTCCTCAGATTAGGAGACCAAAACTGTACGCAATACTCCAGGTGTGGTCTCACCAAGACCCTGTACAACTGCAGTAGAACCTCCCTGCTCCTATACTCAAATCCTTTTGCTATGAATGCTAACGTCCTTGTAAATCTTCTCTGTACCCTTTGCACCTTGATAACATCTTTCCTATAACACGGTGCCCAAAGCTGAAGACAATACTCCATCAACGGATCTGAGGCCCCTGTATAATATCTCCAAATGAATGTTTAAAAGGAAATAGATTTTAAGAGTTTTATGCATCAATTCATAACTTAAAGCAACATCCTGAGCTGTGCAGGAGTAAAGCATACAGCAAGCTATTGAGGTCACAATTCATTATTAATTATATTGTTTCTGTAATATTTCAGAACTATAGTACTAAATGTAATTGACTACAGTATGTACAGCCAAAGAAATACTGTCTGGGTTCACTAACATTTTTGCTATAGCAGAAAGCATTTAATAACGTTTTAAATGTTTCCTCATTTTGTTGGCAGAGCTGAATCTTCAGTTAAATATTTGCCCAATTTAGTCTTCATCTAATGTTGCGTTTTGGACACTCATTCTGATCAAATCAAACAAAAATTCCACCCAACCATCTGGCAGTTAGGTGGATCTTCAACTTTTCTCCTTTATATATGTATTCGTATACTTGGCATGAGGGCATGTTAGCAAAGCCAGCATTTGTAAATCCAGCTTTAATTACTCAATGGTTCAATGGTTCTTTGTCACGCATGCACAGCACAGTGAACTTCTTTTGCACAAAGAAAATGTAAAAGTCCAAAGTCCAGCCCACATGCTGGAAGTATGGATGTCTTGATTAGTACGGGTGTCAGAGTTTATGGGGAGAGGGGTTAGGAGGGAGAGATAGATCAGCCATGATTGAATGGCAGAGTAGACTTGATGGGCCGAATAGCCTAATTCTACTCCTATTCCTTATGACCGTAAGTACTGGAGCGCCCGTGATCCAGGAAAGCCCTCGGGTGCTGGCGGCCTGTGTCCCGACGTCGCTCTCCATTCCCGACTGCCTCTGTGTCCTGGGCGTGCCTCAGCTTGCCGTCCTTTAAGGCACTTATGCAAAATCACTACTCTTATTTTACAGTTTATCTCCTTCCCCTGTAGGTAGCATTTGGGATATTATTGCTAAGTTTCAAGACCCCGCACATGCACTTGAAAATCATATTGACATGTCTTTACCTTTTTAGACTAGAGTTTGTGATAACTGTGATTTGTTGGCTACACAATGATGCCATGTACTGTAGCACCCATTTTTACTGGGTTGAATTGGCACTAAACCTGTATGAAATTTGAAATACAACTGCACGTTGTCATAAATTGGGCAGCACGGTGGCTAAGCGCCAGCGAACCAGGTTCGGACCCATTCTCCCCGTGACCGCGTGGGTTTTCTCCGAGATCTTCGTTTCCTCCTACACTCCAAAGATGTACGGGTTTGTAGGTTAGTCGGCTTGGTGTATGTGTAAATTGTCCCTAGTGTGTGTAGGGTAGTGTTAATGTGCAGGCATCACTCATCGGTGTGAACTCGAAGGACCTGTTTCTGCACTGTATCTCTAAACTAAACAAAACTAAACATCCTTCCATAAAATGGTGTTTACATGCTTTTTCTGCCCTTGTCATTCCAGCTGGTAGTGGGTGCGGAAATTGAAAATGTTGTCTCAGGAGTCTTTTGGCATTGAATTACCACAATGCCTCCTTCAGATTCCCCCCACAGCCCATTGTGATATCATCAGCGAAAGGCAGTCATTTTTTAATTCAACGTTTTGTCAGATGTTTGAACATTTTCAGAGATTACTGGAGAAATAAAGCATGGCATTTTCAGATAAGGCAATTTTGGACTCCATGGGAAAAATGTCTATCGGAATATATAAAGAATTTACCGTTAGCACGTCGTTTTTTTCCGCAAAGATGTGATTATACACATCCACATACAAGATCGGACTGATATGTGATCTGTTTGGATAACATGCAAAACAAGGATTTTCACCGTACATTGGTACCATTGACAATACTAAACCTAAACCTGAAGGGGGCGGCACGATGGTGCAACTGTAGAATTGCTGCCTTACAGCGCCAGAGACCTGGGGTCGATCCTGACAGTGGGTGCTGTAGGTACGGAGTTTGTACGTTCCTCCTGTGACTCTGCGTTTTGTCTTGGAGCTCCAGTTTATTCCCACACTCCAAAGACATGCAGGTTTGTTGTATATTCTGGCTTCGGTAGAAATTGTGAGTTGTCCCTAGTGTGTGTAGGATAGTATTAGTGAACGGGGATCAGATGTGGATTTGGTGGGCCGAAAGGCCTGTTTTCACACTGTATCTTTAAACTAAACCCAAGAGAGACACAAAAAGCTGGAGTAACTCAGTGGGACAGGCAGCGTTTCTGGAGAGAAGAAATGGGTGACGTTTCGGGTCGAGACCCTTCTTCAGACCGCTGAACCTAGTCAGAGCTTCCTCACACATTGCTTCTTAGTGAACTGCAAGTGTGGTGATCTGGGCCTCATGTGAAATAAGGTATTTTGTGAACTGGTTCCCCTTGTGTTCTCTCCTTCATCTCCCTGGTCCCTGGACTTCTACTATTCCTCTAATAACTGCAGCCTAATGCTCCAAATTGAATTTGTCAGAAGGTCCAGGTACATCTCCCTCTGCTAAACTAAATTACTTCCCTAAATTATTGCAGTGAAGCTGAATATTCTTAAAGCACAGGAGAAGCAGGGAAGCAGTCCACATACGCTAATTACTGATTTATCTGAAAACAGCTGATAATCCCTTTAAATATCACCAGAAATAATGCCCTCTGTGCTTCTCCCAGACCTGATTTGTGTGACTAATTTAGAACTGTTGAATAGTTTATATATAGAAATTTCAATTAAAAAATGAAAGAGATAGATGAATATTTGCTCCTCCTTTAATTATATTCTTTTTGTATGGTTCTAATTAAATATTGTCACTTATATTGATAGTATTCATTCCATATCCAGAGACTATATTAGATTCTTTTGATATAATGTTATTAATATGTTAAGTCATTGCCCTAAATATTCTGCTCCCTCCATTCCCATTTGTGGAGCCATTCAGGCTGACCGACTGTAAGTATTTCGCTGTCAGCCAGTTGATTTATGGAGAATCATTTTAAATTCTATTTCTCTAAGTGAAATTCACATACATAAGATCTACCGAAGAGGCTGAAGTATATGTGTCTATTATGAATTATCTGCGTCAGGGGAATAACAGCAAGAGGAATCGCATTGATATGGGACTTGGAAATTTCCATTTGATCTGCATGAACATGGTTATAGTTCCCTGCTATACCATCAGGCTTAAAGAAGCATTAACTTCTTGTTGTCATAGAGATGTAGACTTATAGAGTCACAGTGCCATGCAGCATGTAAACTGGTGCTTTGTCCAACTATCAGACACACAGCTACATGTTTTCTACACTAACATACTTTTATCGTGCTGCTGTCATGATCTGTGGAGAATATTGATAAAGGTGATCAGGAGGAAAATAACTTCTAGAGTCATTGAGGCATACAGCATGGAAACAGGCCCTTCGGCCCAACCTGTCCACACCAACCAACGTGCCCCATCTACACTAGTCCTAACTGCCTGCATTTGGCCCATATCCTTCTAAACCTTTCCTGCCCACATACCTGTCCAAATGTCTTTTACATGTTTCGATAGCACTTGCCTCAAATACCTCTTCTTTTACCTTTTACCAGAGATGGGGAGTCAAATACACAGGACAAAAGGTGAGAGGGGAAAGATTTAATAGGAACCTGCCGGCAACCTTTTCTATCAAAGGGTGGTAGGTATATGGAACAACCTGCCGGTGGATGTTGTTGAAGCGGGTATACTTAAAATACATTTGGACAGGTTAATAGATAGGAAAGGTTTAGAGGGATATGGGCCAAACACAGACAGGTTGGACCAGTGCAGATGTAGCATTTTGGTCAGCTTTAACAAGATTTCTATAGACTTTAGAGATAAAGCATAGACAATAGACAATAGGTGTAGGAGTAGGCCCTTCAAGCCAGCACCGCCATTCAATGTGATCATGGCTGAAAATCAAACCCATTGCCGTGTCATTGGTATTCTGCAATGCCATGACTCGGATCACCAGCCCACCGACACAGCTCACCAGCCCACCGAGTCCACGCCGACCGGCAAAAGCCCCATACACTAGCACTATCCTACCCAATCTTTACAACTTAACAAAGCGAATTACCCTACAAACATTTACGTCTTTAGAGTGTAGGAGGAAACTGGAGCACCCAGAGAAACCCCTCTAGTTACAGAGCGTACAAACTCCATGCAGACCCATAGTCAGGATCAAACCTGGGTCTTTGTTGCTGTAAGGCAACATCTCTACCGCTTTACTACTGTGCCGCCAACAAGTTGGGCCGAGTGGTCTGTTTTCATAGTGTATGGCTCTATGTGTCTACGACTAAGGTTCCTATAAAATCTTTCCCCTCTTATCCTAACGGGAAGTAGATTTCAATGAGGTGGAAGAAAAGCAAGTCCCTAAGTATCAATCCTCATGTACTTTACCTAATCAGAACACGGTAATCTTTATGAGAAAAGATGTGCACAGTGTATGCAACTGCCAGCCAGCCAATATTGATGACATTGATGCCACAGAATGCAGTGGAGGTCAATTCACTGGATGAATTTAGAAGATTGAGGGGGGATCTTATAGAAACTTACAAAATTCTTAAGGGGTTGGACAGGCTAGATGCAGGAAGATTGTTCCCGATGTTGGGGAAGTCCAGGACAAGCGGTCACAGTTTAAGGATAAGGGGGAAGTCTTTTAGGACCAAGATGAGAAAAAAAAATTCACACAGAGAGTGACGAATCTCTGGAACTCTCTGCCACGGAAAATAGTTGAGGCCACAGTCCATTGGCTATATTTACGAGGGAGTTAGATGTGGCCCCTGTGGCTAAAGGGATCAGGGGGTATGGAGAGAAGGCAGGTACAGGATACTGAGTTGGATGATCAGCCATGATCATATTGAATGGCGGTGCAGGCTCGAAGGGCCGAATGGCCTCTACTCCTGCACCTATTTTCTGTTTCTATGTTTCTATGATGAGATAAGTGGCAAGGAAAAGCTTCATGTGGATTTCAAAGGAGAGGATGGATGATCTGCATAAGGACTAAACCCAGGCAGACACTTGGGCTTCTCACCTGTGTTCTTCATGCTCAGTTCCTGATATAAGTGCACCTTTATCTGATATTGTGTACAGTTTTGGTCCCCTAATTTGAGGAAGGACATTCTTGCTATTGAGGGAGTGCAGCGTAGGTTTACAAGGTTAATTCCCGGGATGGCGGCACTGTCATATGCTGAGAGAATGGAGCGGCTGGGCTTGTACACTCTGGAGTTTAGAAGGATGAGAGGGCATCTCATTGAAACATATAAGATTGTTAAGGGTGTGGACACACTAGAGGCAGGAAACATGTTCCCGATGTTGGGAGAGTCCAGAACCAGGGGCCACAGTTTAAGAATAGTGAGTAAACCATTTAGAACGGAGACGAGGAAACACTTTTTCTCACAGAGAGTGGTGAGTCTGTGGAATTCTCTGCCTCAGATGGCGGTAGGGGAGGGTTCTCTGGATGCTTTCAAGTGAGAGCTTGATAGGGCTCTTAAAAATAGCGGAGTCAGGGAATGTGGGGAGAAGGCAGAAAAGGGGTACTGATTGTGGATGATCAGCCGTGATCACATTGAATGGCAGTGCTGGCTCGAAGGGCCAAATTGCCTACTCCTGCACCTATTTTCTATTGTCCATTGTCTATTGTTTATCAGTGTTAGAATGTTCTAGACTATGTGGGACCCGTTGAGTCCCAGTCACACGGGACACCCGTTCCCCCAACGCAATCCATTCACCAACGCAATATTCCACCACTCACCCATAGCTCCTAACTGTGCAGGCGCGGCTCATTTCCCCTCATCCTCCAGCATCCCCTCATCCCCCGATCATCCACCCCTCCTCTTCATGTGTGGGAGGGGTGGATGATCGGGAAGGGGGGTGTGGGGGTGGAGGGGAGGATGGGAGTGGGGGGGGTTGTTGGAACAGGGGTATGAGTGTGGGGTGGGGGGGGGGTTGTTGGGGCGATGAGGTTGTGCGGGGGGAGGGTGTGTGTACGCAGGGAGTGTTGTGCGGAGAACTGTGTTGGTGGAGAGAGGGGCATGTGGATGGGGGGGGTGTGGTTGGGGGCAGGTGGTGTGAGGGCGGAGATTGTGGCGGGGAGGGGTGTGTGGGGCAGGGGGAGGGGAGTGTGTGGGGGGGGGTTGTGGCGGGAGAGCCACAGGAGAGTGGGGAGTTGTGGGGGTGGAGGAGGTTTGTGGGAGGGGTGGTTGTGGGGGGTAGGGGTGGGGGGGATAGAAACATAGAAACATAGAAATTAAGTGCAGGAGTAGGCCATTCGGCCCTTCGAGCCTGCACCGCCATTCAATATGATCATGGCTGATCATAATGATGGGGATTGGGCTGGGGTGGGGTTGTGGATGGAGGGGGGTGTGTGGGGGAGGGGGGGTGGTAGGGGGCGGGGGGGGGTGGGGAGGGTATGGTGGGAGAAGACTTACAGGGACGTGGCCTGGACCTGCCCTGAGCTACAGGAAGGGGTTGAGCAGTCTAGGACTTTATTCCTTGGAGTGCAGAAGGATGAGGGGTGATCTTGTAGACGTGCATGAGATCATGAGAGGAATAGATCGGGTGAATATAGTTTTTTATCCAGACTAGGGGAAATCAGGAAACAGAGGACATCGGTTTCAGCATAGAGAGGTAAGATTTAATAGGAACCTCCAAGGGGCAACTCAGCACACAGAGGGTGATAGGCATATGGATACAAACTTGAAGAGGAGGGAGTTGAGGCAGGTGCTATAACAACATTTAAAAGACATTCATAGGTACATGGATAAGAAAGGTTCAGAGAGATAAGGACCAAATGTAGACAGGTAGGACTAGCATAGATGGGATATTTTTGTCTGCATGGGCAAAGTGGGACAAATGACCTGTTTATGTGGTGTAATACGCGATGACTTGAATATCACATTGTAGATGGTGATTGAAAACACATTAAGGGCTGAGTGAATGGAGAGTCTTAAGATAAATTCCTGAACTGTTTTTCATCCTGTAAGGAAGAAGGAATTGCTAGATCCAAGTCTGGAAAATCCATTCTCTCCACAATTGCGGCCTGTCCCATTGAGTTACTCCAGCACTTTGAGTTTTACTCAGATTCCAGCACCTGCAGTTCCCAATGCCTCCATTTTACTGCACAGTCCATCCATTCCTTCCACAGATGCTGCCTGATGCACTGAGTTACTCCAGCACTGTGGGTGTAGCACATCAAGTTTCAAAAACATTTTTTTTTTAAACCATTTGGCAAATAGTAATCATAACAACATCGGAAATAGGTTAACTGTAGAAAAGAAAAAGGAGCAAACAAAGATACAAATAATTATTTGGAGGAAGGCCATTTTCAATGTGGATCAGGCTCAGGTAAACTGGAACCAAAGGTTGACAGGCAAAACTATAATTGATCAATGGGCTGCCTTTGGGAATTAGTAGTTGAGGCACATTTCTAAGAGAAGCAAAAGAAGAACAAACAAATCTAGGACTCCTTGAATGTTGTAGAGAAAAAAAAATACAGTTGCTTTTTTAAAATAATGGTTACATGCAAACACATTCCAGGTTGATTACATAAAGATCAAAGGGGATGGGAAAAAAAATGTATGAGGAAAGAATGAACTGCCAAATGGGAATCCAGAAGTGTTCTACAGTGAAAAAACGAGGTGTCATTCCGTTAGCATGCAGCAATTGGAACAGTCAGCTTACAGGTCAGTTACAAGGACATAGAAACATAGAAAATAGGTGCAGGAGTAGGCCTTTCGGCCCTTCGAGCCTGCACCACCATTCAATATGATCACGGCTGATCATCCAACTCAGTATCCTCAGGAGCCTTCTCTCCATACCCCTTGATACCTTTAGCCACAAGGGCCACATCTAACTCCCTCTTAAATATAGCCAATGAACTGGCCTCAACTACCTTCTATGGCAAAGAATTCCACAGATTCACCACTCTCTGTGTGAAAAATGTTTTTCTCATCTCAGTCCTAAAAGATTTTCCCCTTATCCTTAAACTGTGACCACTTGTTCTGGATTTCCCCAACATCGGGAACAATCTTCCTGCATCTAGCCTGTCCAACCCCTTAAGAATTTTGTAAGTTTCTATAAGATCCCCCTCAATCTTCTAATTTCTAGTGAGTACAAGCCAAGTCTATCCAGTCTTTCTTCATATGAAAGTCCTGACATCCCAGGAATCAGTCTGGTGAACCTTCTCTGTACTCCCTCTATGGACCTGATGGGATATATCCCAATATTGCTAAGAAGTGTGGGAAGAAATGATAGAAGAACAGATTGCAATGTTTCAATGCTCTTTGGATACATGGTTGGTGCCAAAGATATGGAGAGTGATAAACGTGACTCCATTGTTCAAATAAGGGATAAAGATAATCCCAGCATTTGCAGGTCAGTCCGTTTAATCTCAGTGTTGGTAAATCTTTTAGAAATGTTGGTCTGTAACTGGATTGGTCTGGAAAAGTGACCTAGAGGAGAATTACTTAGTTAAGATAAGCCAGCATGAATTTGTTAAGGGAAAGTAGTTTTCAACCAATTTGATAGATTTTTTTTCTGATGAGGTAACAGATAGATATGATGAGCGAATGTGAAGTACAAGGACAGGGTTTTTGATGGAGAGAAAAGTGGCACAATTTGCTGAAGTAACTCAGCGGGCCAGGCAACATCTGCGGAGAACATGGATAGGTAATGTTTCGGGTTGGGACCCTTCTTCAGACTGATCAGATTTGAAGAAGGGCTTCAGCGGGAAACGTTGCCTATTTCCTTCGCTCCATAGATGCTGCCGCACCCGCTGAGTTTCTCCAGAACTTTTGTCTACAATCAGATTTTTGGTATGTTACAGCATACCGGGATTATGTGCAGAGTTGAAACAAATGATACAAACCACTATAGCTGAAGTAAAGATAACACCGTACTTGGCAATATCGTGAACTGTGAATAGGATATGATAAATGGCAGCAAGATATAAACAGTTTGGTGGAATGGGCAGGCCCATGACAGAGCAGGTTTAAGGCGGAGTAGTGTGAGGGGATGCATGGTGTTGGGATAATGACGAGGCTTAATATAGAATAACTGTCGCTTGCATGGAGGACAAGACTGGCTTCCAAACCTTCCAGGGTTTCCATGTTTGATGTGATAGAGAGGGGAGGTAAAAGAGGATGAGGACTTGGTCATTTGGATTCAGAACTGACTGACCCATGTGTTGGTCCCAGCCCACATGGACACGAAATAGAAACATAGAAACATAGAAATTAGGTGCAGGAGTAGGCCATTCGGCCCTTCGAGCCTGCACCGCCATTCAATATGATCATGGCTGATCATCCAACTCAGTATCCCGTACCTGCCTTCTCTCCATACCCCCTGATCCCCTTAGCCACAAGGGCCACATCTAACTCCCTCTTAAATATAGCCAATGAACTGGCCTCAACTACCCTCTGTGGCAGAGAGTTCCAGAGATTCACCACTCTCTGTGTGAAAAAAAGTTCTTCTCATCTCGGTTTTAAAGGATTTCCCCCTTATCCTTAAGCTGTGACTCCTTGTCCTGGACTTCCCCAACATCGGGAACAATCTTCCTGCATCTAGCCTGTCCAACCCCTTAAGAATTTTGTAAGTATCTATAAGATCCCCTCTCAATCTTCTAAATTCTAGAGAGTATAAACCAAGTCTATCCAGTCTTTCTTCATAAGACAGTCCTGACATCCCAGGAATCAGTCTGGTGAACCGTCTCTGCACTCCCTCTATGGCAATAATGTCCTTCCTCAGATTTGGAGACCAAAACTGTACGCAATACTCCAGGTGTGGTCTCACCAAGACCCTGTACAACTGCAATGGAACCTCTCTGCTCCTATACTCAAATCCTTTTGCAATGAAAGCTAACATACCATTCGCTGCAATGAAAGCTAACATACCATTCGCTGGAGTGCTGGAGTACCTCAGAGAGGCCTCATTTGGTTTGAAAAAAAGTTTGAAATCAAACATACTTAATGTGCGGAGAATGATAGAGGTGGAGAGATCAAAGGAAATGTTTGCGGTAGGATGGAGATCAAGAGACTGAATAATATAGGTGGATGTTTCCAGCAGAGAAAGGGTGGGGAAGGCTTGTTCATTGCAATCAGTCTGCCTGGCACAGATGGAAATAGAAGAAAACAAATAAATACAAAGATTAAATAAAGAAATGTAAACTATAGATGTGGAAAACACTAAATATCTGCATTGTTACGAATGCTGGAACTATTCAGCGGTCAGGCAGCATGGAGAGAAAATCCAAGTTAATATTTACAGGTTGATAATCTTTTATTAGAATCAGTCAGTTCTGACAGATATTGGAAAGGAGAGTTATCTGAAATTCTTATGAAGTAGCATAACATTCAGAATTTAATTTCAGAAGCCTGTAATGTATCCGATCAGAAGGAAATCTGCTGAATCTCAATCTCTCATTAGGTGTCATTAGGACAGAGAAAGAAGGCAAAAACAAGAAGATCAGAGTGGGACTGGGGTAGAGAAGTAATGTAGACAAAAGTGCTGGAAAAACTCAGCGGGTCCAGCAGCATCTATGGAGCGAAGGAAATAGGCAATTTTTCGGGCCGAAACCTTTCTTCAGACTGATGTAGAAAGGGGGGGGGGGGGGGGGGGAGAAGAAAGGAAAAAGGAAGAGGAGGAGCCCGAGGGCTGAGGGAGAGCTGCGAAGGGGAGGAGACAGCAAAGGCTACTGAAAATTGGCGAATTCAATGTTTATGCCACTAGGGTGCAGACTGCCCAAGTGGAATATGAGGTGTTGCTCCTACAATTTCCGGTGGTGCTCACTCTGGCCATGGAGGAGGCCCAGGACAGAAAGGTAGAGAATGAATGTGACAGGCGACTAGAATGGTCACTCTCAGGGACATTCTACCAGGCAGTAATCTGATCAGCACTTTCTCGATGTGCAGCAGGCCACGTTGTGAGCACCAAATTGGCAGCCAGAGAAATTGACTAGCATTACTTAGAGTGAGGTGATATGTGAAACAAGTCTGGGAATATTAGCTTCATAACAAGTTTACTCAGTTAATTATATCCTCTTGACATAGTTACAAGCCCAGTAATAGTTGCAGTTCAGCTGGGAATGTTGTTCTTCCAGAGGGGTAAGAAATGTAGAGGGGTACCTTACTGGCAATGGGCAAGAGGTAACTCACTAACAATGGGCATGCTGCTTCAATCTAATAGTTAACGTCTGTGTAAAGCAGATCTTATCAAGGCTTAAGAATAGTCAGCTGATTCTCCTGCAGAGGTAAGGGCCTGTCCCACTTTGCCGCCATTTACGCGACCTCCAAAAATGTGGTTGTCACGTTGTGACGCACGGGTAGCGTGTGGGTAGCACGGGACAGGTGCGTGGACAGGTGTGGAGGAGTGTGGAGTTGCGCTCGGTATTGCGCGGCGCTGCAGGATTTCGTGCTGCACGGAATCCTCGGGCGCCACCTGCATGACGTATCGCGTACGCACGCTGATGCATTGGCGTCGCACGCTGGCGTCCCGACGTCTCACGTGTATTGCGTGGTGACGCGTGGTTACGTCAACGTGCGTAACCATGCGTCGCAGCACGCCGCAGGGTAGACTAATGACATCACGCGCACCAGACGGTATGAGGACGCGTGATTTGCACGCGACATCCCGCGTAACGAATTTACATATGACACGTAAATGAGGCGCAAATGATAGCCAAGTGGGACACGCCCTGTAAACATCAACCGATTTTCATCAGCCACCTGCATGTAAAAGGTGAGTGAGCCCCAGTTCGAGAAGGTATATATGCTAAATAACTTGATGACAGTGTGTGAGAAGGGGGCAGAACACACAACAGCAGGGACCTATGAATAACATTGGAAAGTAGAATCCTCAGCAGGGACGCTAAACAAGAGATTGGTGCTGGGACTAATTGATAGGGGGCGCTGTCCTGTGTGGTATGGCTGCCCAGCCTGCAGCTGTTCGTTTTTCTCTTTTTTTTAATTTTTAGTGAGTTTTAGTGCTTTGTTTTTGGAGCTCTACTTTTCAAGGTCCCTACCTGGTCGGAGAGGCAGCTTTTCTCCAGGCTGCACTTTCGACCCGACCTAGCGGGCTACCAGCGGGCCTGGAGCGGCGTTTCCTGAGGGGACCGCCCCAAACCTCGGCTTCGGCGGCGGCACAGCGCTGGAGCGCTATTGTGGAGCGGGCGATGCCTTGCCCGGGTCGCCGCGCTGGAACTCCGGTGAGCTGAGACCGCCGAGAAAAACATCGCGGAGCTGCGGGTCTGTGGAGCGGCCAGCTGCGGGCGGCGGCGCTGAACTTAACATCGGGAGCCTGGGATCTCTCGATGAGATCGCCAGTTGTGGAGCTCCAACCGGCGCGGCCTTGTCGGCTTCGGAAGCCGCGGCCTCCAGTATGGAAGCGGCCGTTCCAGGGTTCCCAAGCCGCTGAGAGGATTCTCCCGACGCCGGAGCACCATCACCCGGCGAGAACGGCCTGGAACATCGGGCCTCCGTGGAGGCAACTGTGGAGGCCTCAATAGGCCCGACTATGGGTGAACTGGGGATGGGGACTGGACTTTGTGCCTTCCCTCATAATGGGAACCATTGTGGGGGGATGTTTTTATGTTTAAATTTCTTTATTACTGTTATGTCTGTATTCTTTCTTTATGTGCTGCATTGGCAAGAAGCATTTCACTACACCTAGGTGTATGTGACCAATAAAATAACCTTTGAACCTTTTTTTTAATCACCTCTGAGCACAGTGGTTTGTTTGCACAATAAACAGAGAGGTCCAATATCCTTCATTGAAAAGAGTGATCAAGCAAGGTAATTAGATTGGAGGTCTGCAGGTCTGCTACTGCATTGAAGAAAGCAAACATAGATGGGGTGATTACTTTGCAGAAGACATTAAAGACATTTGGACATGTACATGGATAGGAGAGGTTTAGAGGGATATGCGCCAAATGTGGATAGGTGGGACTAATGTGGATGGGACATCATGGCCAGCATGGGCAAGTTGTATGACTCTATGACAATGGCTTTAAGATCTCAATTCCCTCTAGGTGGTGGACCCGGAATTCCAGTTCCCTATGTTTAGTTCCACATTCCATTCCCATTCTGATGAACTTGCCTTTGATTTTTTACACGCTTCCAACAAGGAACAGCAGCGTTTCTTGTTCTGATTTTGCATATTATAGTCTAACGCTGACATTTCAGAATTTCTTTCACGATCCGCACATTCTGACAAAAAATGATGAAACTTTTATGTGGACTGAATGATGTTGGTGTCTTTATGACCACGTGTACCAAGGTACAGTGAGATTATATATTTTTTGCATACACATCAGTGAGATTGTCGACATACATAAGTACAATACCTGGTTAGCACATATTGCGAAGAAATAATCCACTGAGTCTATATGCAATAGACGCCAGGTTTTGGTGCCATTTCAGCTGTAGCTGGCTTCTTGCTTCTCGCTTCTCAGCTAAACAGCGGGGGATTTGCAGCCATTCTTTCATGTCTGATTTCCAGCATCTACACCTCATATTTCTCCCGTTCCCCACCTATTACAAACATTTCTTTTGACGTCCCCCACTCCTCCCTCTTCCTCAAACATAATGACACTACTTTTCTCAGTTCTTTTATTGGTGGCACCACGGTAGAGTTGCTGCCTTACAGCACTTGCAGTGCCGAAGACCCGGGTTCGATCCCGACTACGGGCGCTGTCTGTACAGATTTTGTATATTCTCCCCTTGATCGCGTGGGTTATCTCCTTCCATCGAGGGGATTTATCGCAGTCGCTGCCTCAAAAAAGCTGGCAGTATCATCAAAGATCCACACCATCCTGGCCACACACTCATCTCCCTGCTACCTTCAGGTAGAAGGTACAGGAGCCTGAAGACTGCAACAACCAGGTTCAGGAATAGCTACTTCCCCACAGCCATCAGGCTATTAAACCTGGCTCGGACAAAACTGATTATTAATAACCACTTTCTGTTATTTGCACTTCATCAGTTTATTTATTCATGTGTGTATATATTTATATGATGGTATATGGACACACTTATCTGTTATGTAGTAAATGCCTACTGTGTTCTGTGTGGTGAAGCAAAGCAAGAATTTCATTGTCCTATACAGGGACACATGACAATAAACTCACTTTAACTTGAACTTGAGACCTTCGACTTCCTCCCACACTCCAAAGATGTACAGGTTTGTAGGTTAATTGGCTTGGTATAATTGTAAATTGTCCCTAGTGTGTATAGGATAGTGTTAATGTGCAGGGATCACTGGTCGAATTGCTCTGCCAAGGCCAAGAAGTCTCTGCAGAGAGTAGTGCGTTCGGCCGAATGCACTATGGGAACTTCACTCACCCCCCTGCAGGAACTATACAACAGGAGGTGCAACTCCAGAGCAAATAAAATCATGGGAGACCCCTTCCACCCCTGCAACGGACTGTTCCAGCTGCTACGGTCAGGCAAACGCCTCCGTTGCCATGCGGTGAGAACGGAGAGGTTGAGAAGGAGTTTCTTCCCAGAGGCCATTCGGACTGTAAACGCCTATCTCACCAGGGACTAACTCTACTGAACGTTTTTCCTTCCATTATTTATTGTGTAAAAGAATATGTGTGTTACGATTGTGTTTATAATTTGTTTGGTTGTTTTGTTGTTTGTCTTTTGCACAAAAGTCCGCGAGCATTGCCACTTTCATTTCACTGCACATCTCGTATGTGTATGTGACAAATAAACTTGACTTGACTTGACTTGACTCGGTGGGCCAAGGGGTCTGTTTCCGAGCTGTATCTCTAAACTAAACTAAACTAAACTAAGAGGTTGTACACCTGAAATGTTAACTTTATTTCTTTCTCTGCACCGAAGTTCTTTGGTTTGCCGAATATTTCCTGCATTTGTGTTTCTTTTCTGTTTCGTGTACATTAACAAGTTGTCCATCCTGTTTCCATTCAGAGAAGTAACGCTGGCGGAAAAGGTCAGCATTTGAGTTTGCAATCAATGGTCCCAGTAATTTGGCATCACCTCAAGGCCTTTCATATCCAATACCAAAGCAGGAACTAATTCATTCTCTGAGAAAGTTGGAGAAACATTTTCCAGCAATCAATGGATTAATTATTTAAGAAGGAACTGTCATTATTTAATTATTTAAGAAGGTGGTGCGGGAGGGAAGGGAAGAATTGATCAGGAGTTACGGAGGGAGCGGTCTTTGCTGGGGGGGAGATGGGAAGATGTGGCGAGTGGAGGGGTCACTTGTCACATCTCCCCCCCCCCCCCCCCCCCCCCCCCCCCCCCCCCCCCCCGGTCTGCTTTCTGCAAAGACCGCTCCCTCCGTAACTCCCTGGTCAATTCTTCCCTTCCCTCCCGCACACCACCCCCTCCCCGGGCACTTTCCTTTGCAACCGAAAGAGATGCTACACTTGTCACTTTACCTCCCCCCTCGACTCCATTCAAGGACCTAAGCAGTCGTTCCAGGTGCGACAGAGGTTCACCTGTATCTCCTCCGCTGCTCTAGATGTCAGCTGATCTACGTCGGTGAGACCAAGCGTAGGCTTGGCGATCGTTTCGCCGAACACCTCCGCTCAGTCCGCATTAACCAACCTGACCTCCCGGTGGCTCAGCACTTCAACTTCCCCTCCCATTCTGTATCCGACCTCTCTGTCCTGGGTCTCCTCCATGGCCAGAGTGAGCACCACTGGAAATTGGAGGAACAGCACCTCATATTCCGCTTGGGCAGTCTGCACCCTAGCGGCATAAACATTGAATTCTCCAATTTCTGGTAGCCCTTGCTGTCTCCTCCCCTTCTCAGCTCTCCCTCAGCCCTTGGGCTCGTCCTTTTCCTTTTTTCCTTTCTTCACTCTGCCCCCCCCCCCTCCTCTCACCCCACATAAGTCTGAAGAAGGGTTTTGGCCCTAAGCGTTGCCTATTTCCTTAGCACCATAGATGCTGCTGCGCCCGCTGAGTTTCTCCAGCACTTTTGTCTACAATAGATGAATTAGATAATTCCATTAACTCTTTTACCAGGGTCACTCAAAGAACAAGTCACATGCAGGGTACTCTTTCATCCATTATCCAGACTAGCCATATAATCACATGAAAAGTAATGAATGATGAGAAAATGCATGGAGAATAGGTATATTGTCACTGTAAGATAACTGCCATTCAATGTAAGAGAATTACATTGGAATTGCAGATGATGAAATCTCTCCCCTCTTCTAGCTTGCTTCTCCCCCTCCACAATCAGTGAGAAAAAGGGTCTCGACCCGAAACCTCACCTATCTGTTTTCTCCAGTGATGCTGCCTGACCTGCTGAATTACTCTAGCAATTTGTGTTCTTTTGTATATTTACACGTTGTGTCCTTTTGTTTATGAACCAGCATCTGCAGTTCCTTGATTCTACCATATTTAGTGTTCCTTTGAGAATTTCAACTTACTAAGTGCTCGGAGTGCAGATCACAGACAGTTTCACCTGGTCCAGGAACAACACTGGGATTGTCAAACGATTGCACTACCTGAGGAAACTCAAACAGGCCTCACTCCCGACCAACATCCTCAGGACTTTCTACAGGGGCACGGTGGAGTCTGTACTCACGTACTGCATGAACATGTGGTACTCCAACTGTAACTGCTCAGACAGGAAGGCTCTGCAGAGGGTAGTGAGGGAAGCAGAGAGGATCATTGGCGTCTCCCTACCCTTGGTACAAGAACTGTTCCAGAGCCACTGCCTGAAAAAAAGCTCTGAGCATAGCTAAGGACAGACTGCACCCCCTCCACACACACGTGGATCTCCTGCCATCAGGCAAGAGATACCGTAGCATCAAAGCCCGGACAACCAGACTGCTAAACAGCTTCCTGCCACAGGCTGTGAGGCTGCTAAACAGTCACTCCACCTGATTCTGCTGCTTTTTTTGCACTGACACTTTAATAACAAACTCAGGCACTGGCCACATAAATCAGCTGCCCTGGACAATTTATGTCTGTTTTTACTTGTATTTTATTGCTGTTTTTTACCTGCACATTTTAACTATTCCTACTGTTTTTATCAGGGACTGGATTGTTTCTATTTAAGTGTGAAATGTTTACGTTTTTATGTGTGATGCTCCGGTATTCCCGGGGAAACGTCTTGTCATTTTTGCACTGTACAACTGCTGCTTTGCAAGATGACAATAAAGGTTGATTTTAACCGAGACACAGCAAAACCAGGTTAAAAGTGGAGGCAACAGATGGAATTAGAGATACTGAAATCTTGAGCAAAAGACTAATTGCTGCAGGTACCCCAACGGTCAGACAGTACATGCGATGGGAAAGGGACAGAAAAGTTTTGGGTCAGGACCCTATTTCTTTGGAAAAGAAAGCTAGGGTGGAACAAAGCCTGTGGAGCAATAGGTGGATACAGGTGAAGTTGTGGGGGGAAGGCTGATTGACAGATGGATGGAGTACGTGACAAAGGCTGGAGGTGAAGTGGAGACAAAAGGGTGTAGATAAGGAGAGAAGAGGAGAGGAATTGGTTAGCAACCGAGAGATACAGCAGATACCGTTGGGTTTAGTTTAGTTTAGAGATACAGTGCGAAAGTGACCCTTCGGCCCACCAAGTCCGCACTGGCCAGCAATCCCTGCACATTAACACTACCCTACACACTGGGGACAATTTACACTTACACCATGCAAATTAACCTACAAACCTATGTTTTTCGAGTATGGGAGGAAACCGAAGATCTCAGAAAAAACCCACGTGGTCATGGGGAGAAATCTCGGTGTTGGGCCTACAATTTACACATGACCCCACTCTGACAATGGAGGAGGGATAGGGGTGGGGAGGACGGAGCAGGACTGAAAGGTTGATATGGGAATGTGAGAAGGGGAGTTAAAATGGCTAGCATCTCAGTGATCCAGCTTGGCAGACAAAGCGTGATTGTTCACCAAAATGATTCCCTTCTTCGTTGCTCATCTCCCATTCCCGAGCCCCAATTCCCAGGTTTCCCTTTTATTTCCCCCTCCCCCATCCCTCACCATCACTTCCATCTTTTCTACCTTACATAGAAACATAGAAAATAGGTGCAGGAGTAGAGGCCATTCGGCCCTTCGAGCCTGCACCGCCATTCAATATGATCATGGCTGATCATCCAACTCAGTATCCTGTACCTGCCTTCTCTCCATACCCCCTGATCCCTTTAGCCACAAGGGCCACATCTAACTCCCTCTTAAATATGGTCAACGAACTGTGGCCTCAACTACCTTCTGTGGCAGAGAATTCCACAGATTCACCACTCTCTGTGTAAAAAATGTTTTTCTCATCTCAGTCCTAAAAGATTTCCCCGTTATCCTTAAACTGTTTTTCCCTTGTTCTGGACTTCCCCAACATCGGGAACAATCTTCCTGCATCTACTAGCCTTTGCGTTTTACCTCTCGTTTAGGGATTTGGAGGTGAAATTAGGAGGACCATCTTCACCCAGAGTGTGGTGAGTTCTCAGAGGATAATGCCTGAGTTAGGGTGACTGACAACATTTACGAATTGTCTAAATGAGTGCTTCAATCGCCTAGGAATAGAAGGCTGAAGTGGTGGAAGAAAGGAATAATTTGAATAGATGCTCTCTGGTCAGCAGGGGATGGTGGGCTGCATGGTCTAAATGCATGCTGTACGATTCTATGACTCGAAATGTACACCAGTCATCACAGTAATGTCCATTTGTTGATTTTCCATAGCCATGTGTAGTTGCTGTTCACACTGCCAGTAAGTGTATCACAATGTCCGCAAAACAATCATTTTCAAGAAATTACAGCATTAAACAGTTGATCACATAACAAAATCATCAATTGAAGTGCTGATTGTTGCATTAATTAGACACAGACAATTCATGTCCACTGTGAAAAGCTCTGTAAGGGAAGTAGGATAACCAGGGGAATTAATTGCAATGAGCATGTGTGGGGACTAATGGCTTTCATGTGGTTAGAGTCACAGAGTCATATACAGCATGGAAACATGCCCTTTAGACTTTTGACCTTAGAGATACAGCGTGGAAGGTCTGTATCTCACCGAGTCTGCGCCGACTAGTGATCACCCCGTACACTAGCACTATCCTACACACTAGGGACAAGTTACAAATTACGGAAGCCAATTAACCTACTAATCTGTATGTCTTTGAAGTGTGGTAGGAAATCGGAACGCCCGGAGAAAATCCACACAGTAAGTCAAGTTTATTCGTCACATACAGATACGAGATGTGCAGTGAAATGAAAATTGGCAATGCTCGTGGACTTTGTGCAAAAAGACAAACAAACAAACAACCAAACAAACTACAAACAGAATGGAACAGTAACAAGGAGAAGGTACCAACTCCGTACAGACCGCACCCATAGTCAGGATTGAACCCAGGTCTCTGATGCTGTAAGGCAGCAACTCTACCGCTGCGCCTCTGAGCTGCTTCTTTGGTCCAACTCATCCATACAGAGCAAGATGCCCCAACTAAACTTGTTTAGTGGTCTGAGAAAGGACTACTGGAGTTTTCAACAGATCTTTATTCACAAGTTCGATATTCAGTATACAGGTTCTTCAGACACGTCTGCCCACAACGGTGGTCAGCGCTGAACTAACGCACGCAAGTGAAAACCGCGCGAAACAAGCGGCCACTCCCGAGTCACGTGACCACGGTTTCCGAACGCCGGGTTCGATCTCTGCGTATGCCAGCAGGCACCGACAGCTACACTTGTCCCATTTGCTGATGTTTGCCCCATATCCCGGTAAACCTTTGCTGCTTATGTACCTGTCCAAGTGTCTTATGTTATAGTACCTTCCGCAACGACCTCTTCAGGCAGCCCATTCCATATACCCACTATCTAATGAGTGAAACACCATCTACTGAGAGAAGGGTTATATAAGGGTCTCTTACAGTGTCACATCAAGATCTGATCTGAGTATTAGCTCTTCAGAGACTAGGAAGTTGCTAGATGGTGTCAGAATGCGTACAGTTTTGGTCTCCTAATCAGAGGAAAGACATTATTGCCATAGAGGGAGTACAGGGAAGGTTCACCAGACTGATTCCTGGGATGGCAGGACTTTCATATGAACAAAAACTGGATAGACTTGGTTTGTAATCGCTAGAATTTAGAAGATTGAGGGGGATCTTATAGAAACGTACAAAATTCTAAAGGGGTTGGACAGGCTAGATGCAGGAAGTTTGTTCCCAATGTTGGGGAAGTCAAGAACAAGGGGTCACAGTTTAAGGATAAGGGGGAAGTCTTTTAGGACCGAGATGAGAAAATCATTTTTCACACAGAGAGCGGTGAATCTCTGGAATTCTCTGCCACAGAAGGTAGTTGAGGCTATATTTAAGAGGGAGTTAGATGTGGCTAAAGGGATCAGGGGGAGAAGGCAGGTACGGGTTACTGAGTTGGATGATCAGCCATGATCATATTGAATGGTGGTGCAGGCTCGAAGGGCCGAATGGCCTAATCCTGCACATATTTTCTATGTTTCTATGTGGCGACTGCATGCTGTTCCAGAAGGGGATCTATTGTATTCATGTGTAGGAAGGAGCTGCAGATGTTGGTTAATACCAAGGATGGGCACAAAATGCTGGAGTAACTCAGCGGGTCAGGCAGCATCTCTAGAGTAAAGGACCAGGTGACGTTTCCAGGTGGAACCCTTCTGCAGACTCCTATTGACTTCAGACTCCGAAGTCTGTTTATTGTATTTATGTACAGTATGATTTAGTACATAACATGCAGAACAAGCTTTTCACTGTATGTCTGCACAAGTGAGAATAATAAGCTAACCTACACTAAACAAAACTAGATGTTCATAAGGTCCACTCAAGGCTTGAAGAATTGCTAATGCGGATTGAAATATTGTGCTGAGTTAATGTGATGTCATAATTAGGAGCAATGACCTTTTAAGGAATAGGAATCTTAGAACAGAGATATGCTATTCAATGTCTCCGACTTGTCCTGCTGTTCACTTATATGTCTATTACCCCATCCCTAGTTATCCATCCTTTTTCCATAACCCTCGATATATTTACTTGATAAATATCTATTCATATCTACCTTAAAAATAAAGTCAAAGCCGACCTATTTGAACTTATAGTTTCTACATAATTTAGTGTGCCTCTTGGATTAATATTTGTAAACATGAATATTCAATAGACAATAGACAATAGGTGCAGGAGTAGGCCATTCGACCCTTCGAGCCAGCACCGCCATTCAATGTGATCATGGCTGATCATCCCCAATCAGTACCCCGTTCCTGCCTTCTCCCCATATCCCCTGACTCCACTATTTTTAAGAGCCCTATTTAGCTCTCTCTTGAAAGCATCCAGAGAACCCGCCTCCACCGGCCTCTGAGGCAGAGAATTCCACAGACTCACCACTCTCTTTGAGAAAAAGTGTTTCCCGTCTTTGTTCTAAATGGCTTACTCCTTATTCTTGAACTGTGGCCCCTAGTTCTGGACTCCCCCAACATCGGGAACATGTTTCCTGCCTCTAGCGTGTCCAAGCCCTTAACAATCTTACATGTTGCAATGAGATGCCCTCTCATCCTTCTAAACTCCACAGCGTACAAGCCCAGCTGCTCCATTCTCTCAGCATATGACAGTCCCGCCAATCCGGGAATTAACCTTGTGAACCTACGCTGGGCTCCCTCAATAGCAAGAATGTCCTTCCTCAAATTAGGGGACCAAAACTGCACACAATACTCCAGGTGTGGTCTCACCAGGGCTCTGTACATCTGCAGAAGGACCTCTTTGCTCCTATGCAGAGCCAATTCAGATCTTTAAAATACGTGGACAATGCCAAATTTCTAATGTGATCTCCCGATATCTTCTTTATTTTCTACCTTCTGCCCAAATGTAGACAATACCACAAGTCTGCTTCAATTATCAATTGAGGGTGGCACGGTGGCGCAGCGGTAGAGTTGCTGCCTTACAGCACCGGAGACCTGGGTTCGACCCTGACGTAGGGTGCTGTCTCTGCAGAGTTTGTACGTTCTCCCTGTGGCCACGTGGGTTTTCTACGGGTTTCCTGGTTTCCTCCCGCACTCCATAGATGTGCAGGTTGTAGGTTAATTGGTTTTGTTAAAGATTATGAATTGTCCCTAGTGTGTAGGATAGTGCTAGTGTACATGGATCGCCGGCCAGCTGGAACTTGGTTGGCTGAAGGATCTGTTTCCACACTAAAAACACTAATTGACCTAAAGGTACTGTATGCCCAGCAGCCTGAAATGTATTAGTAAAGGGCAGTATAAATGTGAACACAATTGAGACAATATGTGGGGGAAAGTTATTAAATATCTCCAGTTTTCAGCGGAATTTGCAAATTCTTCCCAAAGTACCATAAAAATGTAATTAAGTATATTTTACCTCAGCAGTGGAGTAATGCATTGTGCATAGTTTGACATAACACTTGCAAAACTATGAGGAATTCACATAAGAAATTAATTTGACAAATAGTCATAAAATAGGAGACCTAATAAAATGGGCATGTTTTCCAATAGCTCAGCACATATCCTTCATGTCTCTTCTATATTTTCCAGTCTAATGGTCACTGTAAATGTCGGCAATCAGGTACCTTGGTCAGATCAAGGCAACCATACATTGACTTGGATGGATAACTTTAATCTTCCCATGCTTGCTGGACACAAAATTACCTTGTAAAATGTCAGTGGTTAGTATAGAGACTAATAAAGTACACTGACCCATTATTTTGCCTTAATGATTTCTGTCAATGATGTTCCTTTCTAAGTAGTTTCAAAAATGTCCCTGTTATTTGTGTAGAAATGTACTCAGTTCTCTCAGTGACCTTTAGTAACCTTCATTCACAGCTCATGTTGAATTCGAACAAGTTAAGAATAAAATAATGAAAAAACACGATTGTTTCTGCTGTTATAAGGACTTTAGTCTTCCAATTAAGATCTTAGCCTTCTTAATTCTACACATTGTTTAAGGCAAGCACGCTTAAATTGCACCAGAGATTTTTCTATTGATTTTTTTTATCAGGTCCCATAAACATTTTTTATGCACTATTACTTGCTGACTGTAATGATATTTATAATGCATGCGCATTAGTAAATAGCCTTCTTGGATCCGAAATTTACCAAATAAATTACATTTCCTTTTTTTCCACATGATAAATGTTTCATATACATTACTGCTTCGTTCTGTGTGTGTAACTGCATCACTTTAACAACAAATGCAAATTATTTTGAATATAATATGAATGTCGAACATTTATAAAAATGGAATTAGTGCTACCATGGTCTGTATTAATTCTCCATTCCGCTAAGAATTTGATGCTGATAAACATAAAGGGACATTAACTCAGGATCATTGTGCTTGATTTGCAGTCAAGGAACAGGCACAACTAAAATTAGTTTATCAGCACAACACATCCCAGATCTGTACGTACATTAAGGCCACTGCTGATTTTTCCAGGGCATTATTATTGGGTTCTTCAACACAACTCTAATTAAGGGCATACAGCTAAAATTATTCGTGGCCACACTGTGTGAGCTCTGATTATATTTTTTGTATAACCGGCGCAATCTAATCAACATTCTTTATAAGGACCACGAAGTTACCTAAAAAGTGTCATGGTTTAGCTGGACACAAAATGCAGGGTTAACTCAGTGGGACAGGCAGCATCTATGGAGAGAAGAAATCTGAAGAGAGTCTGAAGAAGGGTCTTGACCCGAAACATCACCCATTCCTTCTTTCCAGAGATGCTGCCTGTCCCTCTGAGCTACTCCTGCATTTTGTGTCTATCTTTGATGTAAACCAGCATCTGCAATTCCTTCCTACACTAATGGGCAAGCTGTTTTGCTTTCCTCAATAGGTCTCTACATAACAGATGTAATAAACCTCTACTCCTGTATCCAAATCTTCTTGCAAAAATAGGCCACAGACCATTTACTTTTGTTCGCTGAATCTATATAATTTCAGTGATTCAATACTCCATTATTTCCCCGTGGATTGTCACCTTGTCCTGGTGGAGAAGCTTGTGTGGTCCTGAGATCCTGAGAGCTACGCTTTCTGGAGCTATGCAGAGCTACGTAGGGCCACCCATGGTGGTAAGATCGAGGGAGAGGTCTCTGACAAAGAGCAATCCAACCAAGACCTCAAAGGTGAAACAGGCGGAGGACGATGGCTGACTTTAGTGGAGCGTCACAACGGCTGGGAAGGCAGATGGGTGAAGGCTGCAGCAGAAAAGGGTCTCCGGTCGTCTTGGATTCCGTGCCACTGGATCCTGACCCAGATCTGTCTAGGACCGTGAGGTGGCTGTCTGTGCACCAGTCTCCCCACGTTAAACAAAGTCACGCACAGGCGTCCTCCAACCCTGGAGACACCCATGGTCGGCCATGACGAAAGAGTGCCTAAGAAGAAGTGGTGAGCATGTTGACTGGTTACATCATAACCTGGTTCAGCAATTCGAACGCCGAGGAATGAATAAGGATTGCAAAAAGGGGTGAACACTGTGAGAAGAAGATAGGAGTTTGCAAACTGTAATGTCCAGGTTCAGGAACAGCTTCTTCCCAACAAGCCCCAGGCTATTAAACACTAAAACCTCCAACTAAGTTCCAAACTACACAGACTTGGGGGTCATTGCTTTTATGTTTGCATTATTATTGTTTGTTTGTTTTTTATACACTAAACTTATTTTTAGTTGTGCATTATGAGGTCTACACAGTACTGTGTTTAGAACTCCCACCGAACATCCTTTTTTGAATCAATCATCAGATTACACCATGGCCCCATCATCTTCAGAACATTCCGTGTTCCCAAATTAATGCACTAGATTATTCTGTATACATTAATATCCACTAATGATTTTAGATGTCATTTGTGTTCCAATGAATTTCCTCAACTAATGTATTTATGGAAAAAAAAATACTGATCCTCACAGTTAAATCATTAAAGCAAATAGATTATTTCATCCTGTACAAAGGAACAAATTGAAACTCAATTCACAATAAATGCTCGCCTTCGCTCGGTAGTCAGTGGATGAAGTCATGGATTATTTGTAAGGTAGAATAATATATTTAATAAAGCCTGGACAAAGCATGGTTAACGTAGAATGAGTGTTTTATGGCTCTGGGCTTGTGCTCGCTAGACTTTAGTAGGATGAGGGGAGATTGCATTGAATCTTGCAGAATAGTGAAAGGCCTGGATAGGGTAGATGAGGAGAGGATGTTTCCGTTAGTGGGGGAGTCGAGGACCAGCGAGCATGGGTTCAGAAAAAAAAGGACGTACCTTTAGAAAGGAGATGAGGAGAAATGTCTTTACACAGAGGGTGGTGAATACGTTGAATTCGTTGCCACAGACAGTTGTGGGGGCCATGTCAATGGGTCATTTTTAAGGGGAGATTGACAAGTTGTTGCTTCGTAAGAATGTCAAAGATTATGGGGAAAGGGGAGGAGAATGGGGTTGAGAGGACAGATAAATCAGCCAATATGAATGGTGGAGTAGACGCGATGGGCCGAATGGCCTGATCCTGCTCCTATGACATATGATCTTATAACATTGGAGAGAGGCCCATTGTTGCCAGCATCACTTCCTTGCCTTCACTTTATATCCAGTGAAAGAAGTTGTGAATTATTTGTAAGGTAGAAACAATACATATAAACACGTGGGTAAAAGTTGATCACAGGTGAATGGAAATGTTGAGGAAGGAACTGCAGATGCTGATTTAAACCATAGATGGAGACAAAAAGAGGGAAAACGTGCAAACTCCATACAGGCAGCACCCGTGGTCAAGATCCAACCCAGGTCTCTGGCGCTGTAAGGCAGCAAAGATACTGCTGCGCCACTGTGCCATCCACAGAGTGACCTGGCTTTGCACATGGGAACTCTGCAGGTCCAATTGAAATGTAATTAATCAACATTCAATTTTGTGGTTGTCAAGTACAGAGAGAACTGAGATTGGACATCATGGACTTCCCACAACATACAACAATATTCGATTGGTTGGTGCACAAAAGGATGTGCACTAAAATAACCCAACAACATTTTGTATTAACATAGAAACATAGAACATAGAAATTAGGTGCAGGAGTAGGCCATTCGGCCCTTCGAGCCTGCACCGCCATTCAATATGATCATGGCTGATCATCCAACTCAGTATCCCGTACCTGCCTTCTCTCCATACCCCCTGATCCCCTTAGCCACAAGGGCCACATCTAACTCCCTCTTAAATATAGCCAATGAACTGGCCTCAACTACCCTCTGTGGCAGAGAGTTCCAGAGATTCACCACTCTGTGTGAAAAACGTTCTTCTCATCTCGGTTTTAAAGGATTTCCCCTTTATCCTTAAGCTGTGACCCCTTGTCCTGGACTTCCCTAACATCGGGGAATTAAACTATGATTTTTTTTAACTGCTCCGTGTGTCAGACTACGTTAAATTTGTGCAGGAAGAAAGATGCCCATTTACACCGAAGATAGACACAAAATGCTGGAGTAACTCAGCGGGTCAGACAGAATCTCTGGAGAAAAGGAATAGGTGATGTTTCAGGTCAAGACCCTTCTTCAGAGATTAGAATCAGACCTGCCATGAGCTTAAATGGCAGAGTGGCCTACTCCTGCTCCTTATTTGTAAATTTGTATTTTCATATGATCAGCTGCATAGATTTGCTACAAATCCGATTTTCCCCATTGCGATTGTTATTTCTGACCTAGAATGTCCTCAGGAATGACAGGAAATTCCAAATACCACATAACGCACACCAGATGGGACAAAATTGGACAGATAGGAAGAACATTGTCCAAATCCTTGCCAGAGGACTCTGTAGATTTGATTAGATCATCCCGATTGTAAGAATTAGTGCATACAGAGAATATTTTTTACTGTTGCGGATAAAAGAACTAACAAAACAGCACTTATTCCTGTGTCTCTCAGGAAACCACTTACAAACCTCTTTACAGATCTTCTTTGGAAATGTGCCTCTGCATTTTGTAATGGCTTAACCTCTAGATTACTCTTAAGCATCGTTGAGCAAACTCCGCTGTTACAAATAGAATATGCTGATGCAGATGAAAGGGCAACAAAGAACGCTGCTGTAAAGGTTACATGCTCAAAGTATTTGGACACATGCATTCCAAATACTTATGTAACTGGTTGGCTTAGGATCTTTGGCATATAATTTGGAGAAATGCTCTCAAATGTTGATCTGAGTGTTGTTTTAAGGCAGCTCTTTAGAGATGAGGGCTGTCTCAGCTGTCCAGTGATCAAGACCCACCAGTGTTTGCACTGAACTGGGGTAGCAGTTTCGTAGAAATGTTTTTTTCTGGCTGTAGCTCATCACTCTCCAACATTGGATGAACTGGAATAGTTGTATCGATTTGATGCATTGTGTTCACTAGTTTAGTTTCATTTAGTTTTTAGTTAATAAGTTCATAGGCTCCAGGAGCAGAATAAGGCAATTTGACCCATCTCTGAAAAATGTGTTGTTAACTTCTTAAATAAAATTAATTTAATAAACGTGAATATTTTTCTACATTATACAAATCAAAATAGGACGTGCATGGTAAATGGTAGGGAATTTAGGAATGCAGTTAAATAGAGGGATCTAGGAATAACTGTGCACAGTTCCCTGAAGGTGGAATCTCATATAGATAGGGTGGTAAAGAAAGCTTTTGGTGTGCTGGCCTTTATAAATCAGAGCATTGAGTATAGAAGTTGGGATGCAATGTTAAAATTGTACAAGGCATTGGCGAGGCCAATTCTGGAGTATGGTGTACAATTTTGGTCGCCTAGGTATAGGAAGGATGTCAACAAAATAGAGAGAGTACAGAGGAGATTTACTAGAATGTTGCTTGGGTTTCAGCAACTAAGTTACAGAGAAAGATTGAACAAGTTAGGTCTTTATTACTTGGAGCGCAGAAGGTTAAGGGGGGACTTGATAGAGGTTTTTAAAATGATGAGAGGGATAGACAGAGTTGACGTGGATAAGCTTTTCCCATTGAGAGTAGGGAAGATTCAAACTAGGGGACATGATTTCAGAATTAAGGGACAGAAGTTTAGGGGTAACATGAGGGGGAACTTCTTTACTCAGAGAGTGGTAGCGGTGTGGAATGAGCTTCCAGTGGAGGTGGTGGAGGCAGGTTCGATTTTATCATTTAAAAATAAATTGGATAGTTATATGGATGGGAAAGGAATGGAGGGTTATGGTCTGAGCGCAGGTAGATGGGACAAGGGGAGAATACGTGTTCGGCACGGACTAAAAGTGCCGAGGTGGCCTGTTTCCGTGCTGTAATTGTTATATGGTTATATTATAATTTCACAAGTTGGAGCAGAATAAGGCCCTTCAGCCCATCTAGTCTACTCTATCATTCAATCATGGCTGATCAATTTTTCCCTCACAACCCCGTTCTCCTGCCTTCGCCCCATAACCCCTGACTAATCAAGAATCTGCCAATCTCCACCTTAAAAATATCCATTGGCTTGGCCTCCCCAGTCATCAGTAGCAATGAATTCTGCAGATGCAACACCCTCTGACTAAAGACATTCCTTTGCATCTCCTTTCTAAAGCATAGTTTAGTTTATTGTCACGTATACCAAGGTATAATGAAAAACTTTTGTTGGCGCTATTCGGTCAGCGTAAAGAAAACACATGATTACAATCGAGCCACCCACAGTGTACAGGTAAATGATGAAGGGGTTAGCGTTTAGATAAAGTCCAGTAATGTTCAATAAAAGATGGTCCGAGGGTCTCCAATGTGGTAGATAGTAGCTCTGGACTGTTCTCTAATTGTTGATGGAATGGTTCAGTTGCCTGATAACAACTGGAATCTGGATGTGTGTGTTTTCATACTTCTATACTTCCAGCGTGATGGGAGATGGGAACGGGGAGTGACCAGGGTGAGACGCATCCTTGATTATGCTGGTGGCCTTGCCGATGGTGCTTGAGTTGTAAATGGAGTCAAGGTAAGGGAGGTTGGTTTGTGTGATGTGATGGTCTGGGCTGCATTCAGTTTAGAGATACAGCGTGGAAACAGGCCCTTCGGCCCGCCAAGTCCATGCCGACCAGCAATCCCCGCACGCTAGCACTATCCTGCACACACTTGGGATTTACAATTTTACTAAGCCATTTATCCCACAAAACCTGCACATTTTTTTGTGTATGGGAGGAAACCGGAGCTCCCGGAGAAAACCCGCGCACGTCACAGGAAGAACGTACAAACTCCGTACAAACAGTACTCATAGTCAGGATCGAACCCTGGTCTTTGGCGCTGTAAGGCAGCGACTCTATCGTTGCACCACTATGCTGTACAATTGTCTGCAATTTATTGCAGTCTTGAATGGGGCTGTTCCCAAACCATGTTGTGATGCATCATGAAATAATACTTTCTACAGCACTAGTGTAGCAGTTAGTAAGCGTTGTGGGGAACATGCCAAACTTGCTAAGGAAATAGAACCATTGGTAATGGGTTTCCTGGCCACTGCTTCGATATGGGTGGTCTAGGACAGGTTGCTGGTGATGTTTACTGCAAGGTCTTAACATTTAATGAACACATAACACAGTCTGTGCCATTAAATGATTTATTTAATTTGGCCGCAATTGAAATAAGACCAATGATCACTGCGGGAGAAAGAATGAGGCAGCAACTATGGAGAGAAGGAATGGGTGACGTTTTGGGTCGAGACCCTTCTTCTGACTGATGTCAGGGGAGGGGATGGGACAAAGATAGAATGTAGGCAGAGACAGTAAGACCAGTGGGAGAACTGGGGAGGGGAAGGGGAAGGAGAGGGAAAGCAATGGCTATCTTAAGTTAGGGAAGTCAATGTTCATACCTCTGGGGTGTCAACTACCCAAGCAAAATATGAGGTGCTGTCCCTCCAATTAGGAGTTACTCCAGCATTTTGTGTCTACCAATAATTACTAGGGTCTTTAAATACAACTTTGTTTAATTATATACTAATTAGTATTTTCAGCTATTTAGATTTATTGTATCATTATAGTGTGGAAACTCTATGAGGCCCAACTTGCCCGCACCAGCCAACATGTACCAGCTACAACAGGCCCACCTGCCAGCATCTGGTCCATATCTATCCAAACCTGTCCTATCCATGTACCTGTCTAACTGTTTCTTAAATGTTGGGATAGTCCCTGCCTCAACATCATCCTTGTTCCATAAAGCTTGTTCCATACATCCACCACACTTTGTGTGAAAAAATTCCCTATTAAATCTTTTTCGCTACATTTTTCGCTACATTTCGCTAACATTTTTTAAAAACATTTTTAATATTTAATATAATCTTTAAACATCTCCTTCACCATTTTGCCTTTATAGATATGTATATAGCGCCACAGAATTGTGCACCTATCCCCCCCCTCTCCCTTTTGTTTTTGTTTACTGTTTCTTGTTTTTTGTACTAAATTATATGTATGCACTGAGTACGAGCTGCTTTTAATTTCATTGTACATGTATAGTGACAATAAATGGCATATCTATATCTATATCTATCTATTTTTGCCTTCACCTTAAATCTATGTCCATTTGACAAAGTTCCACACAAGAGATCAGTGTGCAAAATTAGAGCACATGGTGTTGGGGGTAGGGTATTGACGTGAACAGAGAACTGGATGGCAGACAGGAAGCAAAGAGTAGGAATTTACGGGTCATTTTCAGAATTTCAGGCAGTGACTAGTGGGATGCTGCAAGGCTCAGTGCTGGGGCCCCAGCTATTTGCAATATATATTAACAGTTTAGACAAAGGAATTAAATGTAACATCTCCAAGTTTGTGAAGACACAAAGCTGGGTGGCAGTGTGAGCTGCGAGGAGGATGCTAGGAGGCTGCAAGGTGACTTGGATAGGTTGGGTGAGTGGGCAGATGCATGGCAGATGCAGTATAATGTGGATAAATGTGAGGTTATCCACTTTGGTGGCAAGAACAAGAAGGCAGATTATTATCTGAATGGTATCAGATTAGGAAAAGGGGAGGTGCAATGAGACCTGGGTGTGCTTGTACATCAGTCACTGAAAGTAAGCATGCAGGTACAGCAGGCAGTAAAGAAAGCTAATGGCATGTTGGCCTTCATTGCGAGAGGATTTGAGTATAAGAGAAAGGAGGTTCTACTGCAGTTGTACAGGTCGCTCGTGAGACAACACCTGGAGTATTGTGTGCAGTTTTGGTCCCCTTATTTGAGGAAGAACATTCTTGCTATTGAGGGAGTGCAGAGTAGGTTAATTCCCAGGATGGCGGGACTGACATATGATGAAAGAATGGATCGACTGGGCTTATATTCACTGGAATCTACAATGATGAGAGGGAATCTTATAAAAACATATAAAATTATTAAGGGATTGGACACACTAGATGCAGGGAAAAAATCCCGCTGTTGGGCGAGTCCAGATCCAGGGGTCACAGTTTAAGAATAAGGGGTAGGCCATTTAGGCTACTGAGATTAGGAAAAACATTTACACCCAGAGGGTTGTGAATCTGTGGAATTCTCTGCCACAGAAGGCTATGGAGGCCAATTCACTGGATGTTTTCAAGAGAGTTAGATATAGCTCTTAAGGCTAATGGAATCAAGGGATATGGGGAGAAAGCAGGAACGGGGTACCGATTTTGGATGATCAGCCATGATCATATTGAATGGGCTGATGACCTACTCCTGTACCTATTTTCTATGTTTCTATGTCCTCTGGTCCTCGATTCACCTACTCTAGGCAAGATATTCTGTGCATCTACCTGATCTATTCCTCTCATGATTTTATACACTTTAATAAGATCACCCCTCATCCTCTTGCATTACAAAAAATAGATGCAATATTTATTTTGTCATGAAACATTGAGTGCCAGGTTTATTTTATTCCTTAAGGTAAAGTTATTCAGACTCAATTATTGGAAGATGTGATGGTCCATGTTTACATTATTGGGAGATCTGCAAACCCCAGACAGAGATGTAGATGTGACTCAGTGTTGTACCAACAAGCGTCACATTTTGAAGAACAATAGTGACCTATTGACTGAGATGTTTGGAGTGGGAGTGACACCTGACAGAAGTACTCAGTCTTACAGAGATTCATAACGTCATTAGGGGCATAGACTAGGCGGACAGCCATGTACTATTCCCCAGGGTAGAGAAGTCTAAAATTAGAGAGCATAGTTTTAAGGTGGGAGGGTAAAGATTTAAAAGGGATCTGATGGACAAGTGTTTCACACAGAGGATGGTGCATTTATGGAATGGTCTGCCGGAGGAAGTGGTAGCGACCAATTATGACATTTAAAAGACAACTGGATAGGTACATGGATTGGAAAGGTTTGGAGGAACATGGGCGAGATGCAGGCAAGTGGGGCTCGGTCAGTTAGTCAACTTGGTCATGGAATCCAAGAGCGGAACTCGCTATCAAAACATGGAGGGGACAGGGAATACAATTTTTTGGTGGCCACGCGCGCATGCGCACACTCATATAACCATATAACAATTACAGCACGGAAACAGGCCATCTCGACCCTATAAGTCCGTGCCGAACAACTTTTTTTCCCTTAGTCCCACCTGCCTGCACTCATAGCCAAACCCTCCATTCCCTTCTCAGCCATATGCCTATCCAATTTATTTTTAAATAATACCAATGAACCTGCCTCCACCACTTCCACCGGAAGCTCATTCCACACCGCTACCACTCTCTGAGTAAAGAAGTTCCCCCTCATGTTACCCCTAAACTTCTGTTTGAATAAACCTTAATTCTGAAGTCATGTCCTCTTGTTTGAATCTTCCCTATTCTCAAAGGGAAAAGCTTGTCCACATCAACTCTGTCTATCCCTCTCATCATTTTAAAGACCTCGATCAAGTCCCCCCTTAACCTTCTGCGCTCCAGAGAATAAAGACCTAACTTATTCAACCTATCTCTGTAACTTAGTTGTTGAAACCCAGAAACCCAGACACTCACACACACACGCGAGGCTTCGGAGGCTCAATCCAGCGCTAAAAACAGAGATTTTAAAACCCGGATTACAAAAACTTGGGGGATGTCCCCCACCTTTCAAAACATGGGGGGGACGTGCAATCCCTCTGCCCACCCCCCCCCCCCCCCCGGTTTTTCCGCCCCTGATGGAGTCATACAACACAGAAACCTGCTCCAGCCCACTCCTCCATGTTGAACAAATGTCCCATCTAAGCTAGTCCCATTTGCCTGTGTTTTTCCCACATCCTTCTATACCTTTTCTATCCGTGTACCTGTCCAAGTGTCTTTTAAATGTTGTTATAATACCTGCCTGAATTACCTCCTCCAGCAAGACATTCCATACACCCACCACCCTCAGAGTGTAAAATAAAATTAGTTTCTCTCAGTTTCCTATCTTGTCCTGCTCACATTAAACCATGTCCTCTGGTTCTTGATTCCCCTACTCTGGGTAAAAGACTGTGCGTTCACCCATCTTTTCCCTCCTCGTGATTCTATTTAAGGCCACCCCACCCAGCATGGATGAGCTGGGCCAAAGGGTCTGTGTTCATGCTATCGATCTATGAATCAATGACTTCATTACCTGTATCCACGTGTTTCTACATCACCTCCTCCCCAAGACATCTGGTGGCTTCACTCACACATGTGTAAGTGTAAAATAATTCTGTAATGGTTGCAGCCACAGCCTTCCAAAAATAATATGGTGATGGGGCGGGGAGATTGTTGATACCATCCCATTTCAATTGACACTGATACAATGGTTAGGGATTCCACTGCATCACTACTTAGAGTTAGATTTAGCTCTTAGGGCTAAAGAAATCAAGGGATATGGGGGGAAAGCCATAACAGGGTACTGATTTTAGATGATCAGCCATGATCATATTGAATGGTGGTGCTGGCTCAAAGTGCCGAATGGCCTACTCCTGCACCAATTTTTCTATGTTTCAATGTTTCTACTGGAGGTAATTGAGATATTTAAGAATAAGGGGTAAGCCATTTAGATGAGGAAACACTTTTTCACACAGAGAGTTGAGTCTGTGGAATTGTCGGTGTTGAGCTGCTGGTGATTCGGCCCACACCACTCAACAAAGTCGTTGACAGTACCTTCCCTCCCCTCACTGGTGCAGCCCACGATTGCAGAGTCATCTAAAAACTTCTGCAGATACAATCTCTTTTATACAAGACAGTTACAGCATTTAAAAGATGTTTGCATGGGAAAGGAGTATAGAGATCAGGATCTAATACAGGCATCCAGGATGAATGTAGATTGACATGACATTTGGGTGGAAAGATTGGGCCGAAGGACCCATTTCTGTGCTGTAGGACATCATGAGTCTATAACTTTATGATTTATCTACATCCGTTCCCATCTGCTATGAACGCCACAGGCAGCATCGAACCAGGAACCATCTCTTGAAAGTCCTGGTTCTGACAAGAATACAGTATATTGAAAGTCAATAGACACTAGACAATAGGTCATTGACAATATTCAATGGACAATAGGTGCAGGAGTAGGCCATTCGGCCCTTTGAGCCAGCACCGCCATTCAATGTGATCATGGCTGATCATCCCCAATCAGTACCCCGTTCCTGCCTTCTCCCCATATCCCCTGACTCCGCTATCTTTTAGAGCCCTATCTAGCTCTCTCTTGAAAGCATCCAGAGAACCTGCCTCCACTGCCCTCTGAGGCAGAGAATTCCACAGACTCACCACTCTCTGTGAGAAAAAGTGTTTCCTCGTCTCCGTTCTGAATGGCTTACTCCTTATTCTTAAACTGTGGCCCCTGGTTCTGGACTCCCCCAACATCGGGAACATGTTTCCTGCGTCTAGTGTGACCAAGCCCTTAACAATCTTATATGTTTCAAGAGTCCAAACAGCACAATCTTTTGAACATCCTTCTACTGCAATAACACATCAAGTTTACCATCCATTAAAAAGAGGGAGCGTCGTGTTCTCTCGCACAGATTAGTATTTAGAAGAAGTCCGAGCAACCACTTGTGTATATGACCTTGGATAATGAAAACAGAAAAGAATCACTTTAGCCTTGCCACTTAGACTGCAGATTTCATTAACAGTGCAACACAGGTTGAACCGCATGAATAAAATTGTTAAATGATACTTTTCTCATAAATAACTAATGCTGCACACTACAAAAACTCCTAGATGGACAAAACACTCCTGGGAATGTTATCTGCGAGTCCAAAATAATGAGTTTTGAACACTGAAACCAATATTTATTTCCTTACTAAATTCATGAACAGAGTAGACATAAGTAATAAATTATGGAGTTCCTGGAGAGAGTTTTTGGTGGTAATTGGAGCCTAACATATCTGTGGGAAAATGACCCGGTACATGTTCGTGCTCCCTTCAAGTTATAACGACAGTGTCAAATTAGGAATGATTTTAGGTAAACACATCAGAGGCTAAAGAGCAGAGATGGAGTTGAGACACAGATCAGCCATGACCTAATTGGAACAAATCTATGAGACAAAAAGATTGGAAAATATTCCAGTATGTACATAACAAGCAAAACAGTGAAATGAACTTTCTTGGTGAAGATTCAACTTCTGACACATTCGGCGATGTAACCACTTTAATTAAACCTGCTAAAATCCATGGAGAGACAGGTTACCATGGAATCAAGTCATCTAAAGTAAATTAATCATCTTGAAACAATATGTTTATATTCAGAAGCAACATAACAGATATGTAACCCAATTTGCAGCAAACATGATTTATTGAAATGTTGAGGTTAAAATTTTATTCACCTGCTTCTGGTGCTCAGCTGGCAACCAAAACAGAAACCTTATTAGCATTCTTTATACAATATGTTTCCCTTGAAATGTGACCCAGCTCCCTTGCCCCTGGGGAAGGTAAACTTTGTGATAATTCTCATTCGCTGTGGCCATTCTGCAATGAAGATATGACTATGTTTATAATGAAGTGCATCGCATAAACATGTCTTAAAACACGGTCAGAAATTAGAGGAGGCAGATGGATTGGTGCTGTTTCAACTAAAGAAAATAAGGAAGATTGGATGTTTCTTATCTTATTGTTCTATTCCATATGCAGCAGCACTTGATAAGATGACTACTGAATAATAAAAGGAGAATCAAAATGCAATGTGACGGATGAGTGCCTTCCACAAATCAGCCCAAAATAACTGTGTTTACTTTTATATTATTTTAATTACGTTAAAAGGTCCGTGAGTTTTATGAAAAAAGCGGGATGAACAAATTCAAAGAAAGGAAGAAAGCAGTCTGAGTATAAATCTCGTTATTGTAACAAATGCAACATCGGAAACGCTAAACCAGTATTGTGCCTGAGGCAATTTGCCTTCAATGGATTTGCCTTTTTGAAGATAAACACGTGCTTAATATGGCCGAAATATGCAATGCTCGAATAAACAGGTGAAGGACGGCTTTTATCAACATAACAATGCACCCATCCTATTGGCACCTTTCAGTCCCAGATGCTTGTTTACAGCTTGTTTAAGATTTCCAGCGGTTACAATATGTCACTGAAGGGTCCCTGGTCCAGGGACTAACTCTACAGAACGTTTTTCCTTCCATTATTTATTATGTAAAAGAATATGTGTGTTATGATTGTGTTTATAATTTGTTTGGTTGTTTTGTTGTTTGTCTTTTGCACAAAAGTCCGCGAGCATTGCCACTTTCATTTCTCTGCACATCTCGTATGTGTATGTGACAAATAAACTTGACTTGACTTGACTTGACTTGAGTTGCATCATGTCAAGTTCAGGTGGCGCTGTACGCGGCAGCCTTGCCAGACGTTTGTCAGTCAATCAATTTTTTTAGTATTTCTAATGTATGTGTAAATGCCTCTCGGTATGTTTTTATGTGGGGGGTGGGGGGGGGCGTGGGGGTGAAGGGGGGAACTGTTTCCAGTCACTTACCTCGGGGGAGAATCGACTTTTCTCCAAGTCGCATTTTTGCCCTCCGTCGTGGCCTAACAACTTGGATTGGAGCTGCCTCTCCCGGAGACAGCCCGGAGCTTCAGCAGCAGGCACGGCACAGGCTTCCATCGTGGAGCCAGAAGAACGGCTCCGACTGCCGGCCTGCTGACTTTAACACGTCTGCGGAACTTCTAGCAGCAGGCGTGGAGTGGACTTTACCATCCTAGACTCCGGGATCCCTTGCCGGGGATCACCAGAGAAGAGCTCTTGGAGCTCCCAGTGCAGTTGGCCACGTCCCAGCAGCTCACTCTGGCCGGTGACTTCAACTGCATCATTTTCTGCGGCTGGATGATCCGGCAGTGCCGACAACAGACTGGACATCACGTCCAAGTTCCTGATGGAAACGGTAAAAGACGCAAAGCTGCACGACGCCTTCAGCGACCCTGCAGGCGGGTCACAGCCGCGGTTCACCTGGTCGAGATCAGACGGTTCAGTCCGGTCCCAGATAGACTTCCCTCTTCACGTCGAAGGCCGTCACGGTGAGACACACCGACCTCACGCTGGTGTTCTTCTCTGACCACTGCCTCCTTCAGGCTTCCTGTCACCTACAGGAGGACCAGAAGGCAGGCAGAGGGACGTGGAAGTTAAACGTGAAGCTGTTGACCCCAGAGGAGCTAAAGAGGGACTACGCATGTTGGAGAACGGTGAAGCCCCTCTTTGACTCCCCGACACTCTGGTGGGAAGCAACCAAGGAGAACATTAAGAGGTTCTTCATATTAAAAGGGGTTCAGAAAGCAAGACAGAGTCAGAGGGAATTGTGCCAACTCCAGACAGATTTGCAACAACTGCTCCTTCTGCAGTCAAGGGGGGTGGATGTGAGGGAGGAACTTAGAGAGGTGAAGGACCGGCAAGCTCGGCTCTTTACCTCTGAATCCTCCAAGATCATCTTCCGATCTAGGGTCCGCCATGTGGAGCAGGATGAGACGTGCTCACGTTTCTTCTTCCATAAGGTTCACAGGGGGAGCTCTGTGATCAACAGCCTTAGAGAGGAGGACGGCTCGGTAGCATCCTCGCAGACAGACAGACATGCTGAGGGTCTGCAAATCCTTTTACACGGAATTGTATGACAGAAAGGCCACAGACAGCACCGCCTCCCAGAACTTCCTGTCCTCTATCATGGAGGTCTTGGAGGACAGCAAGCGGGAGAGTCTGGACCAACCACTGACCCTAGAGGAGCTGACTGGCTCCATCCGCTCCTTTGACTCGAGTAAAACTCCCGGAAGCGATGGCTTACCGGCTGAGTTGTACTCGGCTCTGTGGGACTGGGTGGGCCCGGACCTGCTGGAAGTGTACAACGACATGCTTCTAGCAGGCAGCATGTCAGACTCCATGAGGAAGGGCAGCATTACCCTAATCTACAAGCAGAAGGGGGAAAGGAAGGATATAAAGAATTGGAGACCCATAACATTGTTGAATGTAGATTACAAGATCCTGTCTAAGGCCATCGCCAACCGGGTCAAGTCTGTTCTGGGACAGGTGATCAAACCTGTGCTGTACCTGGCTGGAAAATCTCAGACAGCCTAGCGCTGCTGAGAGATACCATCGCCTACGTGCAGGACAGACAGGTGGATGCCTGCCTAGTCAGCTTGCACCAGGAGAAGGCCTTCGATAGGATATCGCACACGTACATGAGGGACATGCTCTCCAAAATGGGCTTTCGGGGAGGGAATCCGAAATTGGATCCAACTGCTCTACACCAATATCTACGCGAGCATAAGAGGAGTGACATTGCCAGGCAGTGGGGGCACTCGGGTCAAAACCTCCCTGTACATGGACAATGTTGCCGTCTTCTGCTCGGATCCAAGGTCGGTCCGCAGATTGATCAGCATCTTCAACCAGTTTGAGTCGGCCACGGGAGCCAGGGTGAACCGCAGGAAGAGCGAGGCCATGCTCTATGGCAACTGGCCCAACCAATCTTCCGTCCCCTTCACCATCAAGCCTGACTTCTTGAAGGTGCTGGGGATCCGGTTCGGGGGGCTGAGGCATGTGATAAGAACTGGCTGGAGTGGATAGCCAAGGTGGAGAAGAAACTGGAGCTATGAAGAAACTGGAGCAGTGCTCCCTCCATAATTATTATCTAAATGGTGGCCGATTGGGAAAGGGGGAGATGCAGCGAGACCTGGGTGTCATGGTACACCAGTCATTGAAGGTAGGCATGCAGGTGCAGCAGGCAGTAAAGAAAGCGAATGGTATGTTAGCTTTCATTGCAAAAGGATTTGAGTATAGGAGCAGGGAGGTTCTACTGCAGTTGTACAGGGTCTTGGTGAGACCACACCTGGAGTATTGCGTACAGTTTTGGTCTCCAAATCTGAGGAAGGACATTATTGCCATAGAGGGAGTGCAGAGAAGGTTCACCAGTGATTCCTGGGATGTCAGGACTGTCTTATGAAGAAAGACTGGATAGACTTGGTTTATACTCTCTAGAATTTAGAAGATTGAGAGGGGATCTTATAGAAACTTACAAAATTCTTAAGGGGTTGGACAGGCTAGATTCAGGAAGATTGTTCCCGATGTTAGGGAAGTCCAGGACAAGGGGTCACAGCTTAAGGATAAGGGGGAAATCCTTTAAAACCGAGATGAGAAGAACTTTTTTCACACAGAGAGTGGTGAATCTCTGGAACTCTCTGGGTAGTTGAGGCCAGTTAATTGGCTATATTTAAGAGGGAGTTAGATGTGGCCCTTGTGGCTAAGGGGATCAGGGGGTATGGAGAGAAGGCAGGTACGGGTTACTGAGTTGGATGATCAGCCATGATCATATTGAATGGCGGTGCAGGCTCGAAGGGCCGAATGGCCTACTCCTGCACCTAATTTCTATGTTTCTATGTTTCTATAATGGGGAAAAAGTTGGGCATCAGGTGTGAGGTGCTCCCGGGGCTGCTGTACATGGCACAAGTGTGGCCTGACCACGAGGCCACAATGCACAAGTCGGCAGACAACGGGGGTAAAAGTGTGCCCAACGTCACCCTCACCCTGATGGCCACCTTCGTGTCTAACTCCCTCTTAAATATAGCCAATGAACTGGCCTCAACTACCTTCTGTGGCAGAGAATTCTACAGATTCGCCACTCTCTGTGTGAAAAATGTTTTTCTCATCTCGGTCCTAAAAGATGTCCTTAAACTGTGACCCCTAGTTCTGGACTTCCCCAACATCGGGAGCAATCTTCCTGCATCTAGCATGTGCAACCCCTTAAGAATTTTATAAGTTTCTATAAGATCCCCCCTCAATCTTCTAAATTCTAGCGAGTACAAGCCAAGTGTATCCAGTCTTTCTTCATATGAAAGTCCTGACATCCCAGGAATCAGTCTGGTGAACCTTCTCTGTACTCCCTCTATGGCAAGAATGTCTTTCCTCAGATTAGGAGACCAAAACTGTACGCAATACTCCAGGTGTGGTCTCACCAAAACCCTGTACAACTGCAGTAGAACCTCCCTGCTCTAATACTCAAATACGTTTTGCTATGAATGTTAACATACCATTCGCTTTCTTCACTGCCTGCTGAACCTGCATGCCTACTTTCAATGACTGGTGTACCATGACACCCAGGTCTCATTGCATCTCCCCTTTTCCATCAATACTGAACCCCCAATACTGTGTGCTTTAAGTTTGCATACTAATCTCTTATGTGAAACCTTGTCGAAAGCCTTCTGAAAGTCCAGATATAACACATCCACTGGTTCTCCCTTATCCACTCTACTAGTTACATCCTCGAAAAATTCTATAAGATTCGTCAGACATGACTCAGTGGGCCGAAGGGCCTGTCTCCACGCTGTATCTTTAAATCAATCTCTAAACTAAACTAATCATGAAAGGATTCATAAAAAAACAAATCCCATTTTATTTTCATTTTCTGCAGGCTACAATAAAATATGACAGACATGTGGACAATGTTGCTTGCAACCAGTTCAAAGTAGAAATGACAACCATCTCATGCTGTTATCCCCAGCCTCTGTGTTTACCTTCTGAACATCCATATCAGAAAATGAGACTTGCGAAAGGTTTCTCTCATCATTTCTACAGATCACACAGTGCAGAGAGGACTGCAATCCTGTACACCATCCATCTGGCAACTGCAATTAACCTTTCATCATCTCTAATTAACTTTTTACCTGCACCAGATTCTCCTGTACAGTTAATAGTGGCTGCATATGCAATTGCCAATCTGCAAGCTGCTTCTGAAAGTTCCATGTCATATGTTTTAATGCCACTGATACATGTTCAACATGATGCAGTCAAACTCCAGTTATCCACCATCCTCAGCTGCCAGTGCCAGTTTGAGGTGGCACGGTCGGGCAGCGGTGGAGTTGCTGCCTTACAGAGCCAGAGACCCAGGTTCAATCCAGACTACGGGTGCTGTCTGCACAGAGTTTGTACGTTCTCCCCGTGACCTGCGTGGGTTTTCTCCGAGATCTTCTGTTTCCTCCCACACTCCAAAGGCGTTCAGGTTTGTAGGTTACTTGGCAGTGTGTGAATGCAACTTGTCCCTAGTGTGTGTAGGGTAGTGTTAATGTGTGGGATCTTTGGGCAGCGTGGACCCGGTGGGCCGAAGGGCCTATTTCTGCACTGTTTCTCTAAACTAAACTAAACTAATGTTCTGGGCTTCCTCCATTGCCAGAGTGAGGCCACAAGCAAAGTGGAAAAACAGCACCTCATATTCCACTTGGGTAGCTTACAACCCAATATTATGAACATTGACTACTCCAATTTCAGGTAATTAATGTCCAAAACACCGCTCGCTGCTTCCCACCCTAGAACCCCCCCCCCCCCCCCCCCCATCTCCCCTCTTCCCTGTGCAAAATCTAGATGTGCACTCAGTTCTCCAATTTTATTTCCACCCTGTCCTCTTGCAACTCTTTCCTCCTTATTTCCATAGAAACATAGAAACATAGAAACAGGAGTAGGCCATTCAGCCCTTCGAGCCTGCACCGCCATTCAATATGATCATGGCTGGTCATCCAACTCAGTATCTTGTACCTGCCTTCTCTCCATACCCCCTGATCCCTTTAGCCACAAGGGCCACATCTAACTCACTCTTAAATCTAGCCAATGAACTGGCCTCAACTACCTTCTGTGGCAGAGAATTCAACAGATTCACCACTCTCTGTGTAAAAAATGATTTTCTCATCTCGGTCCTAAAGGATTTCCCTCTTATCCTTAAACTGTGACCCCTTGTCCTGGACTTCCCCAACATCTGGAACAATCTTCCTGCATCTAGCCTGTCCAACCGCTTAAGAATTTTGTAAGTTTCTATAAGTTCCCCCTCAATCTTCTAAACTCTAAACAAGCCGAGTCTATCCAGTCTTTCTTCATATGAAAGTCCTGACATCCCAGGAATCAGTGTGGTATTCACTACCTATCATATCTCACTACCTATTGTCTTTTTATCTCTGGCATTTGCCCAACTATCAGCTGATCAAAAACCCCCCTGACCTGTTGCCCCCATATCAATTGCCAGGCTTTGGCCCGCTCACACCACTCTTCCAGCTTTCTCCCACGCTCCCGCCCACTACAATCAGTCTCAAGAAGGGCCCCGACCCAAAATGTCACCTATTTATGGTCTCCAGAGATGCTGCCTGAAGCACTGAGTTACTCCAGAAATTTAAGTCTATTTTTTGGATCCAAAGCAAGTTGCTGCAAGCCTTAGAGTGGGCTTAGTTTGCCTAACAATGGACAAGTAAGCAGAGATAATGCTTTTGAGCACATCAAACTCTATAATCCTCATATGCATTAGAATATTGTCATCGGTAAATCCTTGCAAAGAGCATTCTTTACCTTTATGTTTTTAACATGGCTTTTTTTCACACACACCAAAAGGTTTTTATGTAAATGTCTCAAAAAAAAAATGATGGGATTCGCTGTCATGTTAGGCATGAAAGCACCTATGTGTACATATTAACACCAGATGTTAGCTGTATTTATGACAGATTTCCACAGCAACTACAACAATGTTTCAAAATCTGATGAAAATTATTTCACTGCCTTCCTTACCTAATGACGTTTCAAGTAATCACATGAAACATAGAACCTTACAATGCTATGTACAACAGTGATCACAACATCTACTGGCTCGCTAGGAGCTCATCCACCCTTTGACAGGTCTTGTTTTTGGCCCTGCTGGGAGTCCACAGCCCCCTTCTCACCTGGCAAACTAGGTGGGGGAGATGGTTTAGTCGCCGACTATCTGACCATGGAACAGGTACTACGGGATTACATGGGGAAGGGGGTTCTCACCCCCGACCTGACATAGAACAGTACAGCACAACAACAGGTCCTTTGGCCCACAATGTGTAGGAAGAACCTGCAGATGCTGGCTTACACTGAAGATAGGCACGAAAAGCTAGAATAACTCAGCGGTTCAGGCAGTATCTCTGGACAAAAGGGATAGGTGACGTTTCGGGTCAAGACCCTTCTTCAGATTCCTTTGCCCCACAATGTCTGTGACAAACACAATGCCAAGACCATCTCTGACCTGCCTGTGCATAATCCATATCCCTAAGAATGCATGTTTGGTCAGCAGACAAAGGGTCTTTCAGGGCGAGTTCCCAGTCAGTTTCCTTCTTTTTTCTTAACGTTTCACTGTTCAAATTAGAATGACCATCAGAGTTTTGCAGAAACTGCATCTTTTCTCGCTCCCTCAGTGATCCTCCACATGTGTCAGGTTGGTCATTACTGGTTTTGTTCTACAAAGGCAGGACATTTTACGACATAGAAATGTTACTTAGCCCATCAAGTCCATTTTAATGGAAAAGATGTCATCATGCCTAATCCTATTTTCCCATTAGCATGCATTAAAGTTGTAATGTAAGGAACACCAATGCTCATCCAGTAGGTTTTTAGCTGTGATGAAGAGTCCAGCCTCTCCCATCCTTTGGTCAATGAGTTCCTCTCAATTTTTCTCAAATTTGCCCAAACACTTTGCCCAATGCTAAGGCCAACAAGCCACACCAATGCCTCCAGTGCCACATAACACTAAGCGGCATTCGGTAAGCGGCGCGACTCTCATCAGCAGCGGCCTCTGCAGCCCGTCCGCGTTTTTATTATTTTTTGTCTATGTTTCCATGTAGTTTTTGTTATTTTTTTGGGGGTGTGGGAATTGCACAAGGGGGAACTGCAAATCAGTCCATGCACATAAACCCGACCTCCCCTTTGTCGGGAATCCATTGTCCCTTGGGGCTGCAACGAGGAGCGGCCTCCAACAGGAGAAGACCGGGGAATCTGGTGCCAACGACTCACCTCACCGTCGTGGAGCTGGCCGAGTCCAGAGCGGGTGGAGCGGGTGGTGGAGGTGCTGCTGCTGCTTCGGCCCGACCTCCGGAGATGGGGAGGCTGGTACAATGTGGCGTTCTGGCGGAAGAACACCGGGAGGCGGCTCCCTGGAGGGAGACCGCTTTTCAGGGCTCCCGCAACGGCGACTTCTCCCGCCCGAGTTGCGGGGTCGAAGAGCTCCTGGAGCGGGGCCTAACATCACCGCCCCGCGTGGCTTGGAATGGCCGCGGGACTCTGCGAGCGCACGTCGGGGGCTCTAACACCAAGACCCGGTGTGCGACCTTGCACCACCCGGCGTGGCTTTAATGGTCGCGGGAAAATCGCCATCGCCAGCCGGGGGCTTTGACTTTGACTCTGACATGGGGGGGGGGGGGAGAGTGCAGTGGAGAGATAAGTTTATTTGGCCTTCCATCACAGCGATGTGATGGATGTTTATGTAAATTATGTTGTGTCTTGGGTCTATGTGTTTGTAATGTATGGCTGCAGAAACGGCATTTCGTTTGGACCTCAAGGGGTCCAAATGACAATTAAATTGAATCTTGAATCTTGAATCTTGAATCTTGAATAACACTAAGGAAATAGTGCATGCCTCCAATCTCTATAGATTGAGGCAACTACATTCCCCAAGGCCACAGGGAATTGCACAGAAGTGTGAATGCAGGCCAGTCCATCACACAAACCACTCTCCCCTCCCCCCACCAATTCCATCAACCCTTCACGGTGCCTTGGGAAAGCAGACAACATAATCACGGACCACTTCCATGCCAGTCATCCCGTCTTCTCCCCTCTCCAATGGAGCAATAGATGAAACAAAAGCTTCAAAGCGCATACCACCAGATACAGGTACAGCTTCTTCCCTGTTATTAGACTACTGAATGCACCTCTCCTAAGCTGAGGGTGTAGGCCCGATCTCCCAACCTACCTTGATACAGCCCTTGCACTTTTTTTCCCTACATTTTCTCTGTAACTGTAACAAAATATACTGTAATTCGGGTATTTTTCTCAACCTGTTGTATTTGTACTCATGTTTTGATTATAAGAATCTCTTTAGTCAGAGGGTGGTGAATCTGTGGAATTCTTTCCCACAGAAGGCTGTGGAGGCCAAGTCAATGGAAATGTTAAGGCAGAGATAGATCGATTCTTGGTTAGTACGGGAGTCATGGGTTATGGGGAGAAGACAGGTGTTAGGTGGGAGAGGTAGATCAGCCATGATTGAATGGCAGTGTAGACTTAATGGGCCAAATATCTTAATTCTGCTCCCATCACATGACCTTATGACCTAATGTATTGTAGGATTTGCCTGGATAGCACACATAATAAAATTAATCTTTGTAAACATGAACATAACAAATATAATATCAATGCTCCTTGTTATTGAGCTCTCAAATGAAAAAGAGGTTTTTCCCATCCCTGTAGGCTTTTTATAATTTGATTAAGAAGGAACTGCAGATGCTGGAAAATCAAAGGTAGACAAAAATGTTGGAGAAACTCAGCGGGTGCGGCAGCACCTACGGAGCGAATGAAATAGGCACCGTTTTGGGTCGAAACCCTTCTTCAGACTCAAGAAGAGCCTCAAGTCTGAATAAGGGTTTCGACCCGAAACGTTGCCTAATTCCTTCGCTCCATAGATGCTATCTCACCCTCTGGGTTTCTCCAGTATTTTTGTCTACTTTGTTTAATAATTTGATATTCTTCTATTACATTTTTGCTGAAATTCCAAAGTAAAGAACAAACTAATAATAAGTTTTTTAATAATAAACTTCTTCAGAATAAACTTTTTTACAGTTCTGCCAGCATTCTTGTAGATTTCTTAGGAATTGTACTTGTAGATTTCTTAGGAATTGAACTTTGTACTTGATAGCACTTTGCTTTATTTCTCTATTTGGGCATGAAGGTCACAGCCCAAAATCTTTACCTTTCACTTACAATTAAAGAAGAGAAGGCAATGAAAAAAAAAAGCTTGTCAAGCAGTGTTAGTGGAGAGGGAAATAGAAGTGGCATTTCAGGTCAATTTCTCATTCCTTAACCATTTAGCGGCAGCTCTTTGTTGCTTAGACAACAGACATTAGGACGAAAGAAGGGTCCCTATGCAGAGTCCTCCAGAGATACTGACTGACATGTTGAGTTAAGGGCCGGTCCCACGAGCATGCGACTCCATGCGGCAAGCGCGACCTAACGTAGTCGCTTGAGCCGTACGGCCTCGCGGGACCGGTCCCACTTCTGGCAAGGCAGGGTACAAGGCAGAGTCCTACCGACTGCGAAGGGCGGTGAAGGACGCAAAGAGAAGGTACAGGGACAAGATGGAGTTACAGATGGAGCAGCAGGACACCAGAAGCCTGTGGCAGGGGCTACGGATTGTAACCAACTACCGGAGCACCCCTTCCTCATCCGCATGTGCCGGCACCTCCCTAGCTGACGACCTGAACTCCTTTTACGCTCGTTTCGAGAGGGGCAACACCACTCCAGGTCTGCCGACTATTGACAATACCGACAGCGGGCTGGCTACCGAAGCTGAAGGGAGGAATATGCACACATTCTCGCTGTCCAAGCACGACGTGAGGAGGGCACTGACACGGGTGAACACAAGAAAAGCTGCAGGCCCCGATGGCATCTCGGGGCGAGTACTCAAGTCCTGTGCTACGCAGCTAGCTCCAGTGCTCACTACATTATTCAACCTCTCCCTGGACAAATCCGTGGTCCCTCCCTGCTTCAAAAAATCCATCATTGTACCGGAACCAAAAAATGCCTCCCCAGCCTGCCTGAATGACTACCGTCCGGTGGCCCTTACCTCGGTAGTCATGAAATGCTTTGAGAGGCTGGTGAAGAATCATATCTGCGCCTTCCTCCCTCGGAACATGGACCCGTTGCAGTTCGCATACCGTCCGAACAGGTCCACGGACAATGCAGTCTCCCAGGTCTTGCACACCGCTCTCTCCCATCTGGACAGCCAGAAGGGGGGCTACGTGAGGATGCTGTTCATAGACTACAGTTCAGCCTTCAACACGATAGTCCCCACCAGACTGGCCGGGAAGCTAATGGAATTGGGGCTCAACACCTCCCTGTGTGCCTGGGTCCTGGACTTTCTCACCGCCAGGCCCCAAGTAGTCAAGATGGGAGGGAATACATCGAAGTCCCTCACCCTGAGCACAGGATCGCCCCAGGGTTGCGTCCTCAGCCCCCTATTGTACTCCCTGTACACACATGACTGTGTGGCTAGGTTCAGCTCCAATTCAATAATTAAGTTTGCTGATGACACTGTGGTGGTGGGCCTGATCTCAGACAATGATGAGAAGGCCTACCGGGAGGAGGTGGCTGATCTAGCACTCTGGTGCCAGGATAACAACCTCCTCTTGAACATCAAAAAAACGAAGGAGCTTGTAAAATGACTTACTACACACACAAGTCTTTTACTGTAACTGTTTATTAAACTAAGTCTTTTGCACTATGCTGTAGCTGTGGAGACCCACCTGGTGGGAGCGCTCACCTCCTTGAGGATGCCCATGGTCACCATATCGCGCAGAGTAGACTCCACGCGGCCCTTCATGGCAAAGGAGACGCGGTGTGCCGGCCGAATCACCGGGTCGACGCTGGGGTCGACAACAATCTTGTAGTCGCAGGGTAGTTTGCCCAGAACGTCATCAAAGCGGTCGGGGTACTCGGTCAGTGGGTCCATGGGGGCCTGCACCAGGTGAATGCTGTGGTGGAAGGAGACTAGCCCCAGGTCCTGACACGTCGCAAGTTGTTGCCCCAGGTTCTGGTCTCCAATTGGAGGCGTGGGTTCGAATCCCACTTCTGACACCATGTAAAATGACTTACTACACACACAAGTCTTTTACTGTAACTGTTTATTAAACTAAGTCTTTTGCACTATGCTGTAGCTGTCCGTGGTCATCACTGGAGCTAGAGAGCGAGCTAGAGGTGGGGACACTACAATTATATTGGAGACAATGGGTAGTGGTTAGTAATGGGGAGGTCACTAGGGTTAAAGGAACATGCACTGATCTACAGAGCTGATCATGGACTTTAGGAGGGCACATCATCCGAGGACGTACACTCCATTGAGGATAAATGGGGATCCTGTGGATAGGGTGAACTGTTTTAAATATCTGGGAGTCCACATCTCTGAGGATTTGACATGGTCATCACACGCCTCAGCACTGGTGAGTAAGGCAAGGCAGCGCCTTTACCACCTCAGGCAATTGAGGAAATTCAGAGTGTCTCCGAGGATCCTACAGTGCTTCTATGCAGTGGTGGTGGAAAGCATCTTGTCCGGGGACATTACCATCTGGTTCGGGAATTGCTCTGCCAAGGACAAGAAGGCTCTGCAGAGAGTAGTGCGTTCGGCCGAACGCACTATGGGAACTTCACTCACCCCCCTGCAGGAACTATACAACAGGAGGTGCAACTCCAGAGCAAACAAAATCATGAGAGACCTCTTCCACCCCTGCAACGGACTGTTCCAGCCGCTACGGTCAGGCAAACGCCTCCGTTGCCATGCAGTGAGAACGGAGAGGTTGAGAAGGAGTTTCTTCCCAGAGGCAATTCGGACTGTAAACGCCCATCTCACCAGGGACTAACTCTACAGAATGTTTTTTCCTTCTATTATTTATTATGTAAAAGAATATGTGTGTTATGATTGTGTTTATAATTTGTTTGGTTGTTTTGTTGTTTGTCTTTTGCACAAAAGTCCGCGAGCATTGCCACTTTCATTTCACTGCACATCTCGTATGTGTATGTGACAAATAAACTTGACTTGACTTGACTTCGATTGCCGGAGCCGTATGTAGTTGTGCGGAGCTGGTCCCGACATCACACGAGGCTCCGAAAAACTGACCGTGTTCAAAAATTCCGCGCGGCAACGGCCTGCCGGCCCGCAGCCGCCTCGACGCCGTACGTCACGTGTGAACTTCCCACGGACTTCGCTCGAACTGCATGTCACTCACTCGACCTACGCGCGGCCCCCGCTTCTGGTTTGGTCGCGCTTGCCGCATGCAGGCGCATGCTCGTGGGACAGGCCCTTAAGTCCAGCACTTTTGGAATTATTTGCCGATAATTTTTTAAGGATTTACATAAATTTAGCATAAATCATTAGGTTTCACTGATACATTTGTTGCCCTGAGAAACCCATATGTAGTCATTAAGCATCACGGTGGTGTAGTGGCAGAGCTACTGCCTTACAGCACCAGAGACCCAGGTTCGATCCTGACTACAGGTGCTGTCTGTATGGAGTTTGTACGTTCTCCCTGTGAACTGCGCGGCTTTTCTCCCACACTCCAAAGATGTACAGGTTTGTAGGTTAGTTGGCTTGGTAAATGTAAATTGTCCCTAGTGTGTGTATAATAGTGTTAATGTACGGGGATCACTGGTTGGCACTGACTTGGTGGGCCGAAGGGCCTGTTTCTGCGCTGTATCTCTAAACTAAACTAAGTTCACTAAGTATTAGTTTAGCCAATTTCTTATTGAATACATTAGCACTGTCATTGATAGAGTTGGTTGAGTCGTGGAGGCGGTTGCTGTCAGATTTGCTTTACATCCAATGATAAAAGCAGCAAGTATTTTCCAGAGCAGAAGATTTCAGTAGAATGCTGCTGTGGGTTGTAGTTGCTTTGCGATTTTGTATCTTTCCTGTTATTGATGTGATCAACTTTATACTTCAGAGACACAACGTGAAAACAGGGCCTTTGGCCAACTGAAGGGCCGGTCCCACCAGCATGCGATTGCATGCGTCTAGCGCTACCAAACGTGGTCGCTTGAGGCATACGGCCTTGCGGGGCCGGCCCCACTTCGATCGGCGGAGGCGTATTGAGTTGTGCGGGGCTGGTCCCGACATCGCGCGGGGCTCCAAAAATCTTGTACTGACCGAAAATCCCGCGTTCCAACGGCCTGTCGGCCCGCAGCCGCATTGAAGCCATACGCAGCGTCTTGACGTCGTACACAGCGTCTTGATGCCGTACGCAGCGTCTTGACGTCGTACGCAGCGTCTTAACGGCTTGTACGCCTAGCACGTGGCGTTGCGCGATGACGTCACCACCCGGCGTGCCATTGCGTGATGACGTAACCGCACGAAGCCGTGCGACGTCCAAATTGAGTCGGCCCGCCTCCTGCCCAGCTGATTGGTGAGTATGATGTCGGGACCAGCCCCGCACAACTCCAGACGGCTCCGCGGTTCGAATTGGGACCGGCCCCGCGTGGCCGTACGCCTCAAGCCACCACGTTTGGTCGCGCTAGATGCATGCAATCGCATGCTGGTGGGACAGGCCCATGATTCTGCACCGACCAGCGATCACCACATACAACAGCACTATTCCACACACACTGGGGAACATTTACAATTTACAGAAAACAATTAATCTACAAATCTGTACGTCTTTGGAGTGTGGGAGGAAACCAGAGCACCCGGAGAAAACCCACACGGTCATAAGGAGAATGTGCAAACTCCGTACAGACAGCACCCGTGGTCGGGATTGAACCCAGGTCTCTGGCTCTGTAAGGCAGCAACTCTACCCCCGTGCCACCGTGCCGCCACTGGGCCAATGTGGTATGAACCACACATGATGTAGATTATGATAATAGACTCCTCACAGGACAACTCTTATTTGAAATGAGATGTGTAGGAAGGAACTGCAGATGCTGGTTTAAACCGAAGATAGACACACAAAACTGGAGTAAATTAGCGGGACAGGCAGCATCTCTGGAGAGAAGGAATGGGTGAGGTGTCGGGTCGAGACCCTTCTTCAGAAATTAGATGCCGATTTGAGTGGCTTTTGAGAGTTGTTTCAGAGGGCAATCAAGAATCAATGGTATTTTTGGGTCTAGTATTAGTTCTTTAAATTAGTGCAGCAGGTAATTTGGTTATGCAGCAAAATGTGATAATTGTATCATCATTGTGATTGTGCAGTTATATTTTCTATTTTCGTGCTGCTTCAGAATTGCAGCACCAGAATCCTTATTTATCGCCAGGCTCAATGACAATGAACTATGAGAGATACACCACGAGGTTACTGACTGTGGTTGTGGCATTTCATTAAGTTTAGTTTAGTTTAGTTTGGTTTCCAACTTCGCAGTTAAGGGCCTGCCCCAATTGGCCGTCATTTGCCCCCCATTTACGCGACCTGGTAGCGTGTGGGTAGCGTGTGGGTAGCGTGTGGGTAGCGCGGGACGGGCGCATGGAGTGGCATGGAGGAGTGTGGCATTGCGCGCCGTATCGGCCAGCGCTCCAGGATTTCGTTCTGCACGAAATCTTCGCACTCCACCGGCCTGTCACGTAAATGACGGCCAAGGGAGACACCCCGGCGCGACGCAACGTCTCACCTCCAACAGCAGCAGAAGCAGACAAGCGATCGCCGAACTCGGCCTGGGGCTCACGGCCGTTGCGGTCCGGATCCGCCCCCACTTCTACTCCCAGAGCGGGGCCAAGACGATTGGAGATAGACACAAAACACTGGAGTAACTCAGCGGGACCGGCAGCATCTCTGGAGAGAAGCAATGGGTGGCGTTTCGGGTCGAGACCCTTCTTTCAGACTGAAGAATAGTCTTGACCCGAAACATCATCCATTGCTTCTCTCCAGAGATGCTGCCGGTACCGCTGAGTTACTCCAGCGTTTTGTGTCCATCTTCAAATGACATCACACGCTCCAGACGGCTGTGCGGGAACACGATGACGCGCGCGATCGTCACCTGACTGTTGCACGTCAGTCACTACCGGCCTGTCGCGTAAATGATGGCCAAGTGGGACAGGCCCTTTAAGTTTAGAAACAAGACAATCAGCATAACCACACCGTACCAATTCAAGTATGTGGAATTCCAACATTCTCCCTGCCATTACATTGCCAGGCCCTCCCCTCAGAAGACCACCAGAAGGCACCTCCAGTGCTATTCTTAAAGAATTAAGTTGACATTATTTGATGCGATCAATGTTTGTGATCATCATCGTAGAAAACCTGATGGAATCGATGACTCATTGGTTTTCTACTGTGTCATAAAAAGCGAGCAACATTTTGATAAATATCTGTAAAGGAAGCGCACTAAATGAAAATGTACAGAGTGGAGAGTTATATTACATTAGAGTGGGCAGCTCCATTTATAGAACTGGCACTGATGTAATGAACCAAATGGTTTCCTTCCGCATTGCTGCAGTTTCGAATTCCAAGCACAATTACTTTTTAACAAGTTAATTTGCACAGCAGGGTCTCATTATTGCCAGTCAAGCTAATAACTCCAGAATACTTACAAAAGCAAATTAACGACAGAAACTGAATTAAAAGGAGCTGGTCTTGTGCCAGCGTAGGCATGCTGGTTGACTTTCAGTTTATTGTAAGCATGTAATCTTTGCTAACTAATTACATCTCTCTGGACAATGTGTATCATTGTAAACATATTTCAAGGCCGAAGTAAGCAAACTAACTAATCCAAACCAAGACCATGTTTCTCAATAGGTTTCATAGTCCATCAAATGAAATAAAACATATTTCATACTGAATAAAAATAATGTGGTCATCTCTAATCTTGATGGTGACGTGAACATAACTAGAAGCAGGAATATTGTCACATGTATCAAGGTACAGTGAAAAGCTTTTGTTGTGTGTGAATCAGTCAGCGGAAAGACAATACATGATTACAATCGAGCCGTTTACAGTGTATAGATACATGATAAGGGAATAACGTTTAGTGCAAGGTTAAGCCAGCAAAATCCGGTCAAAGATGGTCCGAGTGTCACTAACGAGGTGGACCAGCACTGCTCTCTGGTTGTGGTTGGATGATTCAGTTGCCTGATAACAGCTGCCCCTGAATCTGGAGGTGTGCCTTTTCACACTTCTATACCTTTTGCCCGATGGGAGAGGGGAGAAGATGGGGTGGCCAGGGTGTGACTCATCCTTGATTATGCTGCTGGCCTTGCCGAGGCAGCCCGAGGTATAAATGGGGCCAATAGAAGGGAGGTCCCCATCCATCCCCACAAGGCTCCACTTCTTTTCCCCAATATCAAAGCTGATCTTTCAGCTTGGCTTAAATTTCCTTCATTATAGGCAGAAGGAACCATGCATGGAGTTTGATGAGGCAAGGCAAACGAGGGGAGGGGGGGGGCTAGAATAGGTGAACAAGGGAAAGACTGGTGAACTTGTGGAATAGGTTCGCTTACAACGAATGTAGCGCCGGAGACCCAGGTTCGTTCTGTACGCAGTTTGTACGTTCTCCCCGTGACGTGCGTGGGTTTTCTCCGAGATCTTCGATTTACCTCCCACATTCCAAAGACGTGCAGGCTGGTAGGTTAATTGGCTTGGCAAATGTAAAAATTCTCCCTAGTGGGTGTAGGATAGTGTTAATGTGCGGGGATCGCTGGTCGGCACGGACCCGGTGGGCCGAAGTGTCTGTTTCCGTGCTGTATCTCTTAACTAAACTAAAGGCATTGTTGGTTTCCTGAAATTCAAAATGTTAATGCTCATATTGACAGGTGGCATTAGAATAGGAGGTGTTTTTTAGTTTGCATTTGGCTGATAGGGCTGATAGGTTGGCAAGGGAATGGAAGGATGAGTTGAAATGTCATGCAAACAGTAGCTCGAGATAGCCATCATAGCGCACAGTGCATGTACTCTGTAGAACAGTCACTTCAGATACGTTTGGTCTCACCAAAGCAGTGAAGGCCACATGATGAGCATGGAATGCAATGGACCAGGATGGAGGAGGTGCACGCAACACAAATGAATTGTTAATTACATTACATTCCCAGAAGTCTCATAACCCCCACTGTACGTCACATCATAGATTGTATCCTTGGAGATTACATGTAAAGAAACACCTAATCATAGTGTCAAGGAGTTGTACAGCTTAGAAATAGACTGTAATCATGTATCAGCTGGCTGGATAGCATGCAACATAATATTTTCATTGTACCCTGGTAGAGGTGGCAGTAAACTAATAGACCTTTCGGCCCACCATGTCAATACTGGCTATCATGATCAAAGGTAAAGAATAATCCTTCCCTTGTGAATGCCAACCAGTAGTAAGCACTGGATACATTTGTTACTTCGCTAATCTATTTTGGAACAGGAATTGTTGTTCCTATACTAAATCTCATTTCAGAGCTACGTGCAGGGAGAGCCAATAGTTTGCTGGCAGATCAATAAAGCTGGTGGTGCAAACATCAGAGATGGTAATTTATTACAGGAAATGGGGGGAAAATTGTGTGGAGAAGTCCAAAAAAAAAAATCTTGGAATCTCTAAGAGAAATTCTCCCAAATTAGCATTCGACGTGTAACTAACTCCTGAGCTACTGAAAGTGTTGTGGTATTACCTGCTCTCTTTCCTTCACGCCTCAGCCATGTCTTCCAGCTGTTTATCAGAGAACATGTGAATGTTTTTTTTAAATTAAGGACATCTAATCACCAACTCCCACCCCCCTAATTCACACATGTCCCAATCTGAATTAGTGAAAGCAACACTTTATATTATTTCAAGAATAACATTTATTCATAACATATACAAGAAATACCCCCAAAAAAATCTAGCTTTCTTTCCATTCCTTGTGCCATTCAATAATAATAATAATACATTTTATTTATGGGCGTCTTTCAAGAGTCTCAAGGACACCTTACAAAAATTTAGCAGGTAGAGGAGAAACATGTAAGGGGAATGAAATAAATAGTAGAGACATGACTAGTACACAAAGTAAAGACAGAATTCAATACAAAACACAATACGAGGCAATTAATGCACAGATGAAAAGGGAGGGGGACGTGGGGCTAAGGATAGGCAGATGTGAAGAGATGGGTCTTGAGGCGGGACTGGAAGATGGTGAGGGACACGGAATTGCGGATCAGTTGGGGGAGGGAGTTCCTGAGCCTGGGAGCTGCCCTGCAGAAGGCTCTGTCCCCAAAACTGCGGAGGTTGTTCAAGTTATACATTCGGAATATGCTGGGATGTATCCCGATAAAATGTTCTTGTTGAGTCGGCACATTTGTAGTATCAGCACATTGTGCACAGGGCCCCATTGCCATTCAGAAGCCTCCTGAGATGATACAAACTCCAAGTGTTTGAGGGGTTTCTACCAAGAGCTTTGTCCCTCAACGTCTCACGACTACAGGATCTTAGACTGCAAGCCTTCCCCACTAGTCCTTTACATTGCTTGCACTAAGCCTCAGTATATTTCCAAGCACATAGTCCTCCAGACAGTTGGAAGCGATCCAACAATGGGCCTTCATGGCCAGCTGCAGCTTAGACTTTGACAAAGGTGCCAAAACCGGGAAGATATGGAAGATAAACACAAAATGCTGGAGTAACTCAGCGGGACAGGCAGCATCTCCAGATAGAAAGAATGGGTGACGTTTCGGGTCGAGACGCTTCTTCAGTCTAAATTCCTCCATTACTTTGTGTCTCTCTTTGGTGTAAACCAGCATCTGCAGTTTCACCGTACACAACTCTTGTATATGGTCTCAGTGAGCAACTTCTATACCCATTGCTCTTAATCTGGGATTGTATTTTATATATAGTAATAATTTACCGAACTGTAAGCACTCTACTTCAGAACATGTGATAATAAAGAACCATTGAACCACAACCATTAGAAACATAGAAAATAGATGCAGGAGTAGGCCATTCAGCCCTTCGAGCCTGCACCACCATTCAATATGATCATGGCTGATCATCCAACTAAGTATCCTGTATCTGCCTTCTCTCCCTACCCCCTGATCCCTTTAGCCACAAGGGCCACACCACTCGGCAAATCCTACAATAACTGATTAGGTAAACGTCTGTTGTTCCCTGTTTTCTCTCTTCTTTTTTTTTTTTAAACAGTGAATTACATTTGAAACGTTTGAATTTACAGGCTGTGATCCATCCATCTATCTACACTATTATTAAAACTCTCGTCTTCACCACTTATATCGCTAGGATTTGTTCGCCGCCTTCAGGGCCTATCCCACGAGCATGCGACTGCATGCGGCAAGCGCGACCTAACGTGGTCACTTGAGCCGTATGGCCTCGCGTGGCCGGTCCCACTTCGATCGCCGGAGCCGTATGGAGTTGTGCGGAGCTGGTCCCGACATCGCGCGGGGCTCCGAAAAACTGACCATGTTCAAAAATTCCGCGCGGCAACGGCCTGCCGGCCCGCAGCCGCCTCAACGCCGTACGCACCGCCTCGACGCAGTATGCAGCGTCTCGGCGCCGTACGTCACGCGCGAAGTCCCGCAGACTTTGCTCGAACTTCGCGTCACTCACTCGACCTCCGCGCGGACCCCGCTTCCGGTTTGGTCATGCTCGCCGCATTCAGGGCATGCTGGTGGGACCGGCCCTGTACGGGGTTCACTCAACCTCCACGCGGCAACCACTTCTGATTTGGTCGCGCTTGCCGCATGCAGGTCACGTGCTCGTGGGACAGGCCCTTAACTCACCATTCTCCTCAACTCAAAGCCACCAAGTTTTGTTCCGATCGGTGGAATAGAACAAAAGTTATGAATGTTTAAAAAAATCATGAGATCAGCAGATTGGTCTTCCTGCCTGTCTCTCACCATGAAGGTAACGCCCCTTCCGGCACCTGCGGAGAATAAATTCCCTGGAGGTGGGGCTGTGTCCGTGAGCAGCGCGCAGGCAGAGAGCAGGTTGAACCAGGTGTGACCACCCCCCCTTCCCACTTGCCCACACCCTCCCCCTTTCCCCACCCCCCACCTTCCTCCACAATCCCCTTCCCCATCCCCCCTTCCCCCACGCCCCCCACCCCCCCTCACCACACCCCCCTCACCACACCCCCCCTTCCCCACACACCCTCTCCCCTACACACCCCCCTTCTGTGCAGTTATGGGCTATGGGTGAGTGGTGGAATATTGCGTTGGGGAATGGGTTGCGTTGGGGAGACAAGGCCTCCCATGTGACTAGGGCCCAACGGTCCCACTTGGTCTAGTAATCTATAGAATTTCGGAATATGACTGCTATTGCATCCACTATTTTCATAGTTTAAATGCAGATTATTCGGCTCCAGGGGTTTATTCAATTTCAGTTCCTTAATTTTTCAAGCATGTACTTTAAACTAATTTTCTTTAATTTCTATTTTTCATTATACTCTTGGGTACCAAGCATTTCTGGGAAGTTACAGTATTTGCCTCCATTTCTGTGAAGTCTCAAAAACGTATTTGTTTAATTACTTTGCCATTTCTTTGTTTTTCATTATAAATTTCTCCCATTAATATCAGTAAGGGATTTACATTTGCCTTTATTAATCTATTTTTTTTCCATTTTACGGAAATGTATAAGCTTTCACTGCACAATTCCTCTCATGCTTCCCTCTCATTTGTACCCTCTTAATCAATCCTTTGGTGCTTTTTTAGCTGAATTCTAAATTGCACCCAAACTTTGTTTGGTTTAGTTTAGTTTATTACAGTATTGTCAGATGTACTGTGTCAGAGGCACAGTGAAAAACCTTTGTTTGAATGTAGAACAGATCATTCCATATTCATTGGATCCTCGACTTCCTCATTCACAGACCACAGTCTGTTCGTACTGGTGGAAACGTGTTAGACTCGATAACAATCAGCACGGGAGCTCCTCAAGGCTGCGTGCTCAGCCACCTGCTGTACTCACTCTATACTCATGACTGCGTAGCCAGTAACAGTGCGAACTCCATGATCAAGTTCGCTGACGACACCACTATTGTGGGACGTATCACTGATGGGGATGAGTCAGAGTATAGAAGAGAGATCGAGCAACTGTCCATATGGTGCCAGCGCAATAACCTGGCCCTCAACACCAGCAAAACCAAGGAACTGGTTGTGGACTTTGGAAGGGGTAGGATGGGGACCCACAGTCCCGTTTATATCAATGGGTCGATGGTTGAAAGGGTCAAGAGCTTCAAATTCCTGGGCGTGCACATCTCTGAAGATCTTTCCTGGTCCGAGAACACTAATGCAATTATCAAGAAAGCACATCAGCGCCTCTACTTCCTGAGAAGATTACGGAGAGTCAGTTTGTCAAGGAAGACTCTCTCTAACTTCTACAGGTGCACAGTAGAGAGCATGCTGACCGGTTGCATCGTGGCTTGGTTCGGCAATTTGAGCGCCCTGGAGAGGAAAAGACTACAAAAAGTAGTAAACACTGCCCAGTCCATCATCGGCTCTGACCTTCCTTCCATCGAGGGGATTTATCGCAGTCGCTGCCTCAAAAAGGCTGGCAGTATCATCAAAGACCCACACCATCCTGGCCACACATTCATCTCCCTGCTAACCAGGTAGAAGGTACAGGAGCCTGAAGACTGCAACAACCAGGTTCAGGAATAGCTACTTCCCCACAGCCATCAGGCTATTAAACCTGGCTCGGACAAAACTCTGATTATTAATAACCTATTATCTGTTATTTGCACTTTATCAATGTATTTATTCATGTGTGTATATATTTATATTATAATATATGGACACACTGATCTGTTTTGTAGTCAATGCCTACTGTGTTCTGTTGTGCTGAAGCAAAAGCAAGAATTTCATTGTCCTATGAGGGACATATAACAATAAACTAACTTGAACTTGAACAGATCATTCCTTATTCATCTCCGAAACAGCAGCTATTATCTATCCACTGCCATACCTTTTAATGAAATTCCCGCTCTTTCTTAGTCAATTCATGGTTCGTAATTTGATTCGATTTAGGAGTCAAGTTTCCGTTAAACATCCCCACTCGCCACTCTCCATCGTGATGAAGAATGCCATCATTCTTCCTCAATGAACCCGCACAAGGTAACTAACTAAGTAATGAGCGGCACAGTGGCTCAGCGGTAGAGTTGCTGCCTTACAGTGCCAGAGACCCTGGTTCGATCCTGACTACGGGTGCTGCCTGTACGGAGCTTGTGCATTCTCCCCATCACCTGCGTGGGTTTTACCCGGGTGCTCCGGTTTCCACCCACACTCCAAAGATGTGCAGGTTTATAGGTTAATTGGCTTTGTAAGATTGTAAATTGTCCCTAGTGTGTAGTGTGTGCTAGTGTGCAGGGATCGCTGGTCGGCGCTGGTGGGCCAAAGGGCATGTTTCCGCATGGCATCACTAAACTAAACTATTAATTAACACAACACACCATTCTAAGAAAATGAGCATAGTAGCTGCAAATTTCTTTGAATATATTGAATAGGACATGATGTTTCCCAAAGCTATTTTATCGGGATGCAAGTTTGCACAGCCTTTCTCAAGCAGATTAGCCAAGGTATTGGCATATTGGCAGAAGTAGCCAAACCAATCAATTTAATTTCATCAGTACAGTTCATGTCTTCTTATATGCAATGCCTATAAACCACGGGGTACTACAATTAACAATGAAACATTAACAGTTTCTCTTCCCGCAGATGGGTCCACTGTGTTGGGTCCACTGTTGTTTGTCATGTACATCAATGATCTGGATGATGGTGTGGTAAATTGGATTAGTAAGTATGCAGATGATACTAAGATAGGTGGGGTTGCGGGTAATGAAGTAGAGTTTCAAAGTCTACAGAGAGATTTATGCCAGTTGGAAGAGTGGGCTGAAAGATGGCAGATGGAGTTTAATGCTGATAAGTGTGAGGTGCTACATCTTGGCAGGACAAATCAAAATAGGACGTACATGGTAAATGGTAGGGAATTGAAGAATGTAGGTGAACAGAGGGATCTGGGAATAACTGTGAATAGTTCCCTGAAAGTGGAATCTCATGTAGATAGGGTGGTAAAGAAAGCTTTTGGTGTGCTGGCCTTTATAAATCAGAGCATGAGTATAGAAGTTGGGATGTAATGTTAAAATTGTACAAGGCATTGGTGAGGCCAATTCTGGAGTATGGTGTACAATTTTGGTCGCCTAATTATAGGAAGGATGTCAACAAAATAGAGAGAGTACAGAGGAGATTTACTAGAATGTTAAAGAGGGAACTGCAGATGCTGGAGAATCGAAGGTTACACAGAAAAGCTGGAGAAACTCAGCGGGTGCAGCAGCATCGATGGAGCGAAGGAAATAGGCAACGTTTCGGGCCGAAACCCTTCGGTTTCGGCCCGAAACGTTGCCTATTTCCTTCGCTCCATCGATGCTGCTGCACCCGCTGAGTTTCTCCAGCTTTTCTGTGTAACCTTTACTAGAATGTTGCCTGGGTTTCAGCAACTAAGTTACAGAGAAAGGTTGAACAAGTTAAGGCTTTATTCTTTGGAGCGCAGAAGGTTAAGGGGGACTTGATAGAGGTTTTTAAAATGATGAGAGGGATAGACAGAGTTGACGTGGAAAAGCTTTTCCCACTGAGAGTAGGGAAGATTCAAACAAGGGGACATGACATGAGAATTAAGGGACTGAAGTTTAGGGGTAACATGAGGGGGAACTTCTTTACTCAGAGAGTGGTAGCTGTGTGGAATGAGCTTCCAGTGAAGGTGGTGGAGGCAGGTTCGTTTTTATCATTTAAAAATAAATTGGATAGTTATATGGATGGGAAGGGAATGGAGGGTTATGGTCTGAGTGCAGGTATATGGGACTAGGGGAGATTATGTGTTCGGCACGGACTAGAAGGGTCGAGATGGCCTGTTTCCGTGCTGTAATTGTTATATGGTTATATAGATGCAGTCGGACAGGCTGAATGTTTCCAGCATTTGCTGCTGTGTTCTCACCAAATTAATTTGTGACCTATTAGGCCCCTCATTATGAGGGTGAGGAGTACAGGTGAAGTTGTATAGGCCCGTCTCACTTAGGTGACTTGTTAGGCGGCTGCAGGAGGCTATGCATGTTGCCGGGTGGTTGCCGGGGAGTTGCCTTCATGGGCGCGAGGAGTTCCCGCATTCTGGGAACTAGTCGCGGCCTCATTATAGTCACCGTGAATTTTTCAACATGTTGAAAAAGTAGCGGCGACTAGAATGAAGCGGCAGTGGAGAGTAGCGAGAATTCTCGTGCCGTAGGTGGGTCGCCAGGAGGTCCTAGTGGGTCGCCAGGAGGTCGAAGGTTCTCGGAGGTTCTCGTCGGTTGTAGCCGGTGGTGCCCGGTGAATTTCATTGGGGAATAAAAAAAACAAAAGCAGTAGTTTTCAGAACCAAAGATAACCGACCGGTAATGTTCAATGCCTGCCGAACTTCACAGCCGTGTATCTCTGGCTTCTTAAAAGTTGTCTCCACTCCTTCTTCACCCTCCTCCTCCCCTCTCCCTCCCCCCCTCATTAAAGGACTTACTGTACCCTGTGCCAGCCATCTTAATTACAGCGCAAACCTTCCTGTTCATCGTGGTGTGTGTCTGTATCACCTTGGCTTTGTGAATTTTTTAGACAGCGCTCCCCCTCGCTTGCCCTGTCCCCCGCCTGCATAACAGGCTGGTGAGGGAAGCGACGTGTGTGTGTGTGTGTGTTCCACTCTGACAGTCGCCGTTCCAGTTGCTGGTTTTTCAGGCGACTGCCAGCAACTTGACAGTCGCCAGCAGTCCGCTAAATAAAAATCACCTAAGTGGGACATGCCCACTAATATGGTTCATTTCATGTGCTGAAGTCCAACGAATTCACCATACATTTTGATGCACCTTCCCCAAATTAACTGAGCATTTAAATACCTTTCTAAAATTTAGATATCAGGTCTTCTGCATTTATTTCACACAGCATGTGGGATAGGCCAAGTGAGGATGAGAAACTGAAAATCGTATAAAATTCTTCTCAAAGTTTCATACACATGAAGTATGTAAGGTGCAGTAAGGCAGGAATGCTACATAAACTTAAGCTGCACCTGTGTCTATGTTTACAGACCTGTTTTGCTGCAATGTAAGAATGTCATTGTTCCATTTCAGTAAATATGAATTAAACATGCTTGACACTTGTGGAATGCAATGTGGTACAGAGTACCGTGGAGGTCCAAGAGTGGTCACATACAACAACCACCAATCTCACCATTGACTCTATGCTGGTTTCACATCTACCACAACTAATGCACTGGATTCAGTTCACCATTACACCGGGCTCAAATATCTAGCTCAACCCCATGCATTTGAGTTGGTTCACAGACATTCAGTAAAAGGTTCATAGGTTTTAGGAACAGTTAATTCAGCCCATCAAGTCCACTCCGCCATTCAATCATGACTGATCTATCTCTCCTTCTCAATCCCATTCACCTGCCTTCGCCCATAAACCCTAGCACCCTTATGCCCCCGTCCCACTTAGGAAACCTGAACGGAAACCTCTGGAGACTTTGCGCCCCACCCAAGGTTTCCGTGCGGTTCCCGGAGGTTGCAGGTGGTTGCCGGAGGTTACAGGTAGTGGAAGCAGGTAGGGAGACTGACTAAAACCACCGGGAACCGCACGGAAACCTTGGGTGGAGCGCAAAGTCTCCAGAGGTTTCCGTTCAGGTTTCCTAAGTGGGACAGGGGCATTACTAATCAAAAACTTGTCAATCTCCACATTAAAAATAGGTTTCCACAGCAGTCTGTGGCAACGAATTACACAGATTCACCACCCTCTGACTAAATAAATTCCTTCTCATCTCCTTGCTAAAGGAGCGCCCTTTTATTCTAAAGCTATGGCCTCTGGTCTTAGACTCTCCCACTAGTGGAAACATCCTCTCCACAGTCACTATCTAGGCCTTTCACTATTCGGTAATGTCAGTGAGCACAGATCCAGTGCCTTCAAATGCTCATCATATGTTAACCCACTCATTCCTCAGATCAATCTCGTAAACCTCACCTGGACCCTCCCCAATGCCAGCACACCCTTCCTCAGATATTGAACCCAAAACTGCTCAGAATACTCCAAGGAAAGCCTCAGCATTACATTCCTGTTTTTGTATTGTAGCCGTATTGAAATAAATTTAAATGTAGGTTAAACATAGAAACATGGATTTTCTTAATTTAAAATATTTCAAGTTAATATTTATGATTAATACACATGAGGTAAAATGTTTTCAAATAGGTTTTCAAATGTTACGCGACACTTAAAATGCGCAGCATAATTTTTAATTATTTAAATATATTTCAACTCTTTATGAATGTTCTGCTGATTGGAAAGAGTTATTTGACAGCACAAGCTGTTCTCATAGATCACAACGTTGACATCTCCATCCATCAGCAGAGCTGCTTCTGATCACTCCTTTTCTCCATGAATCAGCACATCACACCCCCATAATTATTGCTCAATACTCATGCATCCAAATCTATTACTGCCCGCCCATATCCATCACCACCAGCCCTTATCAACCAACCCTTTATAATTTCCATCAATCACCATCACTGCCTTCTCCCCAATATCATTACTCACCAACCCACATTCCATACCAGCATTTACAATATCTTCCCACCTATCACTCCCCTTTCCCATCAATCAACACCAATCAATTCCAATTTACCACCCCCCATTCCTCACATCTCCAGCATCCATCACCTTCCTTCATCCATCGCCATTTTGTCCCAGGTTGAACAAGGTAGGTCTTTATTCTTTGGAGCGCAGAAGGTTAAGGGGGGACTTGATAGAGGTCTTTAAAATGATGAAAGGGATAGACAGAGTTGATGTGGACAAGCTTTTTCCGTTGAGAGTAGGGAAGATTCAAACAAGAGGACATGTTTTGAGAATTAAGGGACAGAAGTTTAGGGGTAACATGAGGGGGAACTTCTTTACTCAGAGAGTGGTGGCCGTGTGGAATGAGCTTCCAGTGGAAGTGGTGGGGGCAGGTTCGTTTTTATCATTTAAAAATAAATTGGATAGGTATATGGACGGGAAAGGAATGGAGGGTTATGGTCTGAGTGCAGGTAGATGAGACTAGGTGAGAGTAAGTGTTCGGCACGGACTAGAAGGGCCGAGATGGCCTGTTTCCGTGCTGTAATTGTTATATGGTTAAATGGTTGTCCCTTCTCAATCACATTCTCACTCACCAATCTTATAGAAACTTACAAAATTCTTAAGGGGTTGGACAGGCTAGATGCAGGAAGATTGCTCCCGATGTTGTGGAAGTCCAGGACAAGGGGTCACAGCTTAAGGATAAGGGGAAATCCTTTAAAACTGAGATGAGAAGAAGTTTTTTCACACAGAGAGTGGTGAATCTCTGGAATTCTCTGCCACAGAGGGTAGTTGAGGCCAGTTCATTGGCTATATTTAAGAGGGAGTTAGATGTGGCCCTTGTGGCTAAGGGGATCAGAGGGTATGGAGAGAAGGCAGGTACGGGATACTGAGTTGGATGATCAGCCATGATCATATTGAATGGTGGTGCAGGCTCGAAGGGCCGAATGGCCTACTCCTGCACCTAATTTCTATGTTTCTATGTTTCTATCACTCTAACCCCCATCATCTGTTCTTCTGATATACCCCTGCCATTCAGCTACTCCCCCAATGATAAACCTCCCCTTTCACAATTGATCCTCATGGCAAACACAAAGGGATAACTCTGCGTGACACACACACCATTCACCACATCAACTCACCGATCACCACTTCAATCCAGTCGCAACAATCACTTCCACCCCGTTTATAATTTTCACCTCACCTTCTGACATACCACCAACACCTCTTCTGCCATCACTACTTCCTAATGGCATCCCTACCTCATCTTCCACCGCTGACCTTCCTATCCAGTCAATTCCTGCCCCCAAAACACCATCCCACCCTTCCTAACCCAATTGGTCAATGATGGTGGTTATCTTCAGTCCCATCACCCTTTTCCCCTATCTATCAAAGATAAACACAAAATGCAAGTGAAGTTATCCAGTGTTAGTCAGGCAGCATCTCCGGTGAAGAGGAGAAGCTCTCCAGAGATGCTGCCTGACCAACTGAGTCACTCCAGTGTTTAAGAAGGAATTGCAGATGCTGGAAAATCGAAGGTAGACAAAAGTGCTGGAGAGATTCAGCGGGTGCAGCAGCATCTATGGAGCGAAGGAAATAGGCAACGTTTCGGGCCGAAACCCTTCTTCAGACTCCAGTATTGTGTGTCTATCTTTGGTGTAAATCAGCATCTGCAGTTCCTTCCTACACATTTTGTCCCCTCTCTTTCAGCTTCCTTTCTCCCCCCCCCCCCCCCCCCTTTCTAAAGACCTTTCATACACCAAGTTAAATGAAGCACCCACTTTAAGCAAATGATCGAGAGGTCAATCAATGTGCAGGACTCCTACACTCTTCCAAGTTGACATCACCTGGCCAAAACTACTCATTAGCTCAGTTAACGTCTTGGGACAACATTTATCTTTCTGCACCACCCATGGAAAACCTTTATTTTTTCAAAGGCCGAGATGTTCTGTTTTAAAAAAAAATGTTGATGCTCAGCCAATTCTTCAGAGAAGAATGTGAAATCAAAAGAGAAGCCAAGTTATTGTGATCAGAACATTTGCCCCAAGTATTCTTTTTAATTCAGTTGGCCTGTAATAAGTTCACCGGGAAATTAATGAAATGTGTGTTTGCAGGCCTGTAAACCAGGCTTTTAACGCTAGGAAGAAGGGTTTCGGCCCGAAACGTTACCTATTTCCTTCGCTCCATAGATGCTGCTGCACCCGCTGAGTTTCTCCAGCATTTTTGTGTACCTTTTAACGCTTACAGTAGCTTCTAATGTTAATGCCTCAAATCTTATATTCATTCCGATTTGAACAATCATCATTTTAATTACTGGGTTAATTTGTGAAGAGAGTGAATGCTCGTCCAGACAAATTTAATCAGTAAAGATTTTCAGATGTCTCTCTGGCATTTCACAAGAAGCCCTGAAGAAAGCACAAATCACAGCTTAATTAGTTATACTTTAAAGAAAAAATGCTGCCGTCAGACCAAAGACATTTATGTACCTTGTTCGCGAAGACTGCTTTCTGCCTAATTCACAATAGATGAGAGAAAAAGCTGGCAATTAATATTGCTTTGTACAAAGTATCACAGTATTTCAAGTCAATACTGATGGGTTTGTTTGTGAATGAAAAATCTTTCTTTATTTGAACACTCTTTTGACCTCATCTTCCACCGCTGACCTTCCTATCCAGTCAATTCCTGCCCCCAAAACACCATCCCACCCTTCCTAACCCAATTGGTCAATGATGGTGGTTATCTTCAGTCCCATCACCCTTTTCCCCTATCTATCAAAGATAAACACAAAATGCAAGTGAAGTTATCCACTGTTAGTCAGGCAGCATCTCCAGAGAAGAAGAGAAACTCTCCAGAGATGCTGCCTGACCAACTGAGTCACTCCAGTGTTTAAGAAGGAACTGCAGATACTGGAAAATCGAAGGTAGACAAAAGTGCTGGAGAAACTCAGCGGGTGCAGCAGCATCTATGGAGCGAAGGAAATAGGCAACGTTTCGGGCCAAAACCCTTCTTCAGACTCCAGTATTGTGTGTCTATCTTTGGTGTAAATCAGCATCTGCAGTTCCTTCCTACACAATTTGTCCCCTCTCTTTCAACTTCCTTTCTCTCCGCCCCCCCCCCCCCCCCTTCTAAAGACCTTTCATATACCAAGTTAAATGAAGCACCCACTTTAAGCAAATGATCGAGAGGTCAATCAATGTGCAGGACTCCTACACTCTTCCAAGTTGACATCACCTGGCCAAAACTACTCATTAGCTCAGTTAACGTCTTGGGACAACATTTATCTTTCTGCACCACCCATGAAAAACCTTTATTTTTTCAATTTAAAGGCTGAGATGTTCCGTTTTAAAATAAAATATTGATCCTCAGCCAATTCTTCAGAGAAGAATGTGAAATCAAAAGAGAAGCCAAGTTATTGTGAACAGAACATTTGCCCCAAGTATTCTTTTTAATTCAGTTGGCCTGGAATAAGCTCACCGGGAAATTAATGAAATGTGTGTTTGCAGGCCTGTAAACCAGGCTTTTAACGCTAGGAAGAAGGGTTTCGGCCCGAAACTTTACCTATTTCCTTCACTCCATAGATGCTGCTGCACCCGCTGAGTTTCTCCAGCATTTTTGTGTACCTTTTAACGCTTACAGTAGCTTCTAATGTTAATGCCTCAAATCTTATATTCATTCTGATTTGAACAATCATCATTTTAATTACTGGGTTAATTTGTGAAGAGAGTGAATGCTCGTCCAGACAAATTTAATCAGTAAAGATTTTCAGATGTCTCTCTGGCATTTCACAAGAAGCCCTGAAGAAAGCACAAATCACAGCTTAATTAGTTATACTTTAAAGAAAAAATGCTGCCGTCAGACCAAAGACATTTATGTACCTTGTTCGCGAAGACTGCTATCTGCCTAATTTACAATAGATGAGAGAACCAGCTGGCAATTAATATTGCTTTGTACAAAGTATCACAGTATTTCAAGTCAATACTGATGGGTTTGTTTGTGAAGGAAAAATCTTTCTTTATTTGAACACTCTTTTGTTTTCTTAACGTTCTGCAGTTTTTATTAACTTAAAAGGTTTGCTGTTCTCTGCAGAAACATATTTCATTAAAAGCTTATGCATGTTCATGAGAAATTATGGAAAATACTTTAAAGTCAAGAGAAAGAGTATGTTATTGGCATTAATATTTTTTTGCAAAGAAATCAGCATATCTTTTTTGATTAAATCTGACTATATCTCACAAAAGAAATTACTTGAGACTCAGACCATATTAAGAAAATCCAACTGGACTTGTCAATTGGCCATGCCCAACAATACTTCTCAGTCAGATATTTTTAAGGCAGAGATACTGTAGATTCGTGATTAGTACAGGTCTCAGAGGTCATGAGGAGAAGGCACGAGAGTGGGGTTAGGAGGGAGAGATAGATCAGCCAAGATTGAATGGCCAAGTAGATTTGATGGGCCGAATGGCCTAATTCTAATCCTATCACATGACCTTATGACAATACTCTTTCATTCCGGACTCGTCACCCAATTCCTCTTGATTAGAGTCACACCTGGGAAGATATCCGCCTGCTTTCAGGTAAATTCTCTTCCAAAGATGAATGGTAATCTATAGATGTGGGCAGGCGGAGAAGGCAAGGGGATCCAGATAGCCTTAACACAATAAGCAATATGTTGGAATGCTTTGTGGAATGGGCCATTAGGAAGTAATAACGCAGAACTTTGATGAGGCCACATTTGGAGTATTGCTGCAATTCTGCTAACCCCATTGAAACAAGGATGTTGAGGCATTGGAAGCTTGGTTATAGGGGGGCATGGTGGCACAGCGGTAGAGTTGCTGCCTTACAGTGCCAGAGACTACGAGTACAGTCTGTATGGAGTTTGTACATTCACCCCATGGCCTGCGTGGGTTTTCTCCAGGATCTCCGGTTTCCTCCCGCAATACAAAGACATGCAGGTTTGTAGCTTAATTGGTTTGGCATAATTGTAAACTGTCCCTAGTGTGTGTAGACAGTGTCAACGCGGGGGGCGGTGGGGGGGGGGGGGGGGGGGGGGGTCACTGGTCGATGCAGACTCGGTGGGCTGATGGGCCTGTTCCTGTGCTGTGAAGTGCAAGTAAACTGAATTTATCAGCAGCGGTACAATGAAAAAAGAACACACAAAAACACAATAAAAATTTAACACTAACATCCACCACAGCATTCATCACTGTGTTGGAAGGCACAAAGTTTAGCCAGTCCTCCTCCATTTTCCCTCAACCCTCCACAGTCGCCGCTGTGGGCGTCCAGATGTGTAGACAAGGTAAAGTCCAGATAAACTCCAGTTAAGTCCTGAATCGTTGCTGTCCCACCGGAGACCGCGGCTTCAGGTTGGTGCAGGCCACAGGCCGGTGATCGAAGATCTAAAGACCCTGCCGCTCTGCAACCGGAAGCACCGCAGACCGCAGGGCTGGCGGTCGGAGCTCCCCTCCAGGGGTCCCCAGCGAGGGACCCCGCTCCTGATGGTAAGTCCCCACCACGCCCGCGGTAGAAGTTAGCCGCGGGCCGGCGGTCATGGCTCTAAACTAAACCAAGTGTTTTACCAAAATGACCCCTGGACTAGAGGGTATTAGCAACAAGTTGAGGTTGGACTGACCTGGATTGTTTTTCCTGGAACGTTGGAGGATGAGGGGAGACCTGATATATTATGAGAGGTGTAGATAGGGTAGACAGTCAAAACCTTTCATCCCAGATTGGAAATATCTAATATAAGAGGACATCGAGGATACATGATGAGACTGGTAACAATGAAGTAGCCATGGACTTCAGTCAGGCTTGTGGCAAACGTCCTGCGGAGGAGATTAGGCCAGATCTATGGATCCCAGACAGATTGACTGTGGTTCAAACCAGAGTCCAAGGAGATGGGTAAATCAACTTGCCACCTACAGCTGCTAATGTCATTCTGTAACGGGTATAGCTTGGACCCAATAGCAGCACAAAATCAGGCAGGTATAATTGGTAATGAACTTTATTACGATACTGTAACACAGAGTAGCAACACAGGAATGGGTACACCGTACTCACACAGAGGCTCAGGATTGAGCGAGGGTTCCGAAGAGGGGCAGGCAGGAGACGTAGTCGGGGTAGCGGAAGGTCCGGTAACCAGGAGATCCAACACACGATGCAAACAAACCAGCGAGGGACAGACGAAAGGAGAGTCGAAGCCAGGCAGGAAGTCGAGGAGCCGTTGCAGGGATACACCAAACAGCCCAGGAGAGAGGCAGACAGAAACCAGGAGGTACGGGACGAAGGCCGTGGTCGGGGACAGAAGGCTGAGGTGATATCCGGGAAGACGACAGGACGGAATGGTCAGGGGCAGGCAGGTTCGAATCCGTGTAGGCAGTCGGGAAATCGCTGGAGAGTCTTGCATGAATGCTGAGAACAATCTGGCACTGTGTGAACGGTGAGGAGAGTCTATATACCGGGTTAATAGGTGATCAGAGGCAACTGAGTGCAACAGGTGAGGAGAGTTGGGCTGATGAGAGGGGAGTGGCAGGCAGGCAGGTGAGGAGAAGGAGGGACCGGTGGAAAAGTACCGGGAGGTGAAGTGGATGAAAATGTGGAGAGGGCAGACTGTGACAGATTCTACTGTTGCTCCATAGAGAGTGTCCTGACACATGGCATCCTGGTGTGGTATGGCAACAGTTCTGCGGCTGACAAGAAGACTCTGCAGAGAGTCATCAACACAGCCCAGAAGATCACCAGCACATACCTGCCTGCCCTGGAAGAGATCTATACCTCTCGTTGCCTGCAGCTGGCATCACGCATCCTGAAGGACTCATCTCATCCCATACATCACTTGTTTGCCGTTCTGCCCTCAGGAAAGCGTTACAGGTCCATCAAATCACACACCACAAGATTAACAAACAGTTTCTAGCCCAAGGCCATCACCACTCTGAACTCTAGACTGAAAACCCCACCCCCTCCACCCTCCCCCGCCCCATAGCCAATATTTTGTACTGCTATAACACTAGACTGTGGAATATTGCACATTCAGACCTGACAACGTTTTTGCCGTTATTATTTGTAGTTATTATTTATCTGATACATTAGAGCTCCGCTCGGGCAGTGTGCCTGAAAATTAGTTGTATGTATTTACAATGACAATAAAGTGTATTGTTATTAAGAAATCAGCCTATTGAATAGTTGCCAACTAAGGGGCCTGAAACTAGCATGTGTCGTTCAGATGGATTCTGGCCATGATTTAGTAGGTTATGGAACTGCCACTAACTGCAGCTGCAATATTAAGTGATGCACTTCTCGTTACAGTGAATCACTGTCCTTTTGTCTATGATGTGGAGCTGAACGGTATCACTTTATTCTCGGTTATCATGACATTTAAATGACTAATTCAATGACGTACAGATCTTTCCTCTGGTTTCTCCTCTGTAAATCATGAATGGTTCAATTTTTCTCTATTGGCCTTCCCTCTTTCTCTTCAATCTCCATTTTCAATCTCCCCTTCCTATTCCCTGCTCTCCTCTTCCTCGTTGCGGCGGCGGCGGCGACCCGATTTAGGAGCCTCGGAAGGCTCGGCCGCGGGCCCGGTGGACGACATCGTCGGGAGCTCACAGGTCCCAGGTTGGTGACCTGTTTCTCCGGAGCTCCCGCAACAACAGCTGCGTCCACTGGACTGGAGGGCGGCAGCTTCGACCGCCCCGGGCCACGGAGTTTGAAACAGCCCTTTCGCGGAGCTCGGATTCAGCAGCGGGATTTACCATCACCCGGCGGGGTCACAACATCAGAAGCCTGGATCGCCTCAACGCAGAGGGAGAACACGGGGGGAGAGACAAGGACTTTAAGACTTTTGCCTTCCATCACAGTGAGGAGGTGTCTGGTGAACTCACTGTGGTGGATGTTAAATTTGTGTTTATTGTGTGTTTTGTGATTTTATTCTATGTTATGACTGCAAGGCACAAAATTTGATTCAGACTGAAAAGCTTGAATGACAATAAATAATACTTTACTTGACTTGACTTGACTTGTCCCATATTTCGGGGATGTACAATGGTACTTCAATAATCTGCCATCCTACGTCGGAAAAACTGATGATTTTGCTTGTAGCTTACCAGGTGATGTCAGCCATGCTCCCTTGAAACCCAGCAAGGACCTGGTTCCCAGGCTCTCATGGAACTCTTTGCATTTGGTTTGGTTTGTTTTACTGTTATTGTCACGTTTACCAAGACACTTGACCAACAGACAGATTCTTGATTAGTTCGGGTATCAGGGGTTATGGGGAGAAGGCAGGACAATGGAGTTGAGAGGGAAAGATAGATCAGCCCTAATTGAATGATGGAGTAGACTTGATGGGCCAAATCGTCTAATGCTGCTCCTATCTCTTATGAACTTATGGAGATACAGTGGGAAAACTATTTTTCTGTGCTGTCCAATTGCATACCATACATGAGTAGAAGCCATCATCACGTGCAATAGGTAACGCCAACAGAAAAATTATCAAAGTACACAAGATAATGGCATAGTGACAAAGAAAGTGCAGATTTAAAAAAAAGTGCAAATGACATACTGAAGAAGGTTGGAAGATTGATAATACATGCTTAGCTTAAATTTGATTGCCAAACTGAGTATTCGCAAGGATTTTTAAACAAATTTTTAATACAAATTTTGATTACAGGCTGAAAACTGTTTTGCTTTTCAAGCTGGATTTGTAGTTGTGGCACAATTATTTCCTATCAAGTGGCTCTGAGACACCAGGGTAATCTAGTACTGATCAATTTGCAACTAGGCAGCCCAGGTTGCAACTAAACAACAAGGATCTGTCTCTGCCCTGAGCTTTCCTCGCTTTTTGCATCGCGGTAATACTCATGGAAATACAGCTCCACATGTTAAGCAGAAAGAGCTATAGCAGGAGACAGGTTGGGGAAATCCAAGGTCGAACCCAATAATTAATGGCTGCCCCTCCTCCCACCACCCCCTACCCCATGCCCACTTCCTTTCCCCCTCCACCACCACAACCAGGTTCTATACCTCTCAGTCTACCATTCACTGGAGTTTAGAAGGATGAGGGGGCATCTTATAGAAACATATAAAATTATAAAAGGACTGGATAAGCTAGATGCAGGAAAAATATTCCCAACGTTGGGCGAGTCCAGAACCAGGGGCCACAGTCTTAGAATAAAGGGGAGGTCATTTAAGACTGAGGTGAGAAAAAACTTTTTCACCCAGAGAGTTGTGAATTTATGGAATTCCCTGCCACAGAGGGCAGTGGAGGCCAAGTCACTGGATGGATTTAAGAGAGAGTTAGATAGAGCTCTAGGGGCTAGTGGAGTCAAGGGATATGGGGAAAAGGCAGGCACGGGTTATTGATAGGGGACGATCAGCCATGATCACAATGAATGGCGGTGCTGACTCGAAGGGCCGAATGGCCTCCTCCAGCACCTGTTTTCTATGTTTCTATGTTTCTACCAGAACTGGTGAAGCTACTCAAATATCCCATTATCTATCACACTTCAGCAGTTCTTCCTGGAATGCGTGTGTGCAGGTTTCAGTGTAGGAGGGAAAGCATATGCTGGTTTATACCAAAGATAAACACAAAAAGCTGGAGTAGCCCAGCGGGTCAGGCAGCATCTCTGGAGGAAAGGAATAGGTGACATTTCGGGTCAAGACCCTTCTTCAGACTGCTAGAAAGGTTCCAGTCTGAAGAAGGGTTTTGACCCGAAAAGTCTCCTCTTCTTTTTCTCCAGATGCTGCCTGCCCTGCTGAGTTAAACCCCTGTCCCACCGTACGAGTTAATTCCAAGAGTTCTCCCTGATTCAAACTCGGAGATTTATGGTAATGGCCACTCGTCAGTATTCGGGGCTCTCGTGGACATTTTTCATTAAGTTGAAAAATCTTCACGAGCCTTCCCGTGCTTACCTGCCGTTAGCGAGTCTTCCCGAGAACCTGCCGTCAACGTTAAGAGACGTCCCCGAGCTCCGACGTACCCGCTACGTTCATTCTCCGTGCTTACCACGAGTTTGATTTTTTTTAAACTCGGGAGAGCTCTTGGAATGAACTTGTACAGTGGGACAGGGCTTTCTCTCTGGCTTTTTGTGTCTATCTGGTGCAGATGTTAGGCAGGGAGCAGGTTTCAGCCATGACTGTGCTGACAAAGACTAACTTCCTAAAAGCACACAGAGAACAAATGACTCTGTGACAAATTACCTTTGGAAGCCACACCAATAAATTGTTATTGCCTAACAAGGGCGATCAGAAGGAAAACTAGCAGGTTTGATGACTGACTTCACATGAGGCAGCCACATTTTGACTTTACATTTATTTAAAAAGCAAACATTGATTTGCCCTCATATTCAAAGCTTTCTCATAGACATTTTTTGATGAATTACGTTAGGTAGGCATGCAAGCTCTGAACTCCTCAGATCAGATTAAAATTTGCTGAATCCATTGTATGAGAAGCATTGAGAGAGTGTAACCGCTGGAAACATCAATATATAGATTTAGCATCCATATGCATTTTAATGGGGACTGTGCATTTTAAAATCACTGTAGTGCTACTTTTGTTTGATATCCTGGGTCATTTATTGACTAAATGGTTTGTACTTATATTCTTTGATGATTTTCAGGAGATAACCTTACTACAGTTGCCCATCTCAAGTTTCTTATTGATTGTCTAATTGTTATGTATATTTGATACTTTCAAATAAGCTAGTTCTCAGGCTTAAGGTAATGCATTATTTTGCATGGTCTTAGGATGAGTAAATAATTTAAAAACATGAGTGAAGTTGCAATAAATGTATTCATTTAACATTTTTAACAAATGAATGAAGCTTGGTTCTGATATATTTTAACAATTTTAGGTCACTTCCACAATGAATCCATGACATGCTTCTTGGTTAAAGAATATTTTTCACAAGAAAATGCGTTGTTTCAGTACAAGTTAGTCATTCCATAGAAACATAGAGAGAAACATAGAAACATAGAAAATAGGTGCAGGAGGAGGCCATTCGGCACCAAGCCAGCACCACCATTCATTGTGATCATGGCTGATCGTCCCCTATCAATAACCCGTGCCTGCCTTCTCCCCATATCCCTTGACTCCGCTAGCCCCTAGAGCTCTATCTAACTCTCTCTTAAATCCATCCAGTGACTTGGCCTCCACTGCCCTCTGTGGCAGGGAATTCCATGAATTCACAACTCTCTGGGTGAAAAAGTTTTTTTCTCACCTCAGTCTTAAATGACCTCCCCTTTATTCTAAGACTGTGGCCCCTGGTTCTGGACTTGCCCAACATTGGGAACATTTTTCCTGCATCTAGCTTGTCCAGTCCTTTTTTTAATTTTATATGTTTCTATAAGATGCCCCCTCATCCTTCTAACCTAAGTGAATACAAGCCTAGCCTTTTCAATCTTTCCTCATATGACAGTCCCGCCATCCCAGGGATCAATCCATTCCCTGGGGTCATTGAATAAGTGATGCTGTCCCATAAAGAATATAAAGTCCCAAAATAATGAACTTTGAAACAATCCAGTGTTTATCCTCCTCCTCCTCTTTCCCCTGGTCCCTCTCTCCACACTACTAAAGCTCCAAACTGCCTGAGCTGCAAACACGCACCTTTCCCTCCGTTCTCTAGTATCTCAACACCCCTCTCCCCTCACCGTCCCTTTCCACGCCTCTCCGATGCATAGAATTAGCTCTGTAACTAAATAGGGGCAAGGGGACTAACACAATGTTTAAGAAACAATTGGACAGGTACATGGATTACCTAAACAGGTTTAGAGGGATATGGGCCAAACGCAGGTGGGACTAGTGTAGATGGGACGTGTTGGCTGGTGTGGACAAGCTGGGTCGAAGGATCTGAATAACTATGACTTGATTTGTCTAATTAGCACTTTCTGCATGATCACCCATGTAATATTACCCAACCCTACCAATCTCTCACCTCCAAATGTCCTGGCCTAGTAAAACCCTAGACAAGCAAGGGGACGTGCTTTTAAAAGCAGTACAGACCAAAGAGAGAGGAAAGGCAAGACTCAGAAGGTGATTAGGCCAAGAAAGAGGAAGAATTCAAGCAGATCATCTGGGTGAACAAACATTTCAAATGATTGTTGAAGAGAAATGAATGAATAAATTATTTCTAAATCACAGCTTGCTACCGATGCAAGAATAAAATAATTGCATCATACATTCAAATAAGTCTAAGATTGCATAGTCTTATAAACAAATAAACACAATCAGATGGATATGAGAGGTTTTGACGTCAGAGCATAACAAAGTGGTTTTAATTAATGTTCAACTTATATTTTAATCCTTGAGTATACAATGTAACGTTTTACGGTCTTGAAAAGCAGTCTCAGCTGTATCTATCAACATTGTCTTTATCCCCTGCAAAACAAAGTGGATTTTTGGATTGCAGCTGATGGCTGAGTGAGTACATCAAGTGCTTGAAGCAGGGCAGTTGGACTCTCCGACTGTTTCAAATGAAGCAAACTCAGCAGAAACATTCTTAGGGTTGAGATGTTGTCAGTTTCATCAGTTGTTGCAAATGATTATTATCCTGTAACCACTGATGAAAATGTAATATATTTTAAAAGCTTTGAGTAATGGGCCTGTCCCACTTAGGCGATTTATTAGGCGACAACTGGCGAATACGACAATGGAAGTCACTGAAGTCGGCACTAGCGACAACCTACGTCACCTGGCGACAACCCACGACCGAAACTACATCAAGCATCTACGAAAAATGTTGAACATGTTGAAACTCCAGCAGCAACCAGAAAGACATTACGACTCTTTGGGGGACTGAGGAGATTACTCACGACCATACAGGCGACACCATGTGGCGATAGCCTAATCGCCAGTAGTCGCCTAAGTGGGATAGACCCATAAGGATTGGTTCAAATTATCCATTGTGCCTAGATAGTTGAATAGTTTGAACACTCTGGGGTCAATGGTTCTTTATTGTCAGATGTACCAAGGTACAGTTAAAATCAATTTCTGCATACAGTTTAGTAAAAATCTTATGAGACATAAGCACAATCATACTTAAGTACAAGAATGTAAGAACAATAGATTATACGGTGGCAGTACACAAGAGTCACCATGTTTCTAGAGGCATTCTAGTTGAATGATACTTTATTGTCACATGTGACAAGTCACAGTGATATTTTTTGTTTTGCAAACCCAAGGTATGCAAAGAGTCACCACTTAAAGGGCGCCAGCACAGTTACAATAGACAATAGACAATAGGTGCAGTAGGCCATTTGGCCCTTCGGGCCAGCACCGCCATGCAATGTGATCATGGCTGATCATCACCAATCAGTACCCCGTTCCTGCCTTCTCCCCATATCCCCTGACTCTGCTATTTTTAAGAGCCCTATCTAACTCTCTCTTGAAAGCATCCAGAGAACCTGCCTCCACCACCCTCTGAGGCAGAGAATTCCGCAGACTCACCACTCTCTGTGAGAAAAAGTGTTTCCTCGTCTCCGTTCTAAATGGCTTACTCCTTATTCTTAAACTGTGGCCCCTGGTTCTGGACTCCCCCAACATCGGGAACATGTTTCCTGCCTCTAGCGTGTCCGAGCCCTTAACAATCTTACATGTTTCAATGAGATGCCCTCTCATCCTTCTAAAGTATCCTACGCCAGTTTCTGCTTTGGACCCCCCCTTTCCCCTCCGTCACGTCAGATCCCCTGCACCGAGTCCACCTTTGTTCTCCATCCACCCCACAAAGTAAAATTAATTAATTAACCAACAAATTAATTAATTAACTGCTTCAATCATTTCTTCCTTCATTCCAGCATCATCTTGCATCCTTCAAGTTTTGAAGTTCCTGGAGGTGTTACTGCATTGGAGTTGGGGGTATCTGCCTGGCAGGTGATGTTGTCAAGGTCCCCCACCGCTGCTCCTCCACTCCGTACCGCTGCAGTCTGCGCCTGATCCACGCACCCCTGCCATCTGGAACGGTATCTGATCCAATCAATCCCCCGGCTGCTGCAGAGCCTCCAGCGGCCTCTCGACCAACGCAACCACCCGGACACATTGATCCACTGGCACGCTGTCCCTCGCCTCACACGGCCAGCGCTCCCGCTCCGAGCTCCAGGGCACCTCCTGCAGCCAACACACAACACCCAGAGTGACCAAGAGGGTACAGGAGCTGAGCTCCAAGCCCGCTCACTGTCACCGTTCCTTTCCTCCGACCACCACAACCACCATCTTGCAGGATTTCACTATGGCTTGAGAACTTGAGAGATTGTTTTTTTTCCAAGATCGAATCTCTTGCAATTTCTTTTGATAGAAATTAGAACTTAGAATTTAGAGATAGCAGGAGGGAACTGGCCCTTCGGCCCACCGAGTCCGCACTGACCAGCGATCACCCCGTGCACTAGCACTATCCTACACGCAAGGGACATTTTATAATTTACAGAAGCCAATTGACCTACAAACCTGCATGTCTTTGGAATGTGGAAGGAAACTGGAGTACCCGGAAAAACCCACGTGGTCACAGGGAGAACGTGCAAACTCCACAGAGGCTACACCCATAGTTAGGATCAAACCCGGGTCTCTGGCGCAGAAAGGCAGCAACCCTAACCCTAACCCTAAGCCTAACCCTAACCCTAACCCTAACCCTAACCCTAACGAAAAGATCCCATTTCCTCACTTCCACCAATCACCAACTTTAAATTGCCAATAAAAATGGAATCAACATTTTAAGAAAGAGGAGTAAAAATAATCATCAAATTAATTTTCGAGAGTCACACATGATGAACAAGGTAATGTAGATCTTGGAAGACTCTAATTCAGATTCAGATTCAGATTCAATTTTAATTGTCATTGTCAGTGTACAGTACAGAGACAACGAAATGCATTTAGCATCTCCCTTGAAGAGCGACATAGCAAACGATTTGAATAAAAAATAATAAGTGTCCGGGGGGGGTGGTGATTGGCAGTCACCGAGGTACGTTGTTGAGTAGAGTGACAGCCGAAATTCAAACTTATGAGAGAGTTGTACAGCATGGAAACAAATCTACACTAGCCCCACCTGCCTGCGTTTGGCCATTATCCCTCAAAACCTGTCCTATCCACGTTGAGGAACAAACAGGGAGAATAGAAAGAAATGACTGAAAACAAAACAAATTTCTGCCTCCTTTTAACATGGTTTTAATTTGAAAACTCAACCAGAATATGAAATATCAAACAGATACAGGAACTTGCATATTTTGTCCAATTAACCACTTTAAGCAGTGTTATAGAGTCATGGTGATACAGTGGAAACACAGGCCCTTCGGCCCAACTTGCCCACACCGGCCAACATGTCCCAGCTACACGAGTCCCACCTGCCTGCGCTTGGTCCATATCCCTCCAAACTTGTCCTATCCATGATCTTTTCATAGCTACAGTATGACAGCAATTTCTGACATATATTACCTCTCAAATTAGTCTTGTGAATATTTTATGGTATAATGATGATACCAAAATGCAGATGCAGATGCAGTACATTTTATGCTTAATCATATTCCTAAACATGCACAGGAAATGCTTGCTGAATCAGCATAAATGCCTAACATGAATCACTGGTTGATTCTGACTACGTACACAAATATGCACACCACAAAAGTTTAGAGGTTCTTTTTATTGTTACAGCATCATGATACATTGGAGTTTGATTTTGTCTTTTCAACGCAGTGAAGTCCCATTATTCCCCCCCCTGAAAATACCTTCCTAGTGTTTGCAGCAAAAAGTCAATAACCAAAGAGGTAATAGTACTGGCATTGACCTCAACTAACGTCAGCTACGTATATCCTCCTACGCTATCATGCCCCCACAAAAAAAACCACCATTCCTGCTAGCACCACTTCCGGCTAACATCTAAACATAAAAACATTAGAAAATAGGTGAGCCCAATTTTAGTCTTCTCCCCAAAATCGGCCCAACGAACTGTCCTGGCAGAATCATTGCCATAATTTCAACGTACGTCGATCATCCTATCCCCCTTGATCATCCCTACCTATTTCAATAGACAATATCCCATCCCTGCCTTCTCTCCATACCCCCTGATCCCTTTAGCCACAAGGGCCACATCTAACTCCCTCTTAAATGTAGCCAATGAACTGGCCTCAACTACCTTCTGTGGCAGAGAATTCCACAGACTCACCACTCTCAGTGAGAAAAAGTGTTTCCTCGTCTCCGTTCTAAATGGCTTACTCCTTATTCTTAAACTGTGGCCCCAGGTTCTGGACTCCCCCAACATCGGGAACATGTTTCCTGCCTCTAGCATGTCCAAGCCCTTAATAATCTTTGTCCAAAACACCTCACATGCTCTTCGGCTCTTCAATGGCTTCCATTATCCGGGTCCCCACACCCTCATCTTGACTATGGATGTCCAGTCACTCTATCCCCCAACAGAAAGGTCTTAAAGCCCTCCGTTTCTTCCGCGGCTGCAGAACCAGCCAATTTCCGTCTACTAATACTCTCCTCCACCTAGCTGAGCTGGTCCTTTCCCTCAACAACCTTTCCTTATACTCCTCCCACTTCCTGCAAATCCAAGGCATAGCTATGGGCACTCACATGGGCTCCAGCTATGCCTGCCTCTTTGTAGGGTACACCAAACAATCCCTGTTCCAGGCGTACGCTGGCCCTATCTCCGAACTCTACCTCCGCTACATTGACCACTGCATTGGTGCCACCTCATGCACCCATGCAGAACTCACTGACTTCATCAACTTCTTGACTAATTTCAATCCTACACCCAAATTCACTTGGACCATCTCCGACATCTCCCTGTCCTTTCTAGATCTCAACATCTCCATCACAGGAGACAGACTATTGACCGACATCTACTACAAACCTACTGACTCCCATGGCTATCTAGACTACACTTCTTCCCACCCTGCTTCCTGTAAAGACTCTATCCCCTACACCCAATTCCTCCGTCTTTGCCGTATCTGCACTCAGCATTAAGTTTTCCATACCAAGTCATCAGAGATGTCTTCATTCTTTAGGAAACGGGGGTTCCCCTCTTCCATTATAGATGAGGCTCTCACTAGGGTCTCCTTGATATCCCACAGCTCCGCTCTTACTCACCCTCCCCCCATTCGTAACAAGGACAGAGTCCACCTTGTCCTCACCTTCCACCCCATCAGTCGTCGCATACAGCATATAACCCACCAATATTTTCACACCTCCAACGGGATCCCACAACTGGCCACATCTTCCCATCTTCACCCCTTTCTGCTTTCCACAGAGACCATTCCCTCCACAACTCCCTGGTCAACTTGTCCTTTCCCACCCCAACCTCCCCCCCCCCCTCCCCCCCAGGTACTTTCCCCATCAACCGCAGGAGATGCAACACCTATCCCTTTACTTCCCCCCTCAACTCAAGCCAAGGACCCCAACAATTGTTCTGGGTGAAGCAGAGATTCACTTGCAACTCCTCCAACCTCATCTACCGTATCTGCCGTTCCAGATGTCAACTCCTATACATCGGCGAGACCAAGCGCAGGCTCGCCGATCGTTTCGCTGAACACCTCCACTCAGTTCCCCTTAACCTACCTGATCTCCCGGTTGCTCAGCACTTCAACTCCCCCTCCCATTCCCAATCTGACCTTTCTGCCCTGGGCCTCCTCCATTGTTAGAGTGAGGCCCAGCGCAAATTGGAGGAACAGCACCTCATAATTCGCTTGGGTAGTTTACACCCCAGCGGTATGAACATTGACTTCTCTAACTTCAAATAGCCCTTGCTTTCCCCCTCTGCCCATCCCCTCCCCTTTCCCAGTTCTCCCATCAGTCCTAGTCCCAACATCAGTCTGAAGAAGGGTCTTGACCCGAAACATCACCCATTCCTCTCTCCAGAGATGCTGCCTGGCCCGCTGAGTTACTCCAGCATTTTGTATCTACACAGTTCCTGACATCTCTATGGTCAAGAGGGTGAATCCATACAAAGACGACATAGCTAATATTCAAAGACATCTTTAATCCCTCGCCTCTGTGCACTGAAGTTGCTACTTGTCCAAATTATCAGCCAGCAAGAAGAGCACTCACATCCACTGCAAAGAAGTGCTTCGAGAGCTTGGTTAATGCACGAATCAATTCAGAAATTCCCTGCATCAAGTTGCCTCTCAACACAATAGCTCAAATGCAGATCACGGGGTGGTCACTGTGGTGCAGCGGTAGAGTTGCTGCCTTACAGTGAATGCAGTGCCGGAGACCCGGGTTCGATCCCGACTACGGGTGCTGTCTGTACTGTTCTCCCCGTGGATTTTCTCCAAGATAGAAACATAGAAAATAGGTGCAGGAGTAGGCCATTCGGTCCCTTCGATCCTGCACTGCCATTCAATATGATCATGACTGATCATCCAACTCAGTATCCCGTTCCTGCCTTCTCTCCATACCCCCTGATCCCTTTAGCCACAAGGGCCACATCTAACTCTCTCTTAAATATAGCCAATGAACTGGGCCTCAACTACCTTCTGTGGCAGAGAATTCCACAGATTCACCACTCTCTGTGTGAAAATTTTTTTTCTCATCTCGGTCCTAAAGGATTTCCCCTTTATCCTTAAGCTGTGACCCCTTGTTCTGGACTTCCCCAACATCGGGAACAATCTTCCTGCATCAAGCCTGTCCAACCCCTTAAGAATTTTGTAAATTTCTATAAGATCCCCCCTCAATCTTCTAAATTCTAGCGAGTACAAGCCGAGTCTATCCAGTCTTTCTTCATGTGAAAGTCCTGCCATCCCAGAAATCAGTCTGGTGAACCTTCTCTGTACTCTATGGCAAGAATGTATTTCCTCAGATTAGGAGACCAAAACTTGTACGCAATACTCCAGATGTGGTCTCACCAAGACGCTGTACAACTGTAGTAGAACCTCCCTGCTCTTATACTCAAATCCTCTTCGCTATGAATGCTAACATACCATTCGCTTTCTTCACTGCCTGCTGCACCTGCATGCCTACTTTCAATGACTGGTGTACCATGACACCCAGGTCTCGTTGCATCTTCCCGTCTACTTTCCTGGTTATGCCACCAAAGTGGATAACCTCACATTTATCCACATTATACTGCACCTGCCATGCATTTGCCCACTCACCCAGCCTATCCAAGTCACCTTGCAGCCTCCTAGCATCCTCACAGCTAACACTGCCCCCCAGCTTCGTGTCATCCACAAACCTGGAGATGTTGCATTCAATTCCCTCATCCAGATCATTAATATATATTGTAAATAGCTGGGGTCCGAGCACTGAGCCTTGCGGTACCCCACTAGTCACTGCCTGCCATTGTGAAAAGTCTTGGCAGTCACTTTGGCCGCAGGGCTCGTCCTTGTTCTCGGTGACCACTGGCCAAGCTTGGTGTTGATCGACTCTGCGCTGGCGCCCAAGTCCCCACCAGAACGGTCACGCAGCGCTCGGCAACACCAACCCCTTGTTCACAATCAACAACTAACCAGTGACTTCAGAGAGGGGGAAGTCGAGAGTCTTTAGATCTTGGAGATGCAACACTGAACCTGGGTCCTTCGGCCCAACAAGTCCGGACCAACCAGCGAACATCCCGTATACTTACACAATTCTATACACACATAGGACAATTTACAATTTTTACTGAAGTCAACTAACCTACAAACCCGCACGTCCTTGGAGTGTGGAAGGAAACTGGAGCACCCGGAGAAAACCCACAAGGTCACAGGGAGAACGTACAAACTCTGCACAGACTGGATCGAACCCGGGTAAGGCAGCAACTTTATCGTTGTGCCACTCTGCTCGTCTTGAGTTTGTTTTCATTAGCAAGTTGGCAGAGGAGAGTAAACCTACCTCGGCAAAACAACACCATGAACTAACTACCTCTTGCGCTGCCAAAGGCACGCTCGAGTCTGAAGAAGGGTCCCTACCCGAAAAGTCACTCATCCTTTTTCTCCAGAGATGCTGCCTGATCACGCTGGGTTAGTTCAGCATGTTGTGACTACATTATAAACCAGCATCTGCAGTTTCTTCCGACACACTTGTATTCTAATTATATTTTCGCTAATATTGTTAATATTTTGCAGAGTTCCTTGTTATACTATCATATGTAATTTATGTATGTGATGTATACATACATACATTGAGAAAAACATTTTTTACACAGAGAGTGGTGAATCTGTGGAATTCTCTGCCACAGAATGTAGTTGAAGCCAGTTCATTGGCTATATTTAAGAGGGAGTTAGTATGTCCCTTGTGGCTAAATGGATCAGGGGGTATGGAGAGAAGGCAGGTACGGGATACTGAGTTGGATGATCAGCCATGATCATATTGAATGGCGGTGCAGGCTCGAAGGGCCGAATGGCCTACTCCTGCACCTATTTTTTATGTTTCTATGTTTCTATCATTTATGTATTTGTCTGAGTGTATGTGCCTGTGATGTTGTTGCAAGCAAGATTTATATTGCATCTGTATCTCAGCGTATTTGTGCAGATAAAAATAAACTTGACAAGACTTGATTTTTTTTAAATTCTAAGCATTTGGACAAAGAGTAGCTTTGTATTTCACAGTGGAAAAGATGGCTTGTTTTCGTTTGGCTGGGAGGGTGAAGATAACGCCTCAGAATATGTGACAACCTTCACACCATTGACTCCCTGATGGAGATGTCAGCTAAATCCCCACTTTTCTTCTTCATCTTTAAGCATCATTGACACCCTGAGAGATTGGGTCAGTAATCCCATACTTGGCCTCTCTAAGTCAACATATTTAAAGTGGAGCATGCCACCAGCTGCCAGCTGTGCTCCATTATGTCTTCATCGACTGCACTCCATACCATCTTCACTGAGTGGAATGAAGTAAAACCCCAGATTAAAAACGATGATTGCTGGAAACACACAATAGATTAATCAGCAACTGTGAAGATGACACTTTAACATAGAAACATAGAAACATAGAAATTAGGTGCAGGAGTAGGCCATTCGGCCCTTCAAGCCTGCACCGCCATTCAATATGATCATGGCTGATCATCCAACTCAGTATCCCGTACCTGCCTTCTCTCCATACCCCCTGATCCGTTTAGCCACAAGGGCCACATCTAACCCCCTCTTAAATATAGCCAATGAACTGGCCTCAACTACCCTCTGTGGCAGAGAGTTCCAGAGATTCACCACTCTCTGTGTGAAAAAAGTTCTTCTCATCTCGGTTTTAAAGGATTTCCCCCTTATCCTTAAGCTGTGACCCCTTGTCCTGGACTTCCCCAACATCAGGAACAATCTTCCTGCATCTAGCATGTCCAACCCCTTAAGAATTTTGTGAGTTTCTATAAGATCCCCTCTCAATCTCCTAAATTCTAGAGAGTATAAACCAAGTCTATCCAGTCTTTCTTCATAAGACAGTCCTGACATCCCAGGAATCAGTCTGGTGAACCTTCTCTGCACTCCCTCTATGGCAATATGAACCGTTTCTGCTCTCCCTCTTAAGGATGTGTCCAACATCCCTGTGTTACAATTGTGCTTATACTATATAATAAAAAACACAATTGCTATAGAACACTTTGGCCAATCTTGTGGAAAGGAAACCCGCATCATTTAAATAGAACTTTTCTTTCTTCTCTTCCATCACAAGGTACGCACCCTAAAGAATCTAAAAATGGAATGGTGGGGTAGACTAGATGGGCCGAATGGCCTAATTCTGCTTCTCTCACTTATGAACATGAACTTATAACTTGTCTTCGTCTCAGAACTGATGACTAGTTAAGGACTTGTCCCACTTGGGCGACCTAATCCGCGAGTTCTGGCGAGTTTGCGCTCGACTCATACTCGCAGCATGGTCGACACGTGGTCGTGGGAGGTCTTCGTAACTCTCCTTCATGCTCGACAGTGGTCTCCACGTACTCGCGGCCTCAACTAGGTCGCGGCATTTTTTTCAATATGTTAAAAAAAATGCCCGCGAGTAAAAAAAGGTTGCCATGGAAAAAATTGATACTTTTTTTACTCGTAGGTTTAGTCGTAGTAGGTCGTAGTAGGTCAGCATATGTTAGTTGTAGGTAATCGAGGGTAGTCGAAGGTAGTCGTAGATAGTCTTCATCATAGTCGAAGGGAGGTCGAAGGAGATTGAACGAGGTCGTCTTTGCTCTCCACTATTCGGTGTCCAATTTTCCCAAAGTTAGTTGTAGCTAGTCGTAGCTAGTCGAAGCTGGTCTTCAACATAGTCGAAGAAGGTCGAGGTCGAAGGAGGTCTTCAACATGTCATTTTGTAAACTCTTCTAAACTCGCCAAATAGGTCACCCAAGTGGGACATCCCCTTTAGTTCCAACGTTTTTAATTTTCTCACATTTGATTTTATTCTGTTTTATTTTTCTGATCTATTCGTCCTTTCTTGGTTAGTACAGTTGTCAGAGGTTATGGGGAGAAGGCAGGAGAATGGGGTAAGGAGGGAGAGATAGATCAGCCGTGATTGAGTGGCAGAGTAGACTTGATGGGCCGAGTGGCCTAATTCTACTCTTATTCCTTATGACCTTATCACCTTTCGCGACATGTTATTCAGTGTTGGTATTTCCATATATATTTGCTAATTAGAATTAGGCGTCAGATTAAGAGTAAGTACTTGCATCCAACTTTATCCACGAGTGCTGAGCAACATCGTAGCCACATGAAGTCCTCATAATCACTGAAAATTCATCTCTCTCCACGTGATGTCAATAAATGGCAGAGCGCAGTAAATACAGCAGAGGCTGTGATTCTAAATAATGTTCAGGCTGAGGCACTGAGAACATACTCTGGTAATAACCACATTCCCAGGGAAGTTGTTCCTGTCGCGCTGCAACACTGGCAAATGCATAATAAAGTGAAAAATGTCCAGAAATAGCAGGGCAAGTGCAGTGCAGTATATTACACTTCCATTATGCAACACCCTTCGCTGAAGCAAAGATAAATACCCTCAGCAGTTCCAACATGTGGCACAATTACAGCATATTAGCCAATGCTTTGTCCAGATTTCGACATGACCCCAGACATTCGTGTCTTAATATGGATGAAAGAGCTGCTGTAGATATCAAGGAAGTATTTAACACTTGCACAACGGTAAAAGTATCAGATGAAAATTTCCTACTGGCCAAATTTGCAAAAAAGATAGTTGGAGGAGCTGCTTCACGGAGTTACTGCCTCAGGCTCAACACCAACTTCATCAGTAAACATTTGCAATCCCACCTTAATATGTTTCAGATATTAAAGCAGCACATGTCAGCATGGACCAAAATGGTTCAAAATGTTGGTGATGTCACACTGGAAATACTACAAGCTTTGTGGTCTCCTTATTTAAGGACTTTTAACTTTACAATGGGAAAAGTTCAGTAAAGGTTCAAAAGATTTGGTTCCTGGGACAATATAATAGTCATGAGGATTTGTTCTTTTCACAATGGCAGGCAGTGACTAGTGAGGTACCGCAAGGCTCAGTGCTGGGACCCCAGCTATTTACAAGTTATATTAATGATCTGGATGAGGGAATTGAAGGCAATATCTCCAAGTTTGCAGATGACACTAAGCTGGGGGGCAGTGTTAGCTGTGAGGAGGATGCTAGGAGACTGCAAGGTGACTTGGATAGGCTGGGTGAGTGGGCAAATGTTTGGCAGATGCAGTATAATGTGGATAAATGTGAGGTTATCCATTTTGGTGGCAAAAACAGGAAAGCAGACTGTAAATGGTGGCCGACTAGGAAAAGGGGAGATGCAGCGAGACCTGGGTGTCATGGTACACCAGTCATTGAAAGTAGGCATGCAGGTGCAGCAGGCAGTGAAGAAAGCGAATGGTATGTTAGCTTTCATAGCAAAAGGATTTGAGTATAGGAGCAGGGAGGTTCTACTGCAGTTGTACAGGGTCTTGGTGAGACCACACCTGGAGTATTGCGTACAGTTTTGGTCTCCAAATCTGAGGAAGGACATTATTGCCATAGAGGGAGTGCAGAGAAGGTTCACCAGACTGATTCCTGGGATGTCAGGACTGTCTTATGAAGAAAGACTGGATAGACTTGGTTTATACTCTCTAGAATTTTGGAGATTGAGAGGGGATCTTATAGAAACTTACAAAATTCTTAAGCGGTTGGACAGGCTAGATGCAGGAAGATTGTTCCCGATGTTGGGGAAGTCCAGGACAAGGGATCACAGCTTAAGGATAAAGGGGAAATCTTTTAGAACCGAGATGAGAAGAACTTTTTTCACACAGAGAGTGGTGAATCTCTGGAACTCTCTGCCGCAGACGGTAGTCGAGGCCAGTTCATTGGCTATATTTAAGAGTGAGTTAGATGTGGCCCTTGTGGCTAAGGGGATCAGGGGGGTATGGAGAGAAGGCAGGTACAGGATACTGAGTTGGATGATAAGCCATGATCATGTTGAATGGCGGTGCAGGCTCGAAGGGCCGAATGGCCTACTCCTGCACCTATTGTTTATGTTTCTATGTTCAGTATAGACCCACTTTAGAGAGTAATGGGCCCGTCCCACTTAGGCTATTTTTAGGCGACTGCCAGAGACTGTCATACCCATAGCAGGTCGCCGAAAAACCAGTGACTGGGCCACTCTTTGACATAAAATTTGAAATAGAATCATTACTTTAACAACAAAAAAACAAAGTCAGCACCAGCGACAACCTACGTTAACCTGGCGACAACTACGACAGCGCCAACGTCAGGAGAAGTCAAGTTACGCTCATTGGCGTCAAACACACTGTCGCCGACTGTCTCCCAAAATGTTTCAACATGTTGAAAATCCAGCGGTGACCAGAAAGATGCTACAACTCTTTGGGCTACTGAGGAGCTACTCACGACCATACAGGTGAGTTATCGGCAGTCGCTTAAAAAAAATCGCCAAAGTTGGATAGGCCCATTAGGCTGAGAAGTTGTCTTTTTAAAGTATGTTGGGATTGGTGCAGACTTGCAAAGGATGCAGGAAAAATGTTTCCACTACAGGAAAGGGGAATGGGGGGGGGGGGGGTGGGGGTCTAGATCTAGGGAATAGAGAATGACGAAAGCACATTTTAAAAATGGAATTAAGGAATAGTTTATACCCATAAATAATTGTGAATCTGGAATTCTCCACTCATAAGGAGGCTAAATCATTCAATGATGGAATAGATGTTTTGGATCAGAGGGGAATTGAGGGTCAGTGGATTAGCCAGCAATGTGGATTTGAAACCTAGATCAGATTAACCATGATCTTACAGAATGGAAAAGCAAACTGGGGGCACTATGTGGGCTATGTTTGTTCCTATCTCGTACGACCTTATATTTTTATGAATGCAGTAAGATTTGGAGAAGGTTTGATGGGGGCAGGTAGTGCCTGGATCAGAGAAATAACAGAAAATGGCCATATCCAAAATGATAGAGAACAGATTGGAAATACTGTTGCTCAACCCCAACCCCTGCAAATTTGTGGGTTAACATATGATGAGCGTTTGACAGCACTGGGCCTGTACTCGCTGGAGTTTAGAAGGATGAGGGAGATCTCATTGAAATTAATCGAATAGTGAAAGGCCTGGATAGAGTGGATGTTGAGAGGCTGTTTCCATGAGTGGGAGAGTCTAGGACCAGAGACATAAAAGGGCATACCTTTAGAAAGGTGCTGAGGAGGAATTTCTTTAGTCAGCGGGTGGTGAATCTGTAGCATTCATTGCCACAGAAGGCTGTAGAGGCCAAGTCAATTGCTATTTTTAAGGCAGAGATTGACAAATTTGTGAGTAGTATGGGTGTCAGAGGCTATGGGGAGAAGGCAGGAGAATGGGGTTGAGAGGGAGAGACAGATCAGCCATGATTGAATGGTGAAGTAGACCTGGTGGGCCGAATGGCCTAATTCTGCTCCTATCACATGAATATCCTCTTCATGTCCCCACCATCTTGACTTTGAAAAATATTGATTTCCCATTGTACATTGGTTTATGCATGCAACCAATCATATATCACTAACCCTGCCTTACTGTATCATTTATATTAACTTCTATGCTACGCAGTTCGGTAGCAGACAGGATGCAGTGACTACTAACATGCTGTTAAGTCTGCATGTGGATTAAAGATGATCTTAAATTACGTGTTGTGTAGATGTCATATTTACACCATTCATTGCCACTGGGTCAAAATCCTGAAACTTCCCAACTAACTGTCCACTTATCTTCAGCACAATTAGAAACATAGAACATAGAAATTAGGTGCAGGAGTAGGCCATTCGGCCCTTCGAGCCTGCACCGCCATTCAATATGATCATGGCTGATCATCCAACTTAGTATCCCGTACCTGCCTTCTCTCCATACCCCCTGATCCCCTTAGCCACAAGGGCCACAACTAACTCCCTCTTAAATATAGCCAATGAACTGTGGCCTCGACTACCCTCTGTGGCAGAGAGTTCCAGAGATTCACCACTCTCTGTGTGAAAAAAGTTCTTCTCATCTCGGTTTTAAAGGATTTCCCCCTTATCCTTAAGCTGTGACCCCTTGTCCTGGACTTCCCCAACATCGGGAACAATCTTCCTGCATCTAGCCTGTCCAACCCCTTAAGAATTTTGTAAGTTTCTATAAGATCCCCCCTCAAGCTCCTAAATTCTAGCGAGTACAAGCCGAGTCAATCCAGTCTTTCTTCATATGAAAGTACTGACATCCCAGGAATCAGTCTGGTGAACTTTCTCTGCACTCCCTATTCTTGAAGGTGGCTTAATAATCTCAAGGTAATTAAGGATGGCGAATTATTGGTGACTGCCGGTGGCACTTAAGTCCTGTGGCTGATGACAAATACATACATTTCCACTCTCCTCCCTCAGGAACTGCATGTACAGCCGGCCGAGAGGGTGGGAAGAGTGATCGATGAAGCTCTGCGTATACACACCAGCTGGACACAATGGCCCATCTTCTCTCATTTTCAGAAGACACAGTCATCCTCCTTGACTCTGGGAGACCATGCACAGGCGCAGAGGCAGATACACATGAAAATCTGCCCACCAGCTTTACAAAATGAAAAATTCCTCTCATCCTTTTCAAAGACACAGTCATCCTTGTCAGTGAAAGGATTTCACCACATGGAAGAGATCAGTAGGAAATAGAATTTCACCACATGGAAGAGATCAGTAGGAAATAGAATAATGTAGTTTAAGCCATTGTTGGCAATGTTGTGAAAGGAAAAAATAGCCGCATCTTCAAGTAAAATGCCCTTTTTTATAGAAGAAAGTCTTTCTCCTATGATTTATTGATGCACTGGAAACAATAAATTGCAAAGTTACATTTCTGTGCTTTTGCTCGTGGGTCATTAAATACACAGGAAAATATGGCATTTCAATTTTTGATGAATGAAGAATTTGTCCGTTTAAATTTGAAGGACAAATGTGATCTTAAACTGAATGAATCTGGGCAAACTTAACTTCCCTGAATGCGAAACAGTGAGAAAACAGTCAAATGTTGAGCACTAACTAAGAAAAAAATAGCTTTTACAACAAAAAAGAACACATATCCTGCCCCCACCTCTCTTCCACCTTGCTCTCCCTAACTACAATCAGCCTGAAGAAAGGTCCTGACCCATAAAGCTGCCTGTTTATGTCCTCCAGAGATACTGCCTGATCCGCTGAGTTACTCCAGAACTTTGCGTCATTTTTGGAAACAAGCATCTACATATTCACACGGATAGTTGGTTTTGGGAAATAGTTGGAAAAATACAGAGGAAACAGCAGATGCTGGGATCTTGGAGAAAAAAACAACAGACAATAGACTCTGGACAATAGACAATAGGTGGGGAGTAGGCCATTCGGCCCTACGAGCCAGCACCGCCATTCAATGTGATCATGGCTGATCATCCCCAATCAGTACCCCGTTCCTGCCTTCTCCCCATATTCCCTGACTCCGCCATCTTTAAGAGCCCTATCTAGCTCTCTCTTGAAAGTATCCAAAGAACCGGCCTCCACCGCCCTCTGAGGCAGAAAATTCCACAGACACTCTGTGAGAAATAATGTTTCCTCATCTCCATCCTAAATGGCTTACCCCTTATTTTTAAACTGTGGCCCCTGGTTCTGGACTCCCCCAACATCGGAAACATGTTTCCTGCCTTTAGCATGTCCAAACGCTTAACAATCTTAAATGTTTCAATAAGAACTCCTCTCATCCTTCTAAACTCCAGAGTGGACCAGGCCAGCTGCTCCATTCTCTCAACATATGACAGTCCCGCCATCCCGGGAATTAACCTTGTAAACCTGCGCTGCACTCCCTCAATAGCAAGAATCGCTGGAGGAGCGCAGCGGGCCAGGCAGCATCTGTGGACAGAATGGACACATGGCATTTCGGGTCTTGACTGAGCGAAGGAGGGAGCAGAAAGTAGCAAAAACGAAGCGGGACAAAGCCTGATGAGTGATAGGTGGATACAGGTGAGGATACATGTGTATGATCGGCAGGGTTGGATGGAGTAACTGAGAGGCTAGAGGTGAAAAGGAGATTAAAAGGGTGCCACATTAGGAAAGAGGTAAAATCAGAAGTTGAGGTAAGAGTGGAAGGGGCCAAGGAGAAGGCGAAAGATGGGGGACAAGGGGGAAATATGGGATTTGGGGATGGGAAATGAGCGGGGAATGTAGCGGGTGACTAAGATGGTGGGAGATAGTAGGAACAATGTGTGGGTGTGGGACGCAAGAGAAAGGGGGGAGTGGGGCGGGCTGGAGGGTGCATCACTTGAAATCGGCAAATTCACTTCTATACCGTTGGGTTTCCAAGATACCCAAGTAGAATATGAGGTGGTGTTCTTCCAGTCTGTGTGGTGCCTCTGGCAATGGAGGATGCCAAGGACAGAAAGGGCTGCTTGTGTCCCTGGATGGAAGTGAGAAAGGAGTTGTGGGGACAGGTGTCGCATATCCTGTGGTGGTAGGGGATAGCACCTGGAGAGAGACCGGGTTGGGTGGGGGGGGGGATGCGAGAACCAAGGAGTTTTTGAAAGGGGTAAGTAAGTAAGTAAGTAAGTAAGTTTATTGGCCAAGTATTCACATACAAGGAATTTGCCTTGATGCTCCGCCCACAAGTAACAACATAGAAACATAGAAACATAGAAACATAGAAAATAGGTGCAGGAGTAGGCCATTCGGCTCTTCGAGCCTGCACCGCCATTCAATATGATCATGGCTGATCATCCAACTCAGTATCCCGTACCTGCCTTCTCTCCATACCCCCTGATCCCCTTAGCCACAAGGGCCACATCTAACTCCCTCATAAATATAGCCAATGAACTGTGGCCTCAACTACCTTCTGTGGCAGAGAATTCCACAGATTCACCACTCTCTGTGTAAAAAATGTTTTTCTTATCTCAGTCCTAAAAGATTTCCCCTTTATCCTTAAACTGTGATCCCTTGTTCTGGACTTCCCCAAAATCGGGAACAATCTTCCTGCATCTAGCCTGTCCAACCCCTTAAGAATTTTGTAAGTTTCTATAAGATCCCCCCTCAAGCTCCTAAATTCTAGCGAGTACAAGCCGAGTCTATCCAGTCTTTCTTCATATGAAAGTCCTGACTTCCCAGGACATACATACATACAGTGACACACATGACATACAGACACACATGACATACAGTGACAGTTCCGAATGAGTCAGAAAACACTAAACATTAATAATAATAAAACATTAATGATAAAACTCCATTGATCAAGGGATGGGAAGATACCGCTGAAGATGGGATCGCGGAAGTGTCAAAGAATGACGTGTTGGATACTAAGGGTGATGGGATGAGACCACACCTGGAGGTGAGGACCAGGTATTGATCACAAGGCTATATTGTACTCCTGGACCATGCTAAACCTGATCGGGAGCTCTCCCTACAGATGGCCGGTGGCAACTAAAACCCCTGTCTCACGGTGCGAGTCCACCCACGAGTGATCCCAAGTTTAAAACTAATCAAATTCATGGTAATCACGTGGAATTAACGTAGTGGGAACGTCGGAACTCGTAACGTTAACGGCAGGGACTCGGGGAAACTTGTTAACTCGTTAAAATCTTTCAACACGATGAAATATTTCCACGAGTCAAATTTACTCTTGAAGTAAAAATTTTAAACTTTTAAACTCGTAGTAGCCCGTGGGTTCACCGTGGTGACTCATGAGTCTACCGTGGGAATTCAGCGGGACAGGCAGCATCTCTGGAGAGAAGGAATGGGTGACGGGATGACGTTTCCAAAATTCTGCTGCGTCTTTGTGTTACTCCAGCACTGTGTGTTCACTGTTTGTCAACCAGCATCTGCCCTTTCTTGTGTCTGACATTATTTGTATAGACAGGGCCATAAGGAAAAACTTGCTTTGTTCAACACCGGAATGATCTTGCAAAGTCAGTGGGATAACAAATGAATGTCGACACTTTGAAAAAGGTCTTCAAACGCAGCCTGCTCCATGATGCATCTACTTTATGAATGCAATAACATTTGCGGCGAGACAGATTTATATTCTGAATATTATTTATCTATCATTAAACGATCAACATCCATGCCTCAGGTGGAAAAGAGCAATTGGCACATTTTTGTTTCCCACTGCAAATCACCAGGGTACCTAGGAAGTATTGTTGCTCAATTGGTATTTTCATCTGGAATATTAATTTCACTTTTGTGTGAACTCTCAGTGCAGATAGCATAAGAATAGAATGAAACGGTGGTCTGGGATCTTGCTGAATAAGCATGTACTGATTCTGCCGCACAAACGGAGAGATAACACTACTTGTAACTCAGGAAAATAAATTTCAGGAACTGCTTCTAGATTGGATTTCTCTCCCTATGGAGAAAGGTCAGGTTGTGATTCAGATTCAGGTTAATGTATTGACATTTAAACCAGGATGCGATGAAATTCCTTGTAAACATAAAGTTCACAGAGTAAACAGAACACATCCCGGGATGATTAATACAACAATAAAAACAGCGGAAAGGTGATGAATATTAATGTACAATAAAGAATATTAAAGTATGGAATAAACAAATGATCAGGGCGGCACGTTGACACAGTGATAGAGTTGCTGCCTTACTGAGCCAAAGACCCGGGTTCGATCCTGACCATGGGTGCTTCTTTGTACGGAGTTTACGCGTTCTCCATGGGACCTGCGTGGATTTTCTCTGGGATCTCTGGTTTCCTCTCACTCTCCAAAGACTTACTTTTTTGTAGGTTAACTGGCTTGGTATAATTGTAAATTGTCCCTAGTGTGTGTAGGATAGTGATAGTGTGCTAGTATCACTGGTTGGCGAGGATTCGGTGGGCCGAAGGACCTGTTTCTCAACTATCTCTAATCGAAGCTAAAAGGTCAGGTTCAGAGTGCATGGCAGTACCTCCAGGCATGGGTGTGAAAGAGGTGGTTGCTCCAGGAGTCGGATGGCAGTGGGGAAGAATCTGTTCTTAATTCTGGATGTCTTTCCATAGCACCTCTGTAGAGGACTGAGAGGGTCCTTGTGGACCAATTGCATCTTCTCAGATGTGTAGGAAAGTGAATACGCTGATCTGGTTTCTTGATCACTACATCAGAGGAAAGAGACCAGTTTGCTTGTGATATGATTAGGGTCTCTGTCTGGCACTGTAAAGCAGCAACTCTGCCGTTGTGCCACCATGCACCCCCTGATATTGTGATATCATTCTTCTTGAAGGCCTTGGATCTGGACTAACAGAGAGTGACACTCTCTATTCATCCAAGGATTCTGGCTAGGTTTGACCTTAATTGCCTTTGTTGGAAGGCTGACAAAAATGCTGGAGAAACTCAGCGGGTGCAGCAGCATCTATGGAGCGAAGGAAATAGGCAACGTTTCGGGCCGAAACCCTTCTTCAGGCTGTTGTCAATGTTGGGAGGCTGTTGTCAATGCATTTCTTGATGAATTATGATCATATTGATCCTGATAAAACTTGATGATTTACTCATTCAGGGTGAATACAGTGGTTTTGAACAAGTTCCAGTGCACTGACTCAAGGCAGTCCTCTAGTAGCTCCTCAGTCTCCTTAGACACTTTGTATTACTTTTTTCATTAGTGTCTCATGCTTCAGTCTCTGCCTGTAAGCCAGCAGAAGCACCAATGGCACTGGCCAGAATGAGAGCAATAAAATAGCAGATCTGCTTTCACGAGTTTCGTTTAATTTAGTTTTGAGATACAGCGTGGAAACAGGAACTTTGTCTCACTAGATCTACGCTGACCAGCTATCACCTGTACGCTTGTTCTGGTACTACCCACAAGGGACAATTTACCAAAGTCAATTAACTTACAAACCTGTATGTCTTTGAAGTGTGGGAGGAAACCAGAGCACCTGGAGAAAACCCTTGAGGTCACAGGGAGAACATACAAACTCCGTACAGGGGGCATCCATAGTCAGGATTGAACTTGGGTCTGTGACGCTGTACGGCAGCACCTTTACCGCTGCACCACCGTGCTGCCCTGTGCCGCACGATAGGCATACTTGACGGTGTTGTAGCAATGATCAAGAATGTTATTACCCCATGTGGCACAGAGACAGGATGATGTTATTTGGGGAGTACTTTCCTGAAGTTAAGGGCCTGTCTCACTGCGTCGACCTAATTCGCGAGTTTAGAAGAGTTTGCCCTCGACTCATACTCACAGCATGGTCGACACGAGGTCCTAGGAGGTCTTCGTAACTCTCCTTCATGCTCGAGAGTAGTCCCCGCGTACTCGAGGCCTCAGCTAGGTCATTGCGTATTTTTTGACATGCTGAAAAATGCCCGCGAGTAAAAAAGGTCGCCATGGAAAAAATCAATATTTTTTTACTCGTAGGTTTAGTCGAAGTAGGTCATAGTAGGTCGGCATGTTAGTCGTAGGTAAGCGAGGGTAGTCGAAGGTAGTCGTAGATAATCTTCAACATAATCGAAGGGTCGAAGGAGATCGAAGGAGGTCGTCTTCACTCTCAACTATTTGGTGTCCAATTTTCCCAAAGCTAATCGAAGCTAGTCAAATCTAGTCTTCAACATAGTCGAAGGAGGTTGAAACATAGAAACATAGAAACATAGAAATTAGGTGCAGGTGTAGGCCATTCGGCCCTTCGAGGCCTGCACCGCCATTCAATATGATCATGGCTGATCATCCAACTCAGTATCCCGTACCTGCCTTCTCTCCATACCCTCTGATCCCCTTAGCCACAAGGGCCACATCTAACTCCCTCTTAAATATAGCCAATGAACTGGCCTCGACTACCCTCTGTGGCAGAGAGTTCCAGAGATTCACCACTCTCTGTGTGAAAAAAGTTCTTCTCATCTCGGTTTTAAAGGATTTCCCCCTTATCCTTAAGCTGTGACCCCTTGTCCTGGACTTCCCCAACATCGGGAACAATCTTCCTGCATCTAGCCTGTCCAACCCCTTAAGAATTTTGTAAGTTTCTATAAGATCCCCTCTCAATCTCCTAAATTCTAGAGAGTATAAACCAAGTCTTTCTTCATAAGACAGTCCTGACATCCCAGGAGGTCGAGGGAGGTCTTCTATATTGTCGAAGGAAGTCTTCAACATGACACTTTTTCAAACTCTCCTAAACTTTTCTAGACTCGCCAATTAGGTCACCGCAGTGCATTCGCTGACTTCATGTGCAATGATGAACAGAGCATCATAGGTCAGTGTCTCATGAGAGTTGATCTCAGTATAATTTGTCCAGTGCCAGCTTGCTGTTAGCATGTGGTGGTATGTGGACTGTCCAAAAACTGGTCGAGTTGAATTCCCTCGGTGGATAAAACTGACGTCTTTTTGCCTAGAAATATTCCAGGCTAGGAAAGCAGCATTGTGCTAAGGCAGACAAAAATGCTGGAGGAATTCAGTGGGCGAGGCAGCGTCTATGGAGAGAAGGAATAGGCGACATTCCGGGTCAGGAACCTTCGTCACCCAGAGTTTCTTAATCAAAGAGCAGATGCCACCGCCTTTCTCCCGGCCTGGGTTTTATAGCAAGGTTGGGTGACTCAGGAGTGAGCAATGTTTCAGTGGAACAAGGCACGCAACAGTTCCTGATCTCCCTTTGAAAAAGCAGCCTTGCTATCTCTTCAAGCACGTTCTGGAGTTATTGAACATTAGCCAGAAGTACAAGGAGTAATTCAAAGGGCCAGGCAGCATCTCTGGAGAACATGGATAGGTGGCGTTTTGGGTCAGGATGCCTATCTTCTGACTGCGACGCTGATCTGTTTTGTTAGTACTCACAGCAACGGCTCATCTGACCACGATATTTTTGCATGCTCAATAAGATTTGGTCAGGGCAGCAATTTACATTGCTGAGACTGATGGAACCAACAGAGTGCACTTGCATAGCTTGCAATTAATATAGCTACGACTGTTCAACTGAGCAAATTAGAAATCTATTGAAGTGAAGAGCAAGAAACTGAACGTGTTTTAATACAGGATTGAAAATCAGCCTTTGGTACTTAAACTAGGTTTTCTGGAGAAAAGCCCTCACAAATCTACTTTTAATGGTGATCATCAACCTGGCACTGATCGGGTAAAAAGTCAGTTTGTAAATGAAATGTGATAACATTAAAATGAATTTGAAAACCTCCTCTTCCAGATGGGAATAACATGACCATAAAATCAACCAAAAGCCAGCAATCACAATTATATGTCGATATATTCGTCCTCCTAATATGAGTTGTGAGTTTTAACTTTAAGCAAATGTCTTTTAATTTTAAATTTAAACTTTCATATTCTTTTTTTTTTTGTGCTGCTCATAGTTCTTTATCCATAGTTCCAAAGATTCAGTCATTAAAATTCTATTGCCATGTTCAATGCCTTTTAATAATGCATGCTTTATGATCATAGATGTCATATTGTGTGAAATGTAGTTTAATAAATTGTTATTTATGTTTGCATTATTAACCAATTCTAAGAACACTAAATCATTTTTACCAACGACCTTATGAAAAGTAGATTGATAAAAAGGCCTGTTTACATGAAGATTTTCAGATTTGAAAAATGCAGCCATCAAATCACTTCAGTGCATTTAATAAAAGAATAAGCACTACATATATTTGAATTTAAGTCATCCCCACTGGGTAAATATTTAATTAATAAGATAGATAAAGGTGACAATTTTAATGATTTGGGGTTATCCAACTGTTGACAATATACAGTGGGGGATCTTATAGAAACTTACAAAATTCTTAAGGGGTTGGACAGGCTAGATGCATGAAGATTGCTCCCGATGTTGGGGAAGTCCAGAACAAGGGGTCACAGTTTAAGGATAAAGGGGAAATCTTTTAGGACTGAGATGAGAAAAACATTTTTCAAACAGAGAGTGGTGAATCTCTGGAATTTTCTGCGACAGAATGTAGTTGAGGCCAGTTCATTGGCTATATTTAAGAGGGAGTTAGATGTGGTCCTTGTGGCTAAAGGTATCAGGGGGTATGGAGAGAAGGCAGGTACAGGATACTGAGTTGGATGATCATATTGAATGGGTGTGCAGGCTCGACGGGCCGAATGGCCTACTCCTGCATCTATTTTCTATGGTTCTATGTTTCTATAACCTAATGACCAAGAATATTTTTGAAAGCAACTTAAGTTGTAATTAGGAGGTAAGATCTTGCTATCTACCACGATGGAACTCAGGAAAGGTAAAAATCAGAGTGCAAAAAATGTTAATAAAACAGTTAGTGTTAAAGATATTGCTCACATTGTTTTTCTTGTTACAAATATTGTGGCTATTTTGTTACTCAGCCAATGCTTCTGTCCAATTTTCAACATCAAAATGTAAATAAATTAAAAGTAGCTGAAGCAATATACCAAGCATTATGTAAATTTCTGGTTGAATATCAATACTTCGGGATAACTAGTTAACCTTATAGATGATTCTCGGTGACCTATTGCTTTGGGGCTGGTTTTGCAAATTCACTGGCTGATTGCATAAAACGTCACATTATGTTACTGAGTCGTGGGAATAGGAAGGATTGTGCTAAACTCGATAAACTCAATCAGGGCAATAGTTCACACAACTGGCTTGAATGACTATGGGATGGAGAGGGAACAATCAAGCAAGGTTTTTGACCTTGAATGCCATCCAAGAACTGCCGGTTGCAATTGTGCTGGATGTGAGAGTCCACGTTGGATTTAATTGTGTTGTCCTTCAAATTCAAGGCATGCCAGTACTCACTGCCTTAAATTGCATGCAAAAGTACTCTCATTTGAATGGGACAGCAATATGCTGTCAATGGACAAGGATCCATATTCCGGCAAATTCAAGTGATGAGAAGTGCAAAGGAAAATGAATGCTCTTTCAGTTCCTGTAAGGAACTGTTCAAATGGAAAGTAAAATATAAAAGTTGTCATTTTGGATTATTTCAGAACCTAATATTAATCATTAATAATTATATATATTGTTCATAATAATGAGCTTGCTGTGAGCAGAATTGTAATATGTCAAATGGATGCCAAAAACAAGTTAGTGGCTCGGATTATATTCCAGTCACTTGTATCGAGTTTATCAGGTCATTAACTGATGGTTGGATGAAGTATGGCTGATGTTATTAAATTGGCAACCCTGGCCTGAAAAACCTTTATAAGTCTATGTGTGTGTGTGTGTTGTGTATGCCCATTCATCAATGTGACAGATTAAAGTGATGGGCAGTAAAATATATTCCCCAACTTTACATTCAGTCTGATAGCAAGCATAGAAACATAGAAATTAGGCGCAGGAGTAGGCCATTCGGTCCTTCGAACCTGCACCGCCATTCAATATGATCATGGCTGATCATCCAACTCAGTATCCTGTACCTGCCTTCTCTCCATACCCCCTGATCCCTTTAGCCACAAGCGCCACATCTAACTCCCTCTTAAATATAGCCAATGAACTGTGGCCTCAATTACCTTCTGTGGCAGAGAATTTCCAGAGATTCACCACTCTCTCTGTGAAAAATGTTTTTCTCATCTTGATCCTAAAAGACTTCACCATTATCCTTAAACTGTGACCCCTTGTTCTGGACTTCCCCAACATCGGGAACAATCTTCCTGCATCTAGCCTGTCCAACCCCTTAAGAATTTTGTAAGTTCCTAGAAGATCCCCCACTGTATATTGTCAACAGTTGGATAACCCCAAATCATTAAAATTGTCACCTTTATCTATCTTATTAATTAAATATTTACCCAGTGGGGATGACTTAAATCCCATATCTAGTGGGGATGACTTATCAGGGGAAACTAGAACTAGGGGACATAGTTGCAGAATAAGGGGGGGCTCTTTTAAAACTGAGATGAGGAAGAACTTCTTCACCCAGAGGGTGGTTAATTTATGGAATTCACTGCCCCAGGGAGCAGTGGAAGCAGAAACTTTAAATATATTTAAGACTAAAATATATGGTTTTTTAGCTGCCAAGGGGATATTCTAGGTATGTTAGTTAGTATAGTAAATGATCTCACAAGTGTCGATCGCCTAGATTGGGGTCGGAGAGGAATTTCCCGGATTTTTTTTCCCGAATTGGACCTTTTTTATGGCTGGAGATCATTCTTCAGAATAGCAGTATAAAGCGAGGGTAGTGTCTTGTGTTCTGAATTGTCTACTGTTTGTGGGTAAGTGTGTCTGTTTAGTGTTCAGCCATGAGCGAATGGCGGTGCGGGCTCGATGGACCTGGTGGTCTGCTCTCGCACCTACTTTCTATGTTTCTATGTTTCTATGTTTCTATCAGTATCTGGGTACTAGAAATTAAATCAGGAGCATTGGCAGTCCAAATGAAATTAGACAGGTTTACAAAATGGCTGTATCAATAAATCCTTTGATGAATTCTATAATGAAGCCTTGTGCTAAGACTTTATACGGAGAATGTTTTTCATCTCTCCAGCCATACCATCTTCACATTTCAAACAATCACGATATTAAATGATTTAGGATATTTTCAATGCAGAGGATATTACCCTGTTATTCATAGGACAATAGACAATAGGTGCAGGAGTAGGCCATTCGGCCCTTCTAGCCAGCACCGCCATTCACTGTGATCATGGCTGATCATCCACAATCAGTACCCTGTTCCTGCCTCCTCCCCATATCCCTCGACTCTGCTATCTTTAAGAGCTCTATCCAACTCTCTCTTGAAAGCATCCAGAAAATTAACCTCCACTGAGGCAGAGAATTCCACAGATTCACAACCCTCTGTGTGAAAAAGTTTTTCCTCATCACCGTTCTAAATGGCTTACCCCTTATTCTTAAACTGTGGCCCTTGGTTCTGGACTCCCCCAACATCGGGAACATGTTTCATGCCTCTAGCGTGTCCAAACCCTTAATAATCTTATATTTTCATAAAATCCCCTCTCATCCTTCTAAATTCCAGAGTATACAAGCCCAGCCGCTCCATTCTATCAACATATGACAGTCCCACCATCCCGGGAACAAAAAAGACATAATATGCTAGATAAACTCAATGGGTTAGGCAGCATCTCTGGAGAACATGTATCGGTGACATTTCAGGACCTTCTTCATCGGATATAACCAAAATAATCCTGGTAACAATTATTTGCAACCTTTATTTTTCTTTGTAGGTATAATGAATGCATGTGCTAAATTACTAACATTTTCATTTTGCTCAAATCTTTAGAAAGACATAAGAAGCTGCAGTAACTCAGCAGGGCAGGCAGCATCTCTGGAGAGAAGGAATGGTGATGTTTTGGGTCGAGACCCTTCTTCAGACTGGTTAGGGATAAGGAAAAGGAGAGATATAGACGGTGATGTGGAGAGATACAGAACAATGAATGAAAGATATGCAAAAAAGTAACGATGATAAAGGAAAAAGGCCGTCCTAAGCTGTTTGTTGGGTGAAAATGAGAAGCTGGTGTGACTTGGGTGGGGGAGGGATATAGAGAGAGGGAATGCCAGGGCTACCTGAAGTGAGAGAAATCAATATTCATACCACTGGGCGAAAGATGCCCAAGTGAAATATGAGATGGTATTCCCCCAATTTGCGTTTAGCCTGACTCTGACAATGGAGGAGTTCTGCGGACAGAAAGGTCTGTGTGGGAATGGGAAGGAGAATTAAAGTGTCCAGCAACCGGGAGATCAGCTTGGCTCGAAGGTGTTCTGCGAAACGATCGCCCAGTCTGCGTTTGGTCTCACCGATGTATAAGAGTTCACATCTTGAACAAAGGATACAGTAGATGAGGTTGGAGGAGGTGCACATGAACCTCTGCCTAAGCTGAATGGACTGTCTGGGTCACTGCACAGGGTTGAGGGAGGAGGTATAGCGACAGGTATTGCATCTTCTGCAGTTGCAGCGGAAGGTACCTGGGGAGGGGGTGGTTTGGGCGGGAAGGGATGAGTTAACCCGGGAGTTGCGGTGAAGGGAATAGTCTCTGTGGAAGGCGGGAAGGGATGGAGATGGGAAAATGTGGCTAGTGGTAGGAGGTGACGGGAATTATGTGTTGTATGCGATGGCTGATGTGGTGGAAGGTAAAGCCCGTGTCCCACTTACGTGTCCTTGGCACGCTAATTAGGCGACCTCATGGTCGCGTTGAGGCGTGACGGTCCCGCAAAGGTTGCGCGCGACTTCATTCGACCGCACAGCCATCTGGAGCGCGTGACGTCATTTGAAGATGGACGCAAAGCTGGAGTAACTCAGCCGGTCCCGCTGAGTTACTCCAGCATTTTGTGTCCATCTTCAATTTTCTTGGCCCCGCTCTGGGAGTAGAAGTGGGGGCGGATCCGGACCGCAACGGCCGTGAGCCCCAGGCCGAGCTCGGCGGTCGTTTGCCTGCTTCTGCTGCTGTTGGAGGTGAGACGTTGTGTCGTGCCAGGGTCTTGGGCACTGTCCCACTTTGGCCGTCAGTTACGCAACAGGCCTTTGGCGCGCAAAGATTTAGTTCACTACAAAAATTTCAGAGCCCCGCGCGATGTTGCGCACAACTACATACCCCTCCGCTCTTCTCAGTGGGACCGGCCCCGCGCGGCCATACGATGCCCTACGCCTCAACGCGACCTCAAGGTCGCGTAATTTGCGTGCCAAGGACACGTAAGTGGGACACGCCCTTTAGGACCAGGCAGTCTCTGTCTCTGTTGTGACTAGGGGGAGGGGGAGCAAGGGCGGAGCTGCAGGGTACCGAGGAGTCATGAGTGAGGGCCTCATCTATGAAGGGAGAGGGGGACCCCCGTTCCCCAAAGAATGAGGACATCTCGGATGTTCTCGTATGGAACACCTCATCTTGGGCACAGATGCGGCGTAGACAGAGGAATTGGGAGTAGGGGATAGAGTCTTTGCATGAAGCAGGGTGGGAAGAAGTATAGTCGAGATAGTTGTGGGAGTCAGTGGGTTTGTGATAGACTTCAGTCAAATCTTTGCTCTTTTCTTTAGTAAAACCCAAATTACTGAAGTAACAGCGGTTTAGGCAGCATCTGCGGAGAAAGCTGCAAAAGAGAGGTGTGGATGGGACAAAGCCTGACAAATAACTTATATCCTTTTTTTCCACAGATGCTGCCTGACCAGCTGAGTTCCTCCAGCACTTGGCGTTTTGCTCAAGATTCCAGCATCTGCAGCTTTCTGTGTCTCCATTCTCTATTTCCTTCTCTCCTGAAAGAATGGTTTATGATGTGGTTCACCACCAACTAACATGTATACATTGATGTATCACCAACTAACATATATACATTGAAGCACCCCCAACTAACATGTATACATTAATGTATCACCAACTAACATATATACATTGAAGTATTGATATGCCATCAACTAACCCGTATATATATTGGCAGGACTCAGTCAACTCAGTCTATGGTGATGGAATTCAACACATTCTTGATTTTAGATAATGTTCTCAGTCAGTCCGTGTTACTTTCAGTGCTTTTACCAAGCGCTCTGCAACATGAGAAAGGATTTATTCATCAGCTGAGGGGGGGGGGGGGGGGGGGGGGGGGGGGGGAGGGGGTAATAGGCGAGGATAACTTTCCCTTGCTCATTGTTTTCCTGAGGCTGTAACACTTCACCATGTCTGCAGCTAATGTTGAGGGCTCCGAGGCCTACTCCCTCACTGTGCCTGCTGTCCGTGGTGAGTCTGTCATGCTGTAAGACAGGACATATTCATGGATTATAGTGGAGGATCCACTATAATCCACATTATGAATTACTATATCAGAGCTGTGATTCAGGCCCAGTTTCTTCCCAGCTATTATCAGCCAACTGAATCATCCTACCACAACCAGAGAGCAGTGCTGAAGTATTGTCTATCTCTTTGGTGACCCTCGGTCTATCCTTGATTGGACTTTGCTGGCTCTACCTTGCATTAAACGTTGTTCCTTTATCACGTATCTATACACTGTAAATGGATTGATTGGAATCATGTATTGTCTTTCTGCTGACTGGTTAGCACGCAACAAAATCTTTTCACTGTACCTCGATACACGTGACAATAAACAAAATTAACCTAAACCATTGTGTGATTTGTTTGTGGGACAGCATTCCCAATGTAGACACCAGATGTTTATCATGAGGACTTTGCAAAGTTGACTGTGCTGGGAGCAGTCATGTGTCTAATTTCAGGGTCTAGAACAGGGGTGGGCAACCTTGTTCTGCATATTGGGCCAGGACGCATGTCTGTGAGTGGATGGCGGGCCACATCTACCACGTGTTCACACAGATCCCGCCCCTTCGAGGATGCCACCCGGAGCACTGGCCCCGACTTACAGGCGCTCACCAACATGGCGTCCCTAGTTACGGGCGCTCACCAACATGGCGTCCCTAGTTACGGGCGCTCACCAACATGGCGTCCCTAGTTACGAGTGTTTACCAACATGGCGTACCTACGGACCATTGCCTTGGCTCTGTCCTGAAGGCGGTGGCTCAAATACTCACACTCACTCGTCCCCGGCCTATTGACCACCCCGATCCCGACAGTGAAGCCCAGACACAGAAGGTTTGCGGCCGTGCCGGCGGCTTTGCGCAGGATGCGGTACAGCCAGAGTTTGGCGCTGCTCGGCCCCACTCGGGCGCTCGGCAGCTCGCAATTGCAGGCTTCCTCGTGTCACTGCGCCTGAGCACCGCCGGCCGGGAGGTACCGGAGATGAAGGAAGTCTGCGGGCCGCATGACTATGGGGAAAAAAAAAACGCCTGCAAACCGGATGATTTCGGGTTACGGGCCACATTCAGTCCGGGGGCCATAGGTTGCCGACCCCTGGTTTTGTGTTCTTATTCACCATTCCTGCGCTCCAAGGAATAAAGTCCTAGCCCGCACAACCTCTCCCTATAGCTCAGGCCCTTGAGTCCTGACAATTTGTATTCTGTTCTTCTATTATTAAAATGAAGGGAGTCATACATTTTTTATAGCTTTTTTAACTAATCATACTACCTGCAAATGATTTGTAAGCCTATTTTCCCAGGCCTCTTTGTTTCCGTGTCCTTGTTATAACTTTATCATTGCTTGTCCCATTCTACCTCCCAGATTTTGCTATTTTTTTAACATTATGTTCCGTCTGATCGATGGCTTTCCAGTTGACCACCGAGCCTCAGTCTGCTTGAAGGCTATTACTATTTTAAAGCAGCGAGTTTGGTGTAATCTTTGCACTATGAAACTATACCTGTTTGCCCAAGTCCAAAAGTTAATACCTACCCCATGGAAAGCTAGCACACGGTCTGAACAATGGCCATCCATCATTCGCTCTCCTCTCTACGTCTTGTCCAAAGCAGTGGATTGCACTGTTCTTTGGCCATTAGTCAGCAGAAAGCCCCTGGCTAACAGCAGTCAATCCAGCAGTGGAGCACAAACATACTGAATTTAACAGGGCCTCACTGGTGTGTGATGTATATATAGCCCCATTCATTCGAACTTGGCGGACTTCAATCGAAAAGAAAAATAGGTGTAGACTGCATTACACCTCATATTCCACCTGCATAGTCTGCCGAGTGGTAGCATCTGAACCTGAATTCTCCCGTTTCAGGTAACCGACTACTCCTTTAGGGTTGTGGAGAGATAGGGGGATGTGTAAGGACCAGATAGAGGTTACAGAAATGGGGAGGGGTGTAAAGGTTACAGAGGTAAGGGGGGATAGGGGCCAGAGAGGTTCATGGAAACAGGGAGGAGTCTAGAGGTTGCAGAGGTAAGGAGGGATAGGGGCCAGAGAGGGGTTGCAAAGTTGAGAGAGGTATAAGAGCTCGAGGGAGTTACAAATATACTGAAGGGGTACAGATTGGGAGAGGTTTATGGGGAGGAGGGGGTTTACAGAGATAGGGAGGGGTTTCTTTGTGTGTGTCTAATGTTTCTTTGTGTGTCTTGTGTGGGGGGTGGTGTGGGGGGTGAGGGGGAAACCGTTTTTTCAGGTCGCCTCCCCTGTGGCCTGACAACAAGGATCGGCGCGGCCTTTCCCGGAGACGCGCCCGGGGGCTTCAGCGGCAGGCGCAGCGTGGACTCTCGGCGTGGAGCGGGTGAGCCCTCGCTGGGGCTCGCTGGAGGGGAGCGCTCCGTTTCGCTGGCCCGGGGCAGCCGGCAGCCTGAAGCCGCGGTCTGCACAGCTCCAGCTGGCGCGGCGTCTACAGCCCGGGATCCCTCGTGGGGGACCCGGGGGAAGAAGAAGCCATCACTGCCGGCCCGCGGCCAACTTCTACCGCGGGCCCGGCGTGAACTTACCATCACCCCTGGAGTGGTGCTTCGACCACCGGCCCTGCAGTCTGCGGTGCTTCTGTCTGCGGCGCGGCGGGGACTTTAAATCTTCGACCGCCGGACTACAGCCTACACCAACTTAAAACCGCGGTCTCCGGTGGGGAAGAGCCGACTCTGGACTTACCTGGACTTTTACCTGTCTGCACATCTGGCCTCTCGCAGCGACGGCTGCGGAGGGTTGAGGTCCCGACCACGGGGGAAAATGGGGGAGGACTGGCCAAATTGTTTGTGCCTTCCACCACAGTGATGAATGCTGTGATGGATGTTTGTGTTCAATTTTTATTGTGTTTGTGTGTTCTTTATCATTGTACCGCTGCTCACAAACTCATTACACTTGCACATTATGTGCAATGTGACTAATAAAACCGTATTGTATTGTATTGTATTGTATTGTTGGGTGTTGTGATGTTTGGTGGACTGTGTGGGGTGGGAGGACCCGTTGCTCCTCACGTGCAGTAGGTGGCGCTGCACAGGACAATGGGAGATGTTTTGTATATAGTTTATCCCGCCAGTGAACAGTGAGTTGCAGTGATTTAGAGTTGTCTTGCTGCCAGCATTGAAGTAATGTAATAAAGCTTTCTGTTGTACCTTGAAGACTCTCAGGTACATGTGCAGACTTAGAAGACAAACACGAAAGGTATAGTGAATGAAGGGTCGCAGTTGTAGGGACGGGAGCTGGGTCCTGATGGTGTTATAGTGATAGGGAAGGGTGTGAGGGTCGGAGAGTATGTCAATGAAAATGTTGAAGTGAGTGGTTGTGGTTATGGCCTGGTGAGATCAACCATCTGTTTGTCTTAATTTAATTAATGTTAATATATTCAATTCACTTAAATCTCAGAAATATTTTGAAATGAATGTATTATTTTCTTGCTTTTAATTATGAAGTCATTTTATTTATTTGAATTATTTAAATCTAAGTGAACTATTATTGAATGTCGACTATTACTGATGTGGAGAGGATGTTTGCACTATTGGGAGGTCATAACCTCAGAATTAAAGGACGTTCCTTTAGGAATGAGATGAGGAATTTCTTCAGTCTTTAGGGGTGGTGAATGGAATTTTGGCCAACAATGGATATTTTTATTTCAAGTTCAAGTTCACGTTTATTATAACATGCACCAATTGGTACAGTGAAATTTGAATTACCATACAGCCATACACAATACACAATAGAGTTTAACATGTTGATTCCACCGTGGTGGATGTTTGTTTCCCACTGTGATGGCAGGCAATAAAGTTTAGTCATCTTCCTCTTTGTTCACCCGTGGTCGGGGCCTAGAACCCTCCACAGTCGCCGCTACAGACGGCCCGATGTACAGGCCCTCTCGCCGGGATGATCGAAACTCCGGCGTCAGAACGGATCGGAACACGCTCTGCGGCTTGGAGTTTCAGAATCGGCCGCTTCTTACCAAAGACCACGGCTTCCAAGACCACAGGCCCCGCTGGACAGAGCTCCAACACTGGCGATCCTCGGCAAGGGATCGCCTCGCTCCGTGATGTTACAGTCAGCACCACGCCAACAGCTAGAAGCCCCACAGACCACAGCTCCACGGTGTTAAAGTCAGCAAGCCCAACACTCTGGAGCTCCAACACTGGCGATCCCCTGCAAGGGATCGACCCGCTCCGCGGCAGAAATTCCGCGCTGCGCCCACTGCTGGAAGTCTGGGCCGGTCTCCAGTAGGAAATTATAAAAGATGAAATAGCGGCACATTTGGTTAGCAATAACAGGATCGGTCCGAGTCAGCATGGATTTACGAAGGGGAAATCATGCTTGACTAATCTTCTGGAATATTTTGAGGATGTAACCAGGAAAATGGACAAGGGAGAGCCAGTGGATGTAGTGTACCTGGACTTTCAGAAAGCATTTGATAAGGTTCCACATAGGAGATTAGTGGGCAAAATTAGGGCACATGGTATTGGGGGTAAAGTGCTGACATGGATAGACAAGTTGTTGGCAGACAGGAAACAAAGAGTAGGGATTAACGGGTCCTTTTCAGAATGGCAGGCAGTGACTAGTGGGGTACCGTAAGGCTCGGTGCTGGGACTGCAGCTATTTACAATATACATCAATGATTTGGATGAAGGGATTCAAAGTAACATTAGCAAATTTGCAGATGACACAAAGCTGTGTGGCAGTGTGAACTGTGAGGAGGATGCTATGAAAATGCAGGGTGACTTGGACAGGTTGGGGGAGTGGGCAGATGCATGGCAGATGAAGTTTAATGCAGATAAATGTGAGGTTATCCACTTTGGTAGCAAAAACAGGAAGGCAGATTACTATCAAAATGGTGTCATGTTGGGAAAAAGGGAAGTACAACGGGATCTGGAGGTCCTTGTTCATCAGTCTATGAAAGTAAGCATGCAGGTACAGCAGGCAGTGAAGAAAGCAAATGGCATGTTGGCCTTTATAACAAGAGAAATCAAATATAGCAAAGAGGTCCTGCAGTTGTACAGAGACCTAGTGAGACCACACCTGGAGTATTGTGTGCTGTTTTGGTCCCCTAATTTGAGGAAGAACATTCTTGCTATTGAGGGAGTTCAGCGTAGGTTTACAAGGTTAATTCACGGGATGGCGGGACTGTCATATGCTGAGAGAATGAAGCATCCGGGCTTGTACACTCTGGAGTTTAGAAGGATGAGAGGGTATCTTATTGAAACATATAAGATTATTAAGGGTTTGGACACACTAGAGGCAGGAAACATGTTCCTGATATTGGGGGAGTCCAGAACCAGGGGCCACAGTTTAATAATAAGGAGTAAGCCATTTAGAACGGAGACGAGGAAACACTTTTTCTCACAGAGAGTTGTGAGTCTGTGGAATTCTCTGCCTCAGAGGGCGATGGAGGCCGGTTCTCTGGATACTTTCAAGAAATAGCTAGATTGGGCTTTTAAAGATAGCGGAGTCAGGGGTTATGCGGAGAAGGCAGGAACGGGGCATTGATTGGGAATGATCAGCCATGATCACATTGAATGGCGGTGCTCCTGCACCTATTGTCTATTGAAAGGCCGCGCCAATCCAGTTGGTAGGGGGGTCATGTTGAACTCGTAGTGCAGTGGTAGTGGGGTCACCATGTCGTTGTAGGTAGTCGAGGTAACCGTTGGTAATCTCCTTTGCTGACCGGGCATTTTAATTGGCTCATTAGGGGAAAAAAACGTAAGCACGAGTTTTCAGAACCAAGGAAAGTGTCTCCACTCCTTCTCCCCCCTTCTCTCCCCTTCTCCCCCCTTCTTTGCCCTTCTCCCCCCCTTCTCCCCTCTCCCCTCCGCACTTTTAAAGGACTTACTGTACACTGTGCCAGCCGTCTTTAACCTTCCTGTTCATCGCAGGTATCACCTTGGCATTGCACCGTGTGAATTACAGACAGCACTCCCCCATTTTCCCTGGCCACCGCCTTTGCGATGTGTGCGTGTGTGTGTGCGTGTGTGTGTGTGTGTGGGTGTGTGTGTGTGTGTGTGTGTGTGCGCGTGCATGCGTGTGTGTGTGTGTGTGTGATGTGTGCGCGTGTGCGCGTGCGCAAGTGTGTGTGCCCATGTGTGTGTGTGCGTGTGTGTGTGCGCATGTGTGTGTGTGCGCATGTGTGTGTGTGTGTGCGTGTGTGTGTGTGCGCATGTGTGTATGTGCGCATGTGTGTGTGTGTGTGCGCATGTGTGTGTGTGTGTGTTCGTCGCTGACGGTCGATCCAGCTCGCGGTTTTTCAGGCAAGTGCCTCCGAGCTTGTAGGTCGTAGACAGTTTGCTGAAACGTTGCGTAAGTGGGACAGGCTCTACAGGAATCAATGCTGGGTCCATTGTTGTTTGTCATCATTGTCAACAATTTGGAGATGAACGTGCAAGGCACGGTTGGCAAATTAGCAGATTATTCTAAAATAGGAGGAATCATGGACAGGGGAAGAAGGTTGTCAAAACTACCACTGGGTCTTGATCAGCTAGGTAAGAGGGCCAAGGAATGGCAAATAAAGATTGTTTCAGATAAGCGTGAGGAATTGCATTTTGGAAGGTCAAACCAGGATTTGGAAGGTCAAACCAGAATTTCACAGTGAATAGTAAGTCCCTTGCGACTGAGAAGAACCTGGAGTACCCGGTGGCAATAGTGGACAGGTCGCCGTGGCGGTCGATGATGGCGCCAACCGATGGATAGAACGGACCGCGCAGCTGCCGAGGGAAGGAACAGTGGAGGACCTGCCATGGGTGGGGGAGGGGGAGGGGAGGGGGGGTGGACAAAGGGGGACCTGGCGCGGATACTGTATATACGCTGTAACTTTGTCAGTGCCCTTATGTGGTGACTATTTACATACCCTGGTTATGCAAGCAAAACATGTCATGGTGAATTGTCTCATGTGACGATAAAGTATTCAATTATTCACAAGTACATAGTTCTTTTAAAGCATTACAGGTAGGCAGGCTGGTGAAAAAGGATTATGGTGCACTGGCCTTCGTCAGTCAAGGCATTGAGTAGTAGAGTTGGCATTTAAGTAAATAATAAATAAATATAAATAATCTTATTTATATAGCACATTTTTAGTCAACTTGCATTGACCCCAAAGTGCTTCACATAATTACATTACATTTCCACACAGGCAAAGGCGGGTGAAGTGTCTTGCCCCAAGGACACAACGACAGTATGCACTCCAAGCGGGATTCGATCCGGCTACCTTCCGGTTGCCAGCCGAACACTTAGCCCATTGCGCCATCTGTCGTCCCGGCGGTATAAGATGTCAATGAGACTTCACTTGGGGAATTGTGTACAGTTTTGGTTATCTTTGGCCCCTTTCCGTCATGGGTGTCTCCAGGGTGTTATTACCTATATGGAGGACACCTGTGTGTGAATTTGTTTAACGTGGGGAGGCTGGTCAGAGGTCACGGCCAAATGAATGGATGTAGGTGGAAGGAGATGGGAGGAAGGGAAAAGGGGGAAAGGAGTGGGGGGGGGGGGGGGGGGGGATAGTGGGCGAAATGGGAGCACATCCAAGTGGATTACAGGAAAGTGATGGGTTGTGATCGTCAATGTTCAAAACAGGCTAACAAATGTAAATGCATGTTCTCAATTCACCCTGAATTTTTGCTGCCCTTTGACAATGTATCATCTGAAATTAGGCTATGAGTTCTAGATTCAAGTGATGAAAGGGAAATTCAGGTAAAATGTTAGATGCACTTTATTTAGTCACAAGTAATTGTCAGTGGAAAAGGTGCTTAGTTTGGACTAAACATCTTATGACTAAAACTTTAACAAATTAGTTAGAACTCAAAAGGCTTAACATCTGCATTTGTATTTTGATCTTGTGATTATTTTCTTTTCTCTCACAGTTGCCAGGCAGTGCTTTTTGCTTTTTCTGGTTATTTCTAGCTTTTCTAACAAGTAGTTTGACTGTTGGAAATTTCAAATATCGCTGAATATTAAACAGAAGTGTTTATTTAATTTATATTCTGCGCAGAGCCCAGCTTGTAGAACCAGGATAAATGACAAGATTTAAATTAAAGAAGGCAACATATTAGGTCATTGTTCCAGCCAACCCGTCTCTGCTCAGCCCACATTTTGTTTAGACATATTAGATGACAAAGAGGCTGCTTTGTTTCTAAGGGATTTAGTTGTGCCATTTAGCTTTCCACAATCTGGCACAGCTTTCAATAAACCCCAATTACTTGAATCGCTTAAGCCGAATCTCAGAAAGGCCAAATGTGAATTAAAAACACAGAAACACCCAGCAGGTCAGGCAGCATCTGTGGAAAGAGAAGTTCCTAATATTTCCTTTCCACAGATGCTGACTGACCTGCTGAATGTTTCCAGCATTTCTGGTTTTATCTCAGAATAAAAAAAGTTTGATTGTCAATCCCCTTGTGGGACGTCCCAGGAGCTATTGGCACCTTCTTGCAGTCATGGACATAACTCAGACCGTCCCACAAACCAAGCGCCCTTCCATTGACTTCATCTACATTTCATGCTGCCTCGGCAAGGCAGCCAACATAATCAAGGACCAGTCTCAACCCAGTCAAGGGCCTGTCCCACTTGCATGTAATTGCATGCATTTGGTGCGACCAAAGCGGAAGCGGAGTTTGCGCTAAGTTCGCGGTAAGTACGCGCAAAGCACGTGGTAAGTACGAACTAAGTCCGCGCGTGAAGTAATTTACATCATACTCATCAATCAGCTGGGCAGGAGGCGGGCCGACTGAATTTGGGCGTCGCACGGCATCGGGCGGTGACGTCATCACGCAACGGCATGCCGGGCGATGACATGATCGCGCAACGCCACGCGCTAGGCTTACGCCGTCAAGATGCTGCGTACGCCGTCAATACGCTGCATACGCCCTTAATGCGCCTGCGTGCCGACGGGCCGTTGGCGGGCGGAATTTTCGGGCAGTGCGGGAATTTTGGAGCCTTGCGCGATGTCGGGACCGGCCCCGCACAACTCCATACGCCTCCGCGCTTCGAAGTGGGACTGGCCCCGAGCGGCCCATACGCCTCAAGCGACCACGTTTGCTCGCGCCAGACGCATGCAATCGCATGCAAGTGGGACAGGCCCTTCACTCCTTCTTCTCTCCTCTCCCATCGGACAGGAGGTACCGGCTTGAAAACGCAAACCTCCAGATTCAGGGACTGCTTCTTCCCATCTGTCACCGATCAATGGAACTGTTCTCTCATCAGCTAGAGTGCAGTCCTGACCTCCCATCTAACTCAATGGAGACCTTTGACTGGACTTTACTGGCTTAATCTTGCATTAAACATTATTCACCTCATTCCCATTATCATGTATCTGTACTATTTTGATGGCTCGACTGTGATCATGTATTGTCTTTCCCCGAACAGGTTAGCACGCAACAAACACTTTTCACTGAACCTTGGGACATGTGACAATAAACTAAACTAAATTGTATCAGACTTCAATGTTTTATCTTTGCACTAAATGTTGTACACTTTATCTTTTATCTGTGCACTTTAGACGGCTTTTCCTTGAATCGATAACGCACATAGGAGTTTGTACATTCTCCCCGTGACATGCGTGGGTTTTCTCCAAGATCTTCGTTTTCCTCCCACACTCCAAAGACATACAGGTATGTAGGTTAATTAGCTTGGTATGAATGTATAATTGTCCCTAGTGTGTGTAGGTTGGTGTTACTGTGTGGGAATTGCTGATCGGTGCGGACTCGGTGGGCCAAAGGGCCTGTTTCCGCGCTGTATCTCTAAACTAAACTCAACTAACAAAAGCTTTTCACTGCACCGGTTCATGTGACAATCATAAATTAAACAAAGCTAGCGTGATAATTGGGAATCTATTAGGTGGAGTGACGCGGGACTTGGCCTTATGGTATTGGCCAACTAGTGGTGAGCCCAAAGTAATTGTGTCAGGACTGCTTAGAGCATCAGCTATTAGATAAGCACAAGCTAATCTGGCAAGTTAGATTTTCTGCCGCTGCAGATCTCTATGTGAATGGTAGCAGCACAAGGGCTAAAATAAACCCTGTATAAATACAGGCTATAGACTAACATTTTTTTATGGTCAATTAACATTGAAAATGAATCTTAAGAAATGGATCTTGTTATTATAGTTTGAAAGTGTTCAGGATACATGCCTTATATCTACAAAACCAATCAAAATCACCTAACCAGCTGATCAGCATTTTGAATCGTCTAATAATATGAAGCCCCAGATTTTATTAAAGGCTTCTATTGTGTTTATCTGTGTCCCAAAGGTAAATCTAATAAAGTTCTAGAAATATTTTTAAAACATCTTGCATATCCTTTAGCTGAGAATATGCAAATACTACTTCAAAGCAGATTCTGTAGTGCATCTGCAGGTGTATAAAACAACACAATTTAGGCAGATATGCCTTTGAATTTGGTAACATGGAAGTTGACTGTACACATTTTCCCATTTGGAAACATGAAAGGGCTGGCTTGACAAATGCAGTTGCCGATGATGTATGGGTTTAGCCTGGTTGCTTTGTTGTTAATTGTTTGGGGAAAAGCACACCGTGTCTCTCCCTGCTTTGCAAATGAGGAGTCAGGAGTATAAATGAAGGTCTGTGTAATCCGGTAACTATAGATTTTTTTGCATTTCCTCAGGGTAAATCTGGATTAATTCCAAAATCAACTGAGGCTTACTGAAAACAATAAATATGCCTGCTGTGTATTGCCTGTGCTAAAAATTGTGTTTGACAAATATAAATACATTTTTGGCTACAAATCTATAAAGGCATAGAGGCAAATTTCCATTGGAGGATTTCAACTAGCTGAACACATACAGACACAAATACGTGTCAGCATTTCTGCCTCAAATGCCTGTGTTCCACTGAGAGAGTTTAATAAATGGAGCACCCATCAATGTACATTAAGCAAATGCATTGCCGCATATTTTCTCTTGGATCTTCTCTTCTCCCCCTGCTCATTAGAACCTTCCCACTCTCCTGAAAATGTTCGAGCTTCCCAGGCAAAATATAATTCAGACTTTATTATTAGAAAAGCGGAATAATTCCAATTGTGAAGTGAATGCGCTTGAGCTAAAAGTAGAGCAGGTTAATCACACCAACATCAAGTCATGGTTTATCTCCCATTCCTCAAAAGGGCAAATCTTGTAGCCAAATAATAATGAACTGTGTTGCTGCAAACGGCAGGATTGTTCTCATCGTTATAATTGGCACCCTGAATAGACCAATGTATATACTGAGCATCAATAATACATTGCTGTTGCATTTAAGTCTAAATAGCTCTAACATCTCGTTAAGTAACTATTGATTTTAATTTTGTTTTTGAACTGCAACCTTGGATTTTTTTCTTGGGAACATCAAAGTTGGAAGGGAGACCTGATAGACTTATATAAAGTCATGAAAGGCATCGATATGGTAGACAGGCAGAACCTTTTACCCCCAGGGTAGAAATGTCAAAGATTAGAGGCAGAATTAGCTTTAAGGTGAGAGAGGCAGAGTTTAAAGAAGATGTGTGGGGCAAGTCTTGTTTACACACAGAATGGTGAGTGCCTAGAACCTGCTACCTGGGAGTGGTGGTGGAGGTAGAGGTTGGGAGTTGTGCATCTGTGGAATTCTGTCACACAAGGCAGTGGAGGCCAATTCACTGGATGTTTTCAAGGGAGAGTTGGATATAGCTCTTAAAGGCAAACGGAATCAAGGGATATGGGGAGATAGCAGGAACGGGGTACTTATCTTGGATGATCAGCCATGATCAGCAAAGATTGTTAAGGGCTTGGACACGCTAGAGGCAGGAAACATGTTGCCGATGTTGGGGGAGTCCAGAACCAGGAGCCACAGCTTAAGAATGAGGAGTAAGCCATTTAGAACGGAGACGAGGAAACACTTTTTCTCACAGAGAGTGGTGAGTCTGTGGAATTCTCTGCCTCAGAGGGTGATGGAGGCATGCCTTCTCCCCATACCCCCTGACTCTGCTATTTTTAAGAGCCCTATCTAGCTCTCTCTTGAGAGAGCACACCCCATTCTCCCTGTGACCTGCGTGGGTTTTCTTCGAGAGCTTCGGCTTCCTTCCACACTCCAAAGACGTACAGGTTTGTAGGTTAATTGGCTTGGTATAAGTGTAAATTGTCCCTAGTGTGTGTAGGATAGTGTTAATGTGCAGGGGTCACTGGTCGGAGCGGACTCTGTGGGCTGAAGGGCCTGTTTCCGTGCTGTATCTCTAAACTATACAAAACTAAACCTGTGTGAATTAATTAATTAATTAATTAATTAATTGGCCTTCTAACCAAGTAAGTGAATGATCAATGCTGTCAATAGGATCTTAATCCACAACATAGGGAGCATTAATCTGCACCAATTCATGATGTTTATATCCTGTTAGGGCAAGTGATGCCACCCAATGCTTCAAACATGGAAAGAGTTTCATTATCTATTAAGGACATAAAGTCATAGAGTCTTAAAGGCCTGTTCCACGGGCGTGTGACCTGCATGCGGCAAGCGCAACCTAAAGTGCCGGTCCCACCAGCATGCGCCTGCATGCTGCAAGCACGACCTAACGTGGTCGCTTGAGCCGTACGGCATGCGGCAAGCGCGACCAAACCAGAAGCGGGAGCGGTGCGGAGGTCGAGTGAGTGACACGGTGTCGAGGCGGCTGCGGGCCGGCAGGCCGTTGCCGCGCGGAATTTTTAAACACGGTCAGTTTTTCGGAGCCCCGCAATATGTCGGGACCAGCTCCGCACAACTCCATACGACTCTGGCGATCGAAGTGGGACCGGCCCCGCGAGGCCGTACGTCTCAAGCGACCACGTTAGGTCGCGCTTGCCGCATGGAGTTCGCATGCTCGTGGGACAGGCCTTTTACTGCGTGGAAACAAGCCTATCGGCGCAGCTTGCCCACACCGGCCAACATGTTCCATCTGCACTAGTCCTGCAATTGGCCCAAATCCCTCTGTCGGTCTATCATCCACTTTAATCTGTAATTTTCACACATTACCCTTATATATCTCCCCCTCCCCTGACTCTCAGTCTGAAGAATAGGCTCCCATTCCCTCTCTCCAGAAATGCTGCCTGTCCCGCTGAGTTACTCCGGCATGTTGTGTCTATCTTCCCTCGAAATCCATGTATCTGTCTAAATGTGTCTGGAATGTTGTGATAGTTCCTGCTTCAACTATCTCCTCCGGCAGCTCGTTCCATACACTCACCACCCTTTGTGTGAAAAGTTTCCCCTCGGATTCCTATTAAATCATTTCCCCTCACCTTGAACCGATGTCCTCTGGTTCTTGAATCCCCTACCCTGGGCAATAAACTCTGTGTGTCTACTCGATGTATTCCTCTCATCTCCTCATATTATCAAGTATAAAATATATGTAAAAACAAATTTCTTTGTCTATCTTCAAATCTCTAAGGACATAGACAGATAATTTTGCAGCTGTGAACTATTTAGCTCCTTCAATACTTTTGCAACTCCCAGTTGATCAGTTTTAAATGGAGACTCAAGAGACTGCAGATGCTGGGATCTGGCGAAAAAACAAACTGCTGGAGGGACTCAAGCAGCAACTGTGCAGACAGACAGGCAGCTAATGTTTCAGATTAAGATCTTGCATTGGGACCAAGTTCCTCCTGCAGATCCAGTATAGATCTGGATGTATTCTATCCTCAACCTGTTTGCTTGCCTTGTTTGACCTTAACGGAGAGATGGCAGTTGTTGGATCGTTCGAAGTTCTGTTCCTGATTTTTATGTTCATATGAATGTATGATTGAATGTATGAATGCATGAATGTATGATTGAATGAATGTATGAATAAATAAATAAATACATTTTATTAGCCAAGTATGTATACATACAAGGAAGGCAGACAAAAATGCTGGAGAAACCCAGCGGGTGCAGCAGCATCTATGGAGCGAAGGAAATAGGCAACGTTTCGTCCCGAAACGTTGCCTATTTCCTTCGCTCCATAGATGCTGCTGCACCCGCTGAGTTTCTCCAGCACATTTGTCTACCTTCGATTTTCCAGCATCTGCAGTTCCTTCTTAAACTCTTACACATACAAGGAATTTGTCTTGGTGCTTTGCTCGCAATGAACAGCGAATGGGTACAAGGCAGTGGTCTACTGAGGCTTATTTCTTCTTGAAAGCCGTAACAGCTCATGGTTCATAAGTTCAAGGAGCAGAACTAGGTCATTCGGACCATCGTGTTTACCCCGCCATTCAATCGTGGCTGATGTCAACAATCATAACCTCCGGCAAAAATATTTGACCTGCTATTAAATGGATTTAATGGTCAGAGATACTTTTAGACTACCCAGGTATCAGATTCAGATTCAGATTCAATTTTAATTGTCATTGTCAGTGTACAGTACAGAGACAACGAAATGCATTTAGCATCTCCCTGGAAGAGCGACATAGCAAATTATTTGAATAAATAATAATAAGTGTCCGGGGGGGGGGGGGGGTGATTGACAGTCACCGAGGTACGTTGTTGAGTAGAGTGACAGCCGCTGGAAAGAAGCTGTTCCTCGACCTGCTGGACTGGCAACGGAGAGACCTGTAGCACCTCCCGGATGGTAGGAGGGTAAACAGTCCATGGTTGGGGTGAGAGCAGTCCTTGGCGATGCTGAGCGCCCTCCGCAGACAGCGCTTGCTTTGGACAGACTCAATGGAGGGGAGCGTGGAACCGGTGATGCGTTGGGCAATTTTCACCACCCTCTGCAATGCCTTCCGGTCGGAGACAGAGCAGTTGCCATACCATACTGTGATGCAGTTGGTAAGGATGCTCTCGATGGTGCAGCGGTAGAAGTTCACCAGGATCTGAGGAGACAGATGGACCTTCTTCAGTCTCCTCAGGAAGAAGAGACGCTGGTGAGCCTTCTTGATCAGAGTAGAGGTATTGTGGGTCCAAGAGAGGTCATCGGAGATGTTGACTCCCAGGAACCTGAAGCTAGAAACACGTTCCACCTCCGTCCCGTTAATGTGGATGGGGGTGTGCGTGCTGCCTCTGGACTTCCTGAAGTCTACAATGAGCTCCTTGGTCTTCTTGGAGTTAATGGCCAGGTTGTTGTCAGCGCACCATGCTGCTAAGTGCTGGACCTCCTCCCTGTAGGCCAACTCATCGTTGTTGTTGATGAGGCCAATCACCGTTGTATCATCTGCATACTTGATGATGGTGTTAGTACCATGTACAGGTGTGCAGTCATAGGTGAAGAGGGAGTAGAGGAGGGAGCTCAGCACACAGCCCTGTGGAACGCCGGTGTTCAGGGTGAGGGTTGAAGAGGTGTGCTTGTCTAACCTCACAGACTGGGGTCTGTTGGTTAGTATGTGATAATAATTTTGAAAACCATTATTTCATAATAAAAAATCTAACATTTATTAAGATCATAGAATACCAACGTAAGTAAAGATAAAAAAGTAAAGTGAAATAACTCAAAAGATCGTTGTTTGATTGGCTAAAATTCCTCGGATTCTGGCCAAAGGAATGGAAAATTGCTATTCCAATACAAAATGCAAGGAGCTAGGTTAAAAAGCAGGAATCTATAGACCGAGCAGTCTAACATCAATCATTGGGAAATGTTGGTATCTGCTATTGAAGAGGCAATAGCAAGGCATTTGGAAAGTCACATAGCAATCAAGCAGACGTAATGTTTTATGAATGGAATTAAATGTCAACACATTTGCTAATGTTCTTTTGAGTACCGGCACATCACAAATGTGGTGGATAGATAGGGAAACCAACGGGTGTGGTATGTGTCCAGAACATCTCCAAAAGCCTACACCAGCCTGAAGCCGCAGTCTCTGGTTGGGAAGAGCCGATCCTGGACTCACCTTGACTTTGACTTTGTCCCTTACCATCTGGACGCTCGCAGCAACGGCTGTGGAGGGTGGAGGTCCCGACCACGGGGCGAAATGGAGGATGACTGGCCAAGTTCTGTGCCTTCCACCACAGTGATGAATGCTGTGGTGGATGTTTGTGTAAAATGTTTATTGTGGTTGTGTGTTCTTTATTACTGTACCGCTGCTGGCAACCCAAATTCCACTGACCCTGGTTGTGTGGCAATAAATTATATCAATTATATCAATTAGCACATAGAAAGATAACGGTGCTTTGGGTAGAGGGGAACAAAGGGGGCCCGATGTTGGGGGACACTCTAGTTTGGAAGGAGCTGTCCACATGCAGCCAGTCAACAGTCGGTGGTCTTTTTCTTTTTCTTTTCAATTTTAAGTTCGAGTTTTTGTGTACCTTGTATGTTGTGACTGTCAGCAGACTAATTTCCCTCCGTTTTAAAAGTTTTATCGTATCGTATCATAATATATTGCCATGGGGGCGGGATTCAATCATTAACAGAAGAAATAGGAGAAATTTCAGGATACTGGGGGAGAAATAGTTCAATTTCGGATGGGCAATCAGCACCAAGTAACTCTCTCGAACAAGCGACTCTCTCGAACTTCTACAGGTGCACAGTGGAGAGCATCCTGACTGTTTGCAACGTGGCTTGGTTCGGTTACTTGAACGTCCAGGAGTGGAAAAGATTGCAGAAAGTTGTGACCACTGCCCGGTTCTAACCTCCTGGAGGTCATTGAAGGGATCTATCGCAGTCGCTGCCTCAAAGGCTGCCAACATCATCAAGAACCCACACCATCCTGGCCACACACTCATCTCTCCGTTGCAATCGGGAAGAAGGTACAGGAGCTTGAAATCTGGTTCACAATCAGACTATTAAACTCTCCATCAAACAAACTCTGAATAATAACAGCCTATTGCACTTTATCTGTTTATTTATTGTGTATATGGGTCTACAGACACACTGAACTTTTATCTCCTGTTCCGTATTATGTTTACATATTCTGTTGTGCTGCAGCAAGCAAGAATTTCATTGTCCTATCTGGGACACATGACAATAAAACTCTCTTGAATTGACTCTTGAGATCAGTGTAAAAGCCTTAACTATATTAATCAAGATTAATACATTGCATAAAGTTACCAAATATTCAGTGGCCAGATTTTCTGTTGATGCAAAGATAGGTGGCTTAGCAAGTTTTAAGGAGGATAAAAAAAAATCCCGCAAATGGATAGAATGTACAACAGTTCAACACAAGCTGAAGAAAGGTCCTGACTTGAAACGTAAACCCATCTATTTTCTCAGAGATGCTGCCTGATCCGCTGAGTTACTCCAGCACTTTGCGTCTATCTTTGGTATAAACCAGCATCTGCAGATCCTTTTTAGTCAGTTTAAGGATAAGGGGGAAGTCTTCTAGGACCGAGATGAGAAAAACATTTTTCACACAGAGAGTGGCGAATCTGTGGAATTCTCTGCCGCAGAAGGTAGTTGAGGCCAGTTCATTGGCTATATTTAAGAGGTAGTTAGATGTGGACCTTGTGGCTAAGGGGATCAGGGGGTATGGAGAAAAGGCAGGTACAGGATACTGAGTTGGATGATCAGCCATGATCATATTGAATGGTGGTGCAGGCTCGAAGGGCTGAATGGCCTACTCCTGCACCTATTTTCTATGTTTTTATATTTATATTATCAAATGCCAGGGAATTGGAGTACCTGAACTTCTGCTCTGCTGCTGTACCCACCACTCCTTCAATGTATTCTGGCTATCAATGCCAGAGTATCTGAACTCCTTAACAGCTTCTGGACCCCACCTTTAAACCCATGGGTTGATGTGCTGGGTAGAGATGATGCCCTACGCATCAACAGTAGAAACCCTGTAGATAAAACTAATTGCAACCAACCTTTTGAGTTATTTCACTTGACTTTTCCATCTTTAGCTATGAATTGGTATTTTATAACCTTAATCATTATTTTTGTTATAAGGCAAGGCAAGGCAACTTTATTTATATAGCACATTTCATACACGAGGCAGACTCAAAGTGCTTCACATAAAAACATGTCATACAATAAAATGAAATAATAAAATGAAATAAAATAGAAGAACTAAAAGAACTAAAAGAACTAATGATGCCTCGCGTTGTGTAAATGACGGAGGGTGAGAGGAGACCTCACTTCTATCAGGTCTCCTCTCACCCTCTGGCATTCCAGAGAAAACGATCCAAGTTTGTTCTCACCACATTGACGCTGTTAAGACCCCTCTGGATCTCACCTTGTTCAGAGGCTGCTCCACATTGTGGGAGGTGTCAATTGTCAATAGACAATAGACAATAGGTAATAGACAATAGACAATAGGTGCAGGAGTAGGCCATTTGACCCTTCGAGCCAGCACCACCATTCAATGTGATCATGGCTGATCATCCCCAATCAGTACCCCGTTCCTGCCTTCTCCCCACATCCCCTGGCTCCGCTATTTTTAAGAGCCCGATCTAGCTCTCTCTTGAAAGCATCCAGAGAACCTGCCTCCACCGCCCTCTGAGGCAGAGAATTCCACAGACTCACAACTCTCTGTGAGAAAAAGTGTTTCCTCGTCTCCATTCTAAATGGCTTACTCCTTATTCTTAAACTGTGGCCCCTGGTTCTGGACTCCCCCAACACCGGGAACATGTTTCCTGCCTCTAGCGTGTCCAAACCCTTAACAATCTTATATGTTTCAATGAGATGCCCTCTCATCCTTCTAAACTCCTGTAGACACTGGTCTGTATCTACAGACTAAAGCATGAGGTTCACATTAAAACAAGTGAAAGACTGGGCAGGTAGGTGGCTTCTGTGGTTGGCAAGTCCAAGCAACAGGCCTGTCTAGCATGATCTAGCTCAATAAAAAGCTAGACTGAAAGCAAATACAATCATTAAAATAACAAGGAAAATAAGTAATTGCATTCTTGTACTTGAAAGGTTACTTGTGAAATATTTTACCATGTGGTCTAAATACAGAAATGGCCAAATGGATGAAATGAATATAAATATTTATATGGCAACACCCACACATTCAAACTTAGCAAGTATTGCAGTTCACTCTGGTATGGGCCTCTCTTCACTTCTTTCTTTCTGTCTGTAATCGGAGAAATTATTATTTTCATGCAACTGCAGTAAAAAAAAATCATTTGCCAGGTATGAAAGACAAAGCCACTTTATCAGTTCACAAAATTATTCGAAGGCCCTTGGAAAGCAACTAAGAAGTATAAGACATGTAAAATTGTCACACGACTGGAAAATGCACAAGGCCAAACAGTGTCATTATGTTTTGAAACACACAGGGAAATTGGATGCCGATCAAACCATGATCGAGATTTACGCACATCAGTTTAAATGGGGCCTTGAATTTCTAGTTACTTCCTCTTCATGTATTACTGCATTAAAACCAGCTTTGGGTTGTACAGTGTTGACGTTTCTATTTGGTACAAGTGGTATGGGCCTGATATTACACTGATTTGCCTGGTACGAAAAGGTTGATTGGGTACAGGAGCCTGAAGACTGTAATGACCAGGTTCAGGAATAGCTACTTCCCCACAACCGTCTTTTAAACCTGGCTCGGACAAAACTCTGAACATTAATAGCCCTTTATCTGTTATTTGCACTTCATCAGTTTATTTATTCATGTGTGTATATCTATATTACTAAAAGTCCGTTCTTGACCGGTTTTGGCTATCTGTGCTGTGACTTCCGAGAGAACACCGCCACCTACGGCCATCATTTGTGGCCACCTTGCTCAGAGCCCCCCCCCCCTCTGCCGCATGTGTGCTGAGGATTTTTCCCGTCGAATAAAAATGACAGAGATATTAATGTTTTTGCAAAATTCCCCATTCACTCTGCTGCCCCCGCTGACGGCAGGGTGGAGGGACTATAAAACCAGGAAGTGGTGTGCAACACAGTCTCTTCAAGATGGAGGAAGGCAGATCGTCACGTTTCTCTGAGCTGTGAATAACACTGAACACATGTCTACTCAAATGTAAGTGCCCTTAGTGGTTCTAAAATGCTTGCAGGATGTGTCTATTGGTTCTAAAACTTGCAAAAAATGTCTATTGGTTCTAAAGCTTGCAAAAAAAATGTCTATTGGTTCTAAATCTTGCAAAAAATGTCTATTGGTTCTAAATCTTGCAAAAAAATGTCTATTCGTTCTAAAGCTTTCTAAAGCTTGCAAAATGTGTCTCTATTGGTTCTAAAGCTTGCAAAAAATGTATCTTTTTGGTTCTAAAGCTTGCAAAAAATGTATCTTTTGGTTCTAAAGTTTGCAAAAAAATGTCTATTGGTTCTAAAGCTTGCAAAAATATGTCTATTGGTTCTAAAGCTTGCAAAAATATGTCTATTGGTTCTAAAGCTTGCAAAAAAAATGTCTATTGGTTCTAAAGCTCGCAAAAAAAATGTCTATTGGTTCTAAAGCTTGCAAAAAAATGTCTATTGGTTCTAAAGTTTGCAAAAAAATGACTATTGGTTCTAAAGCTTGCAAAAAATTGACTATTGGTTCTAAAGCTTGCAAAAAATGTATTTTGGTTCTAAAGCTTGAAAACATGTCTATTGGTTCTAAAATGGTTCTTACTAGCGCTCCAGAAAGTTTGAAGTTGAAAGGCACTACTTACTGCAAATGATGGCTTGGGTGTGGCTTGAAGTTGATAGGCACTACTTACTGCAAATCGTGGCTTGGGTGTGGCTTGAAGTTGAAAGGCACTACTTACTGCAAATGGTGACATGAGGTTGACAGGTACTACTTACTGCAAATGGTGGCATGAAGTTGAAAGGCACTACTTACTGCAAATGGTGGCTTGGTTGCTTTGGCTTGAAGCTGAAAGGCACTACTTACTGCAAATGGTGTCTTGGGAGCTTTGGCTTGAAGTTGAAAGGCACTATTTACTGCTAATGGTAGCATGAAGTTGAAAGGCACTATTACTGCAAATGGTGGCTTGGGTGCTTTGGCTTGAAGTTGAAAGGCACTATTACTTCAAATGGTGGCTTTGGCTTGAAGATGAAAGGCACTACTTACTGCAAATGGTGGCAGGGGAGCTTTGCCTTGAAGTTGAAAGGCACCTCTTACTGCTAATGGTGGCTTGGGTGCTTTGGCTTGAAGTTAAAAGGCACTACTGTAAATGCACTTACTTCCTGTTTGCACTATATATTGGTTTTAGATAAAACGCTACCACTTACGGCTGTGATTTTTGGCCATCTTACTCAGTCCCCCTCCACTGAGCAGGTGCAGAGAATTCTTCCCATCAATGAAAAATAAAAGTGTTATTAGTTTTTAAAAAAATGTTGAGAATCTCTCTCCTGTCAATCACTCCATGAAAGCCACACCTTTTCCGGTGGGGGAGAGGGGTTATAAAACCCGGAAATGTGGGTGTGGCTCAGTCTCTGCAAGATGGATGAGGGAGAGGTCACGACTCGCTGTCTTTAGTGGCTTTGCACCCTACTTCAAATGGTATGAAACTGCACTTGAATTTGGTGGCCTTATACCCTGCTTGAAATAGAATTTAAAGGATTAGCCGTGAGTCAACTACCAGCCCACCAGCCGTGAGTGAGTTGCCAGCACAACAGGCTTGATTGACTGAGCCACCAGCCCAAGAATCCATTTGGCGCACAATTTGCATACTAGCCCTCTGGAAACCATGTCCCTTCAGCCCACAACACCCATATTAGCGCTCCAGAAATCCCCCCCCCCCCCCCCCCAACTGGCCACCAATATTAGAATTGGTGGAGAGGTGGAATATTGCGTTGGATGACCAGCCCTCCTGTGTGATGCTGGTCTAGTATTCCCCACTTAGTCTAGTATTTATATAATAATATATGGACACACTGATCTGTTTGTAGTCAATGCCTACTATGTTCTGTTGTGCTGAAGCAAAGCAAGAATGTCATTGTCCTATCAGGGACACATGACAATAAACTCTCTTGAACTTGAACTTAATTCCCACATTTTAACTCGAAAATCACACCAGGTAACATTTACAATAGGTATGTGATCCAAATTAGCCGAATCCCGCTATAAAGGGCTTGTTCCACGAGCATGTGGCCTGCATGCGGCAAGCACGACCAAACCGGAAGCGGGGACCACGCGGAGGTCGATGTGAGTGATGTGAAGTTCGAGCGAAGTCCGCGGGAAGTTCGCGCGTGACGTACGGTGTCAAGACGCTGCGTACTGCGTCGAGACGCTGCGCACACCCGTCTAGGCGGTGCGTACGGTGTTGAGGCGGCTGCGGGCCGGCAGGCCGTTGCCGCAAGGAATTTTTGAACACTGACAGTTTTTCGGAGCCCCGCGCGATGTCGGGACCAGCTCCGCACAACTCCATACGGCTCCGGCGATCTAAGTGGGACCGGCCCCGCGAGGCCGTACGGCTCAAGCGATCACGTTAGGTCGCGCTTGCCGCATGCAGTCGCATGCTGGTGGGACAGGCCCTTAGTAAGGGTAGGTTACAAGTGAGTCTGTTATTGTAACCATAAGCAAAACCTTCACTATTGGAATGTAGCCACCTTTTTTTCCAAACAATATGGGATTCTGATGATGTTTGCAAGAGGTCCAGGTGAAGGTGATTATCCTTTTTGGATAGATGTAAGCAGAGAGCTTACATAAATCAGACAAATCAGAGCAGAATATTAAATGCTTTACATGGTTTTCTACCTGCAAAACATGAAAAAGTGGTTACAGCATCGTGAGAATATTATCTCCTGAAGTTTCTGCGTGATTCATGGTCTGGGAGAGAACATCGCTGGGAAGGCTGACAATAATTTCCCCTCTACTTGCCCTGCAAGATAACTGCTTCCTACCCCACCACACACAATATAGTATTTCCTTTCCAAAAATAAACATTATTCAGAAGAGATAATGTATACAAAGCAAATTCAGTGTAAAAAAAAATATATATACTGTCAGTATTCAATAGTTTATTCAGTACTATCATATTCAGTAATACTCACGCCTATCTTAAACCATACACCCTAGCCACCCACGTGGCCACTTGGGATGATTTCCCTTCTTTATGGGGTTCACTTTGCAGACACAGCACGAAAACAGGCCATTCGGCCCACCGAGTCTGTGCCAACCAGCAATTCCCGCACACTACATAGAAATATAGAAACATAGAAACATAGAAAATAGGTGCAGGAGTAGGCCATTCGGCCCTTCGAGCCTGCACCACCATTCAATGTGATCATGGCTGATCATCCAACTCAGTATCCTGTACCTGCCTTCTCGCCATACCCCCTGATACCTTTAGCCACAAGGGCCACATCTAACTCCCTCTTAAATATAGCCAATGAACTGTGGCCTCAACTACCTTCTGTGGCAGGCAGAGAATTCCACAGATTCACCACTCTCTGTGTAAAAAATGTTTTTCTCATCTCGGTCCTAAAAGATTTCCCCTTTACCCTTAAACTGTGACCCCTTGTTCTGGCCTTCCCCAACATCAGGAACAATCTTCCTGCATCTAGCCTATCCAACCCCTTAAGAATTGTGTAAGTTTCTATAAGATCCACCCTCTAATTCTAAGTCTTCCTTTATTCTAAGACTGTGGCCCCTGGTTCTGGACTCGCCCAACATTGGCAACATTTTACCTGCATCTAGCTTGTCCAGTCCTTTTATAATTTTATATGTTTCTATAAGATATCCTTCTAAACTCCAGTGAATACAAGCCTAGTCTTTTCAATCTTTCCTCATATGACAGTCCCGCCATCCCAGGGATCAATCTCGTGAACCTACGCTGCACTGCCTCTATCACAAGGATGTCCTTCCTCAAATTAGGAGACCAAAACTGTACACAATACTCCAGATGTGGTCTCACCAGAGCCCTATACAACTGCAGAAGAACCTCTTTATACTGAAATGCTCTTGTTATGAAGGCCAACATTCCATTAGCTTTCTTTACTGCCTGCTGTACCTGCACGCCAACTTTCAGTGACCGGTGTACAATGATGCCCAGGTCCCACTGCACCTCCCCCTTACCTAACCTAACCCCATTGAGATAATAATCTGCCCCCTTGTTTTTGCCACCAAAGTGGATAACCTCACATTTATCTATATTATACTGCAACTGCCACGCTTCTGCCCAATCACTCAACCTGTCCTGGTCACCCTGCAACCTCCTAACATCCTACACGGTTCACACTGCCACCCGGCTTTGTGTCATCCACAAACTTGCTAGTGTTGCTCCTAATTCCCTCTTCAAAATCATTAATATACTGTATATGGTAAATAGTTGTGCCCCCAACACTGAGTCTTGCAGCACTCCACTCGCCACTGCCTGCCATTCTGAAAAGGACCTGCTCACTCCTACTCTTTGCTTCTGTCACATACAAGTAAGACTAGGTAAATACACCATGTCTCCTATAACCCATTAATCAATCACCAGGAATCCGATGAATTACTTTTACTCATATCAACTTTAAAATCAAATTAAAATTCATACTCTGAAATTCTCAACTGTATTCACTAGATATAATTCCAGACTTCCAAATTCACACTTCAGTCGCCTACCCATGTCCTCCAGAGATGCTGCCTGACCCGCTGATTTACTCCAGCATTCTGTGTCTGTCTTTAAGATAAACACCACGCCATGCAGTACTTGTAATTTGTAACGACATTGTGCTTTATCTAAAACTAAATGTTTAGTGGTTCCAAGCATTATACACAATCATGCTAAATAATGTTTAACAACACTTATATATGTTAAGCAATCAAACAGGGCACAGTTTTGTTATTGCAAAGAGATTCCATGTGAGTGGAGTTAACATCAGTGCAGATATGACCACATTATCAGAGGCTATTATCAATTAAACATTGGAGTTTCACAATGCTGCACCTGACCCACTTTCCATATTTGCACGCTAGAGATCAAAATAAGACATGTGTTGCCAGCACTCAAGAATTTAGAAATGCAAAATGGTAAGGATATGGGAAATAACTTAAATTGTAAGGAGTAGGAGGGGGACCCACAGCCCCGTTTATATCAACGGGTCGATGGTTGAAAGGGTCAAGAGCTTCAAATTCCTGGGCGTGCACATCTCTGAAGATCTTTCCTGGTCCGAGAACACTAATGCAATTATCAAGAAAGCTCATCAGTGCCTCTACTTCCTGAGAAGATTACGGAGAGTCGGTTTGTCAAGGAAGACTCTCTCTAACTTCTACAGGTGCACAGTAGAGAGCATGCTGACCGGTTGCATCGTGGCTTGGTTCGGCAACTTGAGCGCCCTGGAGAGGAAAAGACTACAAAAAGTAGTAAACACTGCCCAGTCCATCATCGGCTCTGACCTTCCTTCCATCGAGGGGATTTATCGCAGTCGCTGCCTCAAAAAGGCTGGCAGTATCATCAAAGACCCACACCATCCTGGCCACACACTCATCTCCCTGCTACCTTCAGGTAGAAGGTACAGGAGCCTGAAGACTGCAACAACCAGGTTCAGGAATAGCTACTTCCCCACAGCCATCAGGCTATTAAACCTGGCTCGGACAAAACTCTGATTATTAACAACCAATTATCTGTTATTTGCACTTTATCATTTTATTTATTCATGTGTGTATATATTTATATAATGGTATATGGACACACTGATCTGTTTTGTAGTCAATGCCTACTATGTTCTGTTGTGCTGAAGCAAAGCAAGAATGTCATTGTCCTATCAGGGACACATGCCAATAAACTCACTTGAACTTGAAATGAAGTATTTGTGTAATGCTTAAGCTAATCACCATTCCCTACGAATTACCGGAATTAACTTTGATCAAAACTTTCAACTTTGTGATGAATCCCATTAAACGTAACTCAAAGTGCAAATGATTCCAAATTCAACTTGAAACTGTTGAATCCATCCTGGGAAAGTTGTAATAATTCATGAAACCGGTTAAGAATATTCTCTTCTGGAACAGTTCATTGTGAAAGTAGAATCTTTTTAGCCTAGAATTCTGTTGACAACCTGGCCCCCATGCGATAAGTCATCGAGCATTTTGTTTGTTAATTCAGTCTCGGAAATTCAATAATAAATGAGGCCCAAAGCATCATCAGCTGCTGACTAGGCACTGCATGAAGCCTTACTAAGTGGGCCCTTCATTGAAAGTAGATTGAATGGAGCACAAAAACATAGCATAATGTGATACATTATTTAGGCTTTTGATTAATAGTTGAATCAGATTGTTGTGGATAACTTGAAAATATAATACCACACCTTTAAAATAAGATAGTGCAATAATTAAGTCTGCTGGCTTTAAATTCTGAAGGAATCAACTGTTTAATGAGAAAAATGTATTGTTGTTTTGAGATACAGTGTAACACAGTTCAGTGCACAGTCACAGAACGTTTTAATCTCAAACAGCTGACAAAAATATGAAATATTTATGTATTCAGGGCAAAGCAAATGGAAGAGAGAGAGAGAGAGGGGGGGGGGGGGGAAAGAGAGAGTCCCCATCCTCCACCAAGACTCATTGTCCTTTCACTTGATATTGCAGGAGATAATAACAATGTATTTATTATTGCTGGTACTTTGAATCTGCTCCTATCATTCAAGAATGAGAAGAATCTTATTTTCAGTTTTCTACTAAAGCATGTTTATTTATGGAACAGGTCATGTAATAGTTAACAAAGAATATGCTGCTCATTATTTAAACCATGCATTATTTTTTTCCCTTCCAATTATACGAGTGGGCAACTAAGGTTCATCAGAATGCATTTTGCAGATAGAAGCATTACATTTATGGAAATAAATATTCTTAGCATTAAAGGAATTTGTTGAGAAAGATGAAAACTATCTTGAAAGATACAACGCTATATTGTGAGGGGACCATATTTTACACAATAGCTACAGAAAATGTCAATGTCAATTTCACACATTCAATAAAGGATGCGCTTCTAGGTTTAAGACATTATGAAGAACCCAAGTGCTTGCATCCAGCCATATTATACCTGGCCTGAAGAAAATGTATCTCCCCTTTGAGAAAACAAGACTTGATCTTGTCACTAGAGTTTTACTGCTCTATTTTGTTTGCTGTGAGCTTTACTTATATCAAAATGAGATAAGTACTGTCATCACTAAGGATAAAATTCTCCTGCACTAGGAACAGTTTGTTCCTTCTGGCTCTGCCAGTTATCTGAAGGAACTATACAGTTAAATGTGAGGGAACAAAGTGGTTTGTGATTCCATTTCAGCAGGCAATTAAGAGTCAACTACTTTGGTAAGGGGATGGAGTCACAAATCAATATACTTCTTTCCCCAAAGACCATTGGGAAACCGATTGTTTTTTTTAATGACAATCCAACAGCGTTATCGCCCTTTCCAGCATTATTTTTTAACACAACTACAGTTTTATGCTATGATGGTAGAATTTAGATTCACGCCGTTTGGATTGTTTGCCCAGGCAGATGTATTACCAGACATTCTGCTGTTCTGATCATTATTTTTGGCTGCATGTTTTATTTCTTTACATAGAAACATAGACATAGAAACATAGAAAATAGGTGCAGGCCCCTCGAGCCAGCACCACCATTCCTTTTGATCATGGCTGATCGTCCCCTATCAATAACCCGTGCCTGCCTTCTCCCCATATCCCTTGACTCCACTAGCCCCCAGAGCTCTATCTAACTCTCTCTTAAATCCATCCAGTGATTTGGCCTCCACTGCCCTCTGTGGCAGGGAATTCCATCAATTCACAACTCTCTGGGTGAAGCCTTCCAATAAACAAACTAACAAACAAACATCTCGGATCTTTTGATTTTAACGTTCTGCCATTTACCTGCTACATCGCATATCAGTAGCAACATGGAACTGCAGATTGCTGGTTTACCAAGGAAAGACACAAAATGCTGGAATAATTCAGCAGGTCAGACCGCATCCCCGGAGAACACAGATAGGTGACGTAATCTGAGGAAAGACATTCTTGCCATAGAGGGAGTACAGAGAAGGTTCACCAGACTGATTCCTGGGATGTCAGGACTTTCATATGAAGAAAGACTGGATAGACTCGGCTGGTACACGCTAGAATTTAGAAGATTGAGGGGGGGATCTTATAGAAACTTACACAATTCTTAAGGGGTTGGACAGGCTAGATGCAGGAAGATTATTCCCGATGTTGGGGAAGTCCAGAACTAGGGGTCACAGTTTAAGGATAAAGGGGAAATCTTTTAGGACCGAGATGAGGAAAACATTTTTCACACAGAGAGTGGTGAATCTGTGGAATTCTCTGCCACAGGAGGCAGTTGAGGCCACAGTTCATTGGCTATATTTAACAGGGAGTTGGATGTGGCCCTTGTGGCTAAAGGGATCAGGGGGTATGGAGAGAAGGCAAGGATGGGATACTGAGTTGGATGATCAGCCATGATCATATTGAATGGCGGTGCAGGCTCGATGGGCCGAATGGCCTACTCCTGCACCTATTTTCTATGTTTCTATGTCTTTGCTTTAGAGAAAGGAAACTGCCCATCCCCCAACCTTTATTACCTTTAATTCCTAAGAGCAATTCAGGAGCCTACCAGCAGCCTTAACACCCGAACCTAACAGGGGAAACAGTGAAACTACAATAACTTCTTACAGAAGCATTCACACCTCACTATTTGATTTATGCTCTGTACGCTGTCAAAGTGAATCATTTTAGTGCATTGAATTATAAACCCCAGGATATCAAATGCATGCTAAATCTTTGTAAATTTCTATCTGAGCTAATGTATTTATTTGGGTTTCACCCCCGTGCTGGCTTGAGCCGGCTGCATCTGTAACATGTTTGCAGTCCGAATAATCCTTAAACAATGTACCATTGCCACCTGTTGTGGAAGTGTGATAAACGGCTGCCACCAGGAAGCCTATTTTAACAAACAAACCACTACATTTTTAAAGAGTTTTAAAATCTAGCGTATTACATGGATGGGCAAATGGCAATGGGCGACAGATTATTATAGTTTTCAACTTCACTGTGGAGAAATTGGCAGAAGACAATTAATTACTGTTGGTAATCCCTAAATAACACATTTGGCGATGGTGCTTGGGTTATTAAGAGCTATTCCGGCACAAATAACTGAGCGCTCCAGTGGAGGAATATTGCTTTTGCAATCACCCCGTGCGATGTTATTCGTTCCAGATTTGTTTGTATTCGTTTTACCTTAAACTTTGCATTTATCTATCGCGTCTGTGAAATGAGCTAAAACACAGCTCTTTCCCCTTTAAAGTCCATCTTAAAGCAAGTTAGGCGCCAGAGGAGCAAGATGCCAAGAGCAGCATTTTACAGGAGATACTGCCTGACCTCTGTGCTGCTTCAGTGTTATTTAAAGCTCCTCTAGTAGCTTTGATTTAAAAGGCAGGTCGGAATCATTGCCTTTGCAACATTAAACGGGAAATGTTACCAAGCTGGTTTGAATGTAGAGTGGAATAAAAATGAGGAGGGGAGGTAGAGGTTTCAATGTTTGGATGCAGAGGGTGGAGGGAGGGAGGAGTGGGTGTGAAGTAGGTGAGTAGGGGGCTGGCTGGCTGGCTGGCTGTTGTTGGGCGGGTGGAACACGTGTAAGCGGCGGCGCTGTGTCTCTATCAGTGGCAGAGGATCAGGATCAGTATCAGCCAGCGCTATCTCGGGCTGCACTGCTGCTCCGCGCTTGTGGTGTGACAACGGGCATCCGGCGTCAGTCTCAGTGTCTCAGTGTGTGTGTGAGAGAGAGGGAGAGAGAGTGGAGAAGGAGGCTTTGTCCTGCCCTGTCGATTTCAGGACTGGGAACTGGGGCTGTGGCTGTGGCTGGGGCTGTGGCTGTGGCTGTGGCTGCATCCAAGCCAAACCTTCCCACTGTGTGTGTGTGTGTGTGTGTGACCTGACCAGTCTGCAAACAACGCGGCGATCTGGAGCAAAAGCAAAGGGGGGTCTGGTCTGGTCTGGTCTGGTCTTAATTGCAACGCCCTGCTTGACGGAGCTCCTGAGCAAGAGATAAACAAGAGGACGGTCAGCATGAGGACACTCCACTTCTCCTCCACTTTCATCCTCTCCTTCAGCCTGGCCATCATCCTCCGCCTCGCCAAAGGTGAGTGAGTCCCGGGAGTTTAGTTGCTACAGCGCTCGGTTGTGTTTAAAGGGACTCGCTGCATTCTCCGCCCGCCCGTCTATGTCTGTGTGTGTGTGTGTGTGTTGCTGTCACTGAAGAAGGGACAACATCTTCACACCCGCAAATGTTTTCCATTCCAGTGTCAGCACTTTTTCTGTAATGATCCCGCTGCTCCAAAACAGCCCCCCCCCCCCCCCCCCCCCCCCCCCCCCCCTCCCCTGGACCACCCCTTACTGAGATCATTTTAAGTTTTTATTTTAGGACAAAAAAAAAGATGGAAAGGGAAAGAAAGGGCCCGAGAACGATTCTTGTGTGGCGTCCTTCTGACATTTAAACATGCGAGCTGGCATTTGTCCTGCCCTCCCGGACGTTGCTTATCCTCCCAGATAGACACACACATGCTGGAGATTGCCCCTTCTCCACCAGATAACAGGGTTTGCCGTCTCTGTTACGGTATCTGGGGTGAGTTTTAGCTGTTGTGGATGAACAATTAGGAGATCTCTCCCCCCCCCCCCCCCCCCCCCCCCCCCCCCTGCCCCCTCCCCAACCTAACCCAACCCTCCCCAACCTAACCCAACCCAACCCTCCCCAACCCAACCCAACCCCTTTGGAAGAGGCGCATCTGTGGGATGCAGGGAGCCAGAGAGAGGGGGGACTAGGAGAAACATCAGGCAAAAAGGTTCTTTCAATGTGAACCTGACCCCAAACGTCACCCATCCATCCCTTCTCTCCAGAGATGCTGCCTGTCCCGTCCCGTTGAGTTTCTCCAGCTTCCTGTGTCTATATCTTCTCTTTCATTGCTCCTTTGCCTTTCTAGAACTCGCTTTATACTCTCTAGAATTTAGAAGATTGAGAGGGGGATCTTATAGAAACTTACACAATTCTTAAGGGGTTGGACAGGCTAGATGCAGGAAGATTGTTCCCGATGTTGGGGAAGTCCAGAACAAGGGGTCACAGTTTAAGGATAAGGGGGAAGTCTTTTAGGACCGAGATGAGAAAAACATTTTTCACACACAGAGAGTGGTGAATCTCTGGAATTCTCTGCCACAGAAGGTAGTTGAGGCCACAGTCCATTGGCTATATTTAAGAGGGAGTTAGTTGTGGCCCTTGTGGCTAAAGGGATCAGGGGGGTATGGAGAGAAGGCAGATACAGGATACTGAGTTGGATGATCAGCCATGATCATATTGAATGGCAGTGCAGGCTCGAAGGGCCGAATGGCGTACTCCTGCACCTATTGTCTATGTTTCTATGTTTCATCCCTTGCTTTGGAAATAGTTTTGCAGCGTGGAATTAGGAGTGGGATAGCGCTGGCAGGTTGGAGACAGGACGCGTTCTGCTTGCTTGCTCGGATGAAGGTGTTGTTGTGGATGGCTCGGAGCAAAGAGCTCCTGTAGTATCTTTGGTTCCGAGGGAAGGGAACAGCGGCTGATCGGGACGTTTGCAATCTCCATGTGCTCTCTCTCTCTCTCCGTCCTATTGATCGGAGGCAGAGACACAATGGGTTTTTGTCTTAAATTGTGCTTGCAAGAAAATTCCCAAGCAAAAAAAATGCTAAATGCACTTCAATTTCCAAATAATCGCCAGTCAGCAAACTTATTAAATTGTATCGAAAGGCGCTCCCAGGGTCAATCATTCACGCGTTTCCTTTTGTTCTGTAATACATTCTGGTGGCCGCTTTAAACACATCACAGATTGCACCGAGTGTATGTGTGTGTGTGTTTGCTTGTGATTTCCCCAGGTCTGGTCCAGAATTGCGAACAATGGATTTTAATCTATATATATTATTTTGTATATATATAATGATGGGTTAAATGCAGTTGCGAGGAGGCTGTGGGTGTTTTTCTTTGCTCCATCTGTATGGGACAAGGCTGTGAGAAATGCTCACTGCGTCAAGTGGAGCAGCGATGGTGTGTGTGTAGCTGTTCCCCGCTCACACTGTTACACCGCGCTGTAAACCGCTACACTCCGGGACTGCACAAACAGCGCTGTGCATTCAGCAGGAGACTCCGGGAGACAGCAGAAAGGATACATCAGTAACGGAACCCATTCCCTATCCGCCTCCCTATATGCCATCTGCATCACGGTGCATTTTTTATTGTTATTTTGTGTTTTGCTCCATGGTTCTTTTAATATATTGTAACACAAATTAAAACCATCACACAGCGCCAATGGGAAGAACCGCTTTCATCATTGCTTGTGGTTTCTTCCTTGTTCAACTTATCTCGCTGAGAGTAGAAAGCTAAATATAAACACACACACACAGCACATCGCCTTGGCATGTTGAGGGTGTTCGATGTCGGAGTTATCTCGAAAGTATTATTTATTTCAACAATATAGAAGTGAGATTTGCTCACAGCTTCACGCAATGTGCACTGAGCGAACTCGCAAGGGACGCGATTTTGTGATCTCATTGAACATATGTCCTGCTGCTGCTATTTATTTTATTTTAATTTCTTAGCGTCCTGTAACAGAAGCGAGTTGTAGGGGTAAAATACTAATGACTACTATGGATCCTCAACATTTCAGTGCTAAAACTGAATCCACATCTCTGTCATCAAACTGAATATTTTATCACCTTGTGAATTATTAATCACAATGCTGCCTTAAAATCTATGCTACTGCTGTATGTATGCATGTGCTCTTGCACAGCAGCCGTGTGGGTTGATAGAAGTGAATTTTAGCTAGGCTTCGCCTGAAATCAACTTTGTATTCCTCCTTGTAAGAGGGAAAAAACACCCCGTTTACCACACGCAATAAAAGGTTAAAGCAGTGTAAACATTGCTTCTCACTTAAGGATTATGTATAATTGTTTATTGAGCAATTTAAAATTATGTTAAATGCAAGGCTTTAATTTGTCAACTCAGGCTTTTATTTTATTGCAGACGTTCATTAATAGAGACAGGAATTTGTTCCCCTGTAATTTAAGATTTTCAGGTATATCAAAGCCTTGGAGAGTTAATGTGATGTAAGGGTGTAGCTGTTAGACAGAGCAGGTGGTTCATGTCTGCTTTAATGTTGTTATCCCAACCTTTGCTTTGCACCTTTTATGACTCCAAGACATATCTTTGATTGTTCCTCTTGCATCATCATTATACTTTTATTACTAAAAGTGTGGTAGTCATTTTTCACCCCTCTCTGCTCCTGTTGACTTCTTATTTACACCTGTGTTGCATCTGTCCAAAGCTTCTTATCTGAAGAAAAGGTACTTTGTTCAAGTTATTAAATTCATGCCAAATAAATCTGCCTGAAATGGCTCTGTCACTGGCCAGTATTACACTATGCAAACCGACATGTAGGTGTAGGTGTCGGCTGTGGCTCGGATGCTGGATTTCTCATCTTTGAGTCAGAAGGTGTTGTGTTTGACTCCCACGATTGAAACTTGAACGCTGAACATCTAACCAGACTCTCCATTGCAATGCTGAGAGAGTACTCGGAAGATGGACACAAAACGCTGGAGTAACTCAGCGGCACAGGCAGCATCTCTGGAGAGAAGGAATGGGTGACGTTTCGGTTCGAGACCCTTCTTCAGACTAATCAGGGGAAAGGGGAACGAGATGTGAACAGTGGTTTAGAGGGATATGGAACAAATGAATGAAAAATATGCAAACAAGTAACGATGATAAAGGAAACAGCCTATTGTTAGCTGTCAGGTGAGAGAGTCTTGGAGTGTCACCCATGAAATTATATATTAAACTAAGGTGGTGGCTGCTCTGTCCGATACATTTTGTAGATCAGATTGCAAAGGAAAAACGGGAGATAGATAACCTGGCCATTTATTTTTACCTCACAATCAACATCAAAGGGCAAAACGAAAATCCATTCATTTCCACTTTGTTATTTGCAAACCTTGCAAAGGTGACTGCATTTCAAAAGTACTTGGAAGCATTGTTAATATAAATCCAATTGCTTCCTTTTTTAATAAGCAAAACTATTGAAATCCTCCTAGACAGTACACAAGGCTACTCCGTTACATGGGAGAGCAAGGAACAGCAGATGGTGGAAGCTTGAGCAAGAGCTGAGAAACTCAACGGGTCGGGCAGAATCTCTGGAGAACTTGGATAGATGACGTTTCGGGTCAGAACAAGGGTCCCGTTCCTATCCATGTCCTCCAGAGATGTTGCCTGACCCACTGAGTTAATCCAGCACTCACTATTTTTTTTCACATTTCTCAATTACATTTGAAATTAAGCTAATTTACAGCCGTTTTAAAAATTAGCTTTTGCAATATAAGTCAATAATATTTTTATAGATTGATGTATATATATATATATATATGTAACCGAAGATAGATACAAAAAGCTGGAGTAACTCAGCGGGACAGGCAGCATCTCTGGAGGGAAGGAATGGGTGACGTTTCGGGTCAACACCTTTCTTCAGGCAGATATATGTATCTTGTCCAATTGAAAGAAAATAGCCCACCTGATTAAAATATTAAGTGGCCATTCCAGTTCCAATAATATATTATAATAAAAACCTGGTCATCGCAGTTAACAGATGCAACCATGCACTTAGTTCAATAAACTGTGTAAGCATGTGGTTGTGATTTCAAACACGATTTTTCAACATTGCCACTTGTAGAATACAAGTTTATTGATTGGGGTGACTCATTCTTGGATTACTGGCGAAAAGTGCAGAATAGAAGTAAAAACATAGAAACATAGACAATAGGTGCAGGAGTAGGCCATTCGGCCCTTCGAGCCTGCACCGCCATTCAATATGTCATGGCTGATCATCCAACTCAGTATCCTTTACCCCTTCGATACCCCCTGATCCCTTTAGCCACAAGGGCCACATCTAACTCCCTCTTAAATATAGCCAATGAACTGGCCTCAACTACCTTCTGTGGCAGAGAGTTCCAGAGATTCACCACTCTCTGTATGAAAAATGTTTTTCTCCTAGCCTTCTCTCCATACCTCTCCATACCCCCATGATCCCCTCAGCCAGAAGGGCCACATCTAACTCCCTCTTAAATATAGCCAATGAACTGGCCTCAACTACCCTCTGTGGCAGAGAGTTCCAGAGATTCACCACTCTCTGTGTGAAAAAAGGTCTTCTCATCTCGGTTTTAAAGGATTTCCCCCGTATCCTTAAGCTGTGACCCCTTGTCCTGGACTTCCCCAACATCGGGAACAATCTTCCTGCATCTAGCCTGTCCAACCCCTTAAGAATTTTGTAGGTTTCTATAAGATCCCCCCTCAATCTCCTAAATTCTAGAGAGTATAAACCAAGTCTATCCAGTCTTTCTTCATAAGACAGTCCTGACACCCCAGGAATCAGTCTGGTGAACCTTCTCTGCACTCCCTCGATGGCAATAATGTCCTTCCTCAGATTTGGAGACCAAAACTGTACGCAATACTCCAGGTGTGGTCTCACCAAGACCCTGTACTACTGCAGCAGAACCTCCCTGCTCCTATACTCAACCTATTGGATTGCACATTGTAGTAGGCAGATTAATAGGCTAAGACATATGAGTAATTTGACAAAATTGTGACAAGGAAGCTATTTTATGTTGGAGGACAAAACCGAGAGAGACTTTACAAAACAAACTAATTTGGAGCAACATCTTTCAGGATTTGCATCAAAAATCCTTGTTTATGACCACCTATAAGTCTGTGTCTTTGTTGTTCTTAGAGTCTTCTCAGTAATCTCACTATGGAGGAATATGTCTCAGTTAAAGGGGGATAGAGGAAGGTTTGTAATCAGCAGGCAGGCTTTCTTGACGTCTGATTTTGAGCCTTGCAAATTCCTGGCACCAAGACCATGCCGAACTGTATATCACTCGGCCCAGCCATCTGGTGTGCCTATGCGGCAAGTGGGAGAAGGCTGGCGGGGAAGGAGATGGAAGAGTCCGTCCGGGATGCCGACTGTTGCACATAATACCAGGAGTAAAACCAAGTCAAGTTTCCGTTCAGCTATTTTTCTGGGACATTTCCCAACTTGGCCACATGCTGATGTTGTGGGGGAGCAGGGTTAACTGGGCTGAATTCAAGTCGTGTCCTGATAGAAGCCTGAGTTATTGCCAAAGGGTCTGCGCACTGTGCTAGGACCAGATGGTTAGGTGTGGCAGGATTACATCCCTTTAAGGTCCCTAGTGAACATGTTGTGTTATTTACTGCCGTTTAGCAGCTGCTGCAATTAGTTAGTAGTCTACACACAGCCTTAACATCCATCCTATCTTGCAACTGGCTATCTGGTATTATGACCATAATATTTGAGTGCACATACATCTTTTTTAAAGTTTGCTCTTGAATGTTACGATTACCTTGTGTTTAATGGTTGGTGCCCAAATGTCCCCATCAATTTTGATGTGGATACTGCCACACATTTGTTAAGCTTTCAACGGAGTAAAACTAGAATTATATTCCAGAGCCTCTATTAGGCAGAAACATCAATACAAGGCGCTAGTTGCAACTTAATTACAGTGGTGTTCAAGTACCCTTCAAGTTGTTACTCATCCATAAGTGCCTGTTTAGATTCGTTGACTCAGTTACACCTCTATCAGAAGGCTGTAGACTCAAGCTCTCATGCTGGACCTGTTCTCATTACCTAGCTGACACAGTGCTATGTTGATGGCAGGCGGCTTCTGAACAACCCTTGCTGCTTGCTCTGGTGAGCAATAAAAGAGCCACGGCTCCCAAAATCGGGATGCTGCCTCTACCTTAACCTCGACGATTGCACAGAGAAGGTTAAATGTTGTAATTACAAGTCAGACAGTCAGTTTATTATTAGTAGTGTAGAAGCTTTTAGAAGCATTAAATTGTGGAGAAAATTATCTCTTACTTGGGAATTATTTATAAAATAAATTTTGGTAAGAGCAAATGTTATAAATTGACCAATTTGACTGAAGTTTTTGGATGAGATAATAGAAAGGTCCAGCACGAACAAACATCACCTATTTCTTTTCCACTAAAGATGCTGCCTCACCCGTTGAGTTACTCCAGCTTTTTGAGTCTATCTCCAGCACAGACAATGTTGTGTGTACGAAATTTAAAATAAAGTTTGATTTTAAAATTGAAGCATTAGCAACATGAACACAGAAAACATCAAATGCAACCAAATTATGTTTACAGTGTGGTACGATGACCCGAGACACTTCACAGAAGTGTTACCCGAGGCAACTTGTCACTGGACCTCATGCATAGAAACATAGAACATAGAAACATAGAAATTAGGTGCAGGAGTAGGCCATTTGGCCCTTCGAGCCTGCACCGCCATTCAATATGATCATGGCTGATCATCCAACTCAGTATCCCGTTCATGCCTTCTCTCCATACCCTCTGATCCCCTTAGCCACAAGGCCACATCTAACTCCCTCTTAAATATAGCCAATGAACTGGCCTCAACTACCCTCTGTGGCAGAGAGTTCCAGAGATTCACCACTCTCTGTGTGAAAAAAGTTTCTTCTCATCTCGGTTTTAAAAAGGATTTCCCCTTTATCCTTAAGGAGAGCATTTGTGACAGTTACCGAAGGAGGGGAGTAAAGCCAATAGTTTCATGTATGAAGTTCCAGTGCTTACAACTTATAATGCTTAAAGGCATGACCACAATAATGGAGTGTCTATTTCTCTGGATGATAGTGGCATTTGAAAAGGAGGGGCTTGGTGATCTTGGGAGTGCCCTGGTTCTGAGGTAGATTACAGATGTTGAGATGAAGAAAGCCCTGGTCCGAATATGGATGGTCCATACATATTTGATTATTGCCTTCAATATGAAATTGGATAAATATGGGGAAGGAAGGGGGAATACCATGAATAGGATTACTTTAGAAAGAGCCATATCGGACACAGTTGGTCGAATATCTACTCCATAGGGATTCGCTGTTCAATGATTCTATGGTTCAATTTTTTTTTTGCCAATATTATTCCCCCAACACAAAGGTTAAAAACAGATTATTTAATCTGAAACTCATTTGCTCTTTGTGTGCAAACTGACTGCCTTGTCTGCATACTGTACGTAACAATGATAGACACAAAAAGCTGGAGTAACTCAGCGGGTCAGACAGCATCTCTGGAGAAAAGTAATAGGTGACGTTTTGGGTCAAGACCCTTCTTCAGACTGAGAGTCGGGGGATAGGCAGTCTAAAGCTATGGGAGTCTAAAGATATGGAAGTGTAAGGTGTGAAAATGACAGATCAAAGCAGACAATGATGAAGGAAATGGAGAATGGTTCATTGTTACTGAGGGGAATCTGACAACGAGGCATTCAATCAGTAAATTAATCAGAAGGACATTGAAACTAGTCAGAGAAATAGGGTGGGGGAGGGATGGAAAGGAAGGGGATCCTGGAAGTTAGAGAAATCAATATTCATACTCGAAACATAGACAATAGGTGCCGATGTAGGCCCTTCGGCCCTTTGAGCCAGCACCGCCATTCATTGTGATCATGGCTGATCGTCCCCTATCGATAACCCGTGCCTGCCTTCTCCCCATATCCACTAGTCCCTAGAGCTCTATCTAACTCTCTCTTAAATCCATCCAGTGACTTGGCCTCCACTGCCCTCTGTGGCAGAGAACTCCATAAATTCACAACTCTCTGGGTGAAAAGGGTTTTTCTCACCTCAGTCTTAAATGGCCTCCCCTTTTTTCTAAGGCTGTGGCCCCTTGTTCTGGACTCGCCCAACATTGGGAACATTTTTCCTGTATCTAGCTTGTCCAGTCCTTTTATAATTTTATATGTTTCTATAAGACATCCCCTCATCCTTCTAAACTCCAGTGAATACAAGCCTAGTCTTTTCAATCTTTCCTCATATGACAGTCCCGCCATCCCAGGGATTAATCTCGTGAACCTACGCTGCACTGCCTCAATCACAAGGATGCCCTTCCTCAAATTAGGAGACCAAAACTGTACACAATACTCCAGATGTGGTCTCACCAGAGCCCTGTACAACTGCAGGGTTGTAAGTTGCCCAAACAAAATATGAGGTACCCTTCCTCCAATTTACGCTGGGCCTCACTCTGACACTGGAGGAGGCCCAGGACAGAACGGTCAGTGTGGGAATGGGAGGGAGAATTAAAGTGTTTAGCAACTGGGAAATCGGTTAGGCTGAGGCAGACTGGGCGAAGGTGTTCAACAAAACGATTGCTGAGCCTGCATTTGGTCTCGTCGATATAGAGGAGACCACACCTGGAACAGCGGATCCAGTAGATGAGGTTGGATGAGGTGCAAGTGGACATGTGCCTCACCTGAAAGGGCTGTCAGGGTCCCTGGACAGTCGAGAGGGGAGGTATAGGGGCAGGTGATGCATTTCCTGCAGTTGCATGGGGAAAGTACCTGGGGAGGGGGTGGTTTGGGTGGGAAGGGATGAATTAACCAGGGAGTTGTGGAGAAAACCATCTCTGCGGAACTGGGTGGATATGGGAAGATATAGGATCCTGTTGGAAGTGGCAAAAATGTTGGAGGATTGTGCTGTATGTGACAGCTTAAGGGGTGAAATGTGATGCCTATCGTCAACAGCCTAAAGGGCATGTCCCACTTTCACGACCTAATTCACGACCTCTGCCGAGTTTGCCCTTGACTCATACTCGCAGCATGGTCGTCACGAGGTCATAGGTAGGTCGTAGCAGGCCGTGATGCTAGTCGTAGGTACTTGTGGCATCAAGTAGGTCGGGGCGTTTTTCTAGCCTGATGAAAAATGTCCACGAGTAAAAAAAGGTCGTGAATTAGATCGTGAATGTGGGACAGGCCCTTAACATCGAAAGTTTTGCAAAAGTAATCCATCGCTTATACAGCTCTTGGATATTTTAACATTTTGTTAATAAACAGGTGAATGTCTATCTTGCATATAAACATGCAAATTCATGCAGGAGTTGGTCACCAGGCTGATCCAACCCACTCCTTTTCCATAAGTTTACGACTGACCAAACTGTAACATCAACTGCACTGTCCCATATGCCCAGGCTAACCCCTCATCTCCTTGTTCATGAAAAATATATCTACCAACCTCTGCTTTAAAAAAAATCAAATATTCTGCTTTCACTACCCCTCGAAGAAAGTGTTAAAGACTATTGAACGTCGGAGAGAAAAATACAAATAAATGGGCCACATCATATTTTTAAACATGACCCTTAGTTCTAGATTTTCCCACAAGAGACTATTTTCTCATCATATCCGATCTGTCAAGACCCTTTAGAATTTTATATGTAGAAATAAACTTGCCTTTCAATCTTCTGAACTTTGGCAGATGCATACAATGTCTGTTCAATCATTCCACGTAAGATAACTCAGCTAGTAAACCTCCTTTGAACTGCTTGCAATGCATTTACATCCTAACTTCTACAATCTAGTTTTGTATAGTTATCAGTTTTAAGTGAGAATATTTAGTGGCAGAAATGCTTCAAACCGCTGAGCTTAGATTTTAGTTGCCACATAATGTGTGTCATAAGAAATCAATATCTGACAAATGTTCATCTTTTTTCTGAACTGCATAGTCCACCATCTATCTATATATTACTAACATTCTCATCTTGTTTGTGATTCTGTGTGTGTGCGTGATCGTACACGGTAGTACCGCTACAATTTTTGGACCTCTTTAATCACAATTGCCTTGTGGTGTGTATTTCTCAAGTTTTGTTCAGATTGATGTCATATTTTACAAGTTATTCACATTTTTAACTTTACAAAATCCCACTTTGAGAAACAAAATCCATCTGTCTGGCAGTTAGCAGCTATGACGTCACAATGGGATTGTAACCCTGCCCGCTACAATGTTGCAATCCCAGGACACTGAGTCCTGCCAGCCCTAGCAACTGCATTGCATTTTTTTAAAGTTTAAAATGAAGGAGGGTGAATAAGGGGAAATGAATCGCCCCTGCACAGTTGGGGGCTATGGGTGAGTGGTGGAATATTGCGTTGGGGGAACGGGTTGTGTTGGGAAACCGGGCCGCCTGTGGGGACTATGGATGAGTGGTGAAAGATTGCGGGTGAACGGTTGTGTTGGGGGACCAGGTCTCCTGTGTGACAGGCCACTTGGTCTAGTAATCTTTTAAAAGTCACATCACATCACATAGCTGACAATTATCAACTGATGGAAAGGTTGCAATCAATGATTTTTCCTGTAACTATCTGACCCGTAACATAACTTGCACCGTCTATCTCTGTTCTTACAGTCTGAGGGAGTCTGGCACTCCCTCGGTTCAACAATTCTAGTTCTTGTGTTTAATATTTATTTGGCTTTTCCCCATCCCAACTCTGTAACTAGGGTGGTGAATCTGTGGAATTCATTGCCACGGAAGGCTGTGGAGGCCAAGTCAATGAATATGGTTGAGTAGACGTGACAGGCCAAATTCTGTTCCTATACCTTATGAACCTTTGAATTCCCAATAGCCTTATAAATGCTTCAGCCAAATAAAATGTGTTCTGATTATTCTGATATCCTTCATTTTAATTAATCTGCTATGTGTGACCATGGCTTTGGACAGCATGACTCAAAGCAGATACAGATCTCCCCTAAGCACTTGTATCATTTATTTCTCCTTCCTCCAAGAATATTCGTTTTAAGATAGTCTTTGATTAAAGTGCCAGCAGAACTCGTTATGTAGCTTAGTTTTGAATTTAAAAAATAATCTGTGCGGCCATTTAATAACTTTTATTGCACAAAACCTAATAATGCAGAGAGAGCAGCTGTCCTTTCATCTTTCCTCACCGCTCCAAATACAGCAATAAATATCACGTGCAAAGCAGCAGAATTGTGGTATAGAGTGCAAAACAATAAAACAGTAAGGACATTGTGTGATAAATATATCAATGAGTGGGCGGCACGGTGGCACAGGGGTATATTTGCTGCCTTACAGCTTGAGAGAGCTTGGATTAATCCTGACTACGGATGCTATCTGTATGGAGCTTGTTTGTTCTCCCTGTGACCGCGTGGGTTTTATCCGGGTGCTCCGGTTTCCTCCGACACTCCAAAGGCATACAGGTTTGTAGTTTAATTGGCTTTGGTAAAATTGTAAATCGTTCCCAGTGTACCACTAGGACAGTGAATGTTAGTGTACGGGGCGATCGCTGGTCGGCGCAGACTCGATGGGCCGAAGGGCCTGTTTCTCAGCTGTATTTCTGAAGTCTAAAAATCTGAAGAGTGCAAAACAGGATTGTAGTTCAATCTGAAGTAGTGCAAAAACATATTAAAGTACAATGAAGGAATAACCAAATGAAATAGAGTTACAAAGTGTAAACAGTCTCTACGTCAGGTCCCCCTTCGTTCTCCCAAATCTCCCCCTCTCCCCCCCCTCCCCCCCCCCCCATGGCAATCCCCCTACTCCAGGTCCTCCTCTCTTCCTTCCCTCAACAGCGGCGTCCTCACTTCCACCTGTCCGTCCTCGCCTATCGGTCGGCGCCCTCATCGACCGCCACACCGACCTCCCCATTAATGCTGTCAAAGTGAAATTTATTGGTCACATGCACCCGAAGGTGCAGTGAAATGAATTTGCCAGCAGCGATACACCTAAAAAAAAAGAACATACAATACACAATAGAATTTAACACAAACATCCACCGCAGCATTCTCCACTGTGGTGAAAGGCAACAAAGTTCAGTTAGTCCTCCTTTGTTCACCCGTGGTCAGGGCCATAAACCCTCCGTAGTCGCCGCTACAGACGGCCAGAAGTACAGACCCTCTCGTCGGGATGATCCAAACTCCGACATCAAGATGGTCAAACACTTTGTCGTGTCCTCTCCGAACAGGTAGCTGGGTACAATGGAGGTGAGAGGTAGAAGATGTCGGTGAAGACTGTGGTTCCAGCTGAGTGCCGCACAATTTGAATTGCTTGCCTTTTTCGTTTTCATCCCACTTCCAGCTTCACTTCCAAATCATTGTTCTCCTGCGCCTCCAGAAACAGCGCATTTATCTTCCGATTAGGCAGTTTTTAGTTTGCTGAACAGCATTAATTTCAGATCATAGCAACTGTTCTCATTTTTGTCAGATAGCTTGTGTTAGTATTGATTCTCTTGTTACCACTTCCAGCTCTTCCAGATCAATCTTTAATTTTTACTTGTCTCATTATCAGCCCTTTTTTGCCTTGAATCATCGGGCTTTTTATCCTCTAATTACTCCTGCCTTCCACCCTGTCAAATATCTCTGTGTATTTTTTTTTTCCCTCCACTCCACCTCAGTATTTATTAGAAATAGTTGCTTCCCTCACATTAGTTGACAGATCACCAATTGCACAAGTTCACCAGTTGTAGTAGAATAAGGCCATTTGGCCCATCTAGTCTACTCCGCCATTCAATCATGGCTGATTTCTGCCTCCTAATCCCATTTTCCTGCCTTCTCCCCATAATCCTTGACACCCGTTCTAATCAAGAATGTGTCTATAACTCTGCCTATAAAATATCCACTGGAGTAAGAGGAATAGTAACTCTTTCCCTTTCTCCACAGATGCAGTGTGTAATGCTGAGTATTGCCAACATTTCCCATTAAGATTCACAGTGTGTAATGTATATGTTGGCTTTTAAAGGGCATATTTCAAATAGTATATTAAATATTTTCCACATCTTTTCCCTGTTTTGTACTTCTCCTTGATATCAATCAAAATGATGGTTTCTTTAAATTTTACATCAGATGGAAGAGGGATAACAAACATATGTATTCATATTTAAGCAACTAAATAAATCATTAGTGTGTGTTACACAAACAACTGCAGATGCTGGAATCTTGAGCAAAACACAAAGTGCTGCAGTAACTCATCGGGTCAAACAGCATAGAAACATAGAAACATAGAAAATAGGTGCAGGAGTAGGCCATTCGGCCCTTCGAGCCTACAACGCCATTCAATATGATCATTGCTGATCATCCAACTCAGTATCCCATACCTGCCTTCTCTCCATACCCCCTGATCTCTTTAGCCACAAGGGCCACATCTAACTCCCTCTTAAATATAGCCAACAAACTGGCCTCAACTACCTTCTGTGGCAGAGAATTCCACAGATTCACCACTCTCTGTGTGAATTTTTTTTTTCTCATCTCGGTCCTAAAAGATTTCCCCCTTATCCTTAAACTGTGACTCCTTGTTCTGGACTTCCCCAACATCGGGAACAATCTTCCTGCATCTAGCCTGTCCATCTGTGGAGGGAATGGACAGGCCATGTTGCAGGTCGGGACTCTTCTTCAGACTGATAGGCAAAGGTTTGGGTCAGGCCTTGACCATTAATCATCAGTTAGTTGAGTTCTGTGTTGTTAAATTTGGTATTAAAAAGTGAGGTTTAGTGTCTAAAACTTGCAGATGCTTAAGAACTGGGGCTGTTTCTAAATCAGCATGATCTTATTATTCTAATTGGTGTACCACATTCATTAGTGAGACAATGTTAACAAGATTATGGTGTTAATGACCACAAATCTTGAGGGAGTGCACAAAAATGTGCCATTAATGAAAGAGAACCAAATTAATGAAAGATCATCACAACAGATTGGAATGCATTTTTTTTTTCTGGTGTCTTGGAATTCTGCAAAGCTATCGGAGCCGTCCGGATATTGTGAAGGAGGTGGAATTGGGGGGAAATGCTTGTGTTACAAAATGCCATTGGTGTGCCACAGCAAGCTCCAGCACGAAAGAACCAGCATTGCTAAATCAATAATGTTCATGTGGCTGTCATTATATTTCAAGCCCAGGCTGGTAGACGGATGGAAGAGAAGCACCAACACTATTGTAGACCTCCCCAGCCTCCGTCTCTAACTCACCCCCTTCTTCCCCCATGTGGTTCCATCTGCCCATTACCCCCTCCCACCTGCATCCATTTCACACTTGCCAGCTCCTATCTCACTCTTCTTCCTCACCTCGTTATGGTCATAGAGTGATACAGTGTAGAAACAGGCCCTTCAGCCCAGCTACACTAGTCCCACCTTCCCGTGCTTGGTCCATATCCCTCCATGTACCCGTCTAACTGTTTCTTAAATGCTGGGATAGTCCCAGTCTCAACTATCTCCTGTGGCAGCTTGTTCCACACACCCACCACCTTTTATACCGGCTATTTCTCCTCTACACTCTCAGCCCAGATGTAGGGTCCCAACACAAAACATCGATGATCCCTTTGTCATCTACAAATGATCTGCTGAGATCCTCCAGCAGTTTTTTTATTACTTCACATCAACACATCGGCAGATCCATATCTCTCCATTTAACTATCTGGAATGTGTTACTGTTACTGAATTTGGTACAGTATAATGTGGATAAATGTGAGGTTATCTACTTTGGTGCAAGAACAAGAAGGCAGATTATTATCTGAATGGTGTCAAGTTAGGAAAAGGGGAAGTACAACGAGATCTGTGTGTCCTTGTACATCAGCAGAGGTGAGGAGGTCGTTGAGGACTTTGAGGAGAGCAGTTTCTGTGCTATGGAGGGGGCGAAAGCCAGATTGGAGGGGTTCAAGTAGGTTATACGTAGAGTATAGTAGTTGGGAGGTCTTGTTGCAGTTGTATAAGATGCTGCTGAGGCCACATTTAGCGTATTGTGTTCAGTTGTGGCATCATGTTATAAGAAATATGTTGGCAAGCTATAAAAGATGCAGAGAGGATTTACGAGGATGTTGCCAGGACTCAAGGGTCTGAGCTATAGGGAGAGGTTGAGCAAGTTATTACTCTTGGAGTGCAAGAGGATGAGGAGTGATGAGAGGTGTATAAGTTCCTGAGAGGAACTGAGAGAAGTTGGCTGGATGCTTTCAAGAGAGAGCTAGATAGGGCTTTTAAAAATAGCAGTCTGGGAATATGGGGAGAAGGCAGGAATGGGTTACTGATTGGGGATGATCAGCCATGATCACATTGAATGGCAGTGCTGGCTCGAAGGGGCGAATGGCCTACTCCTGCACCTATTGTCTATTGTCTATTGAATAGATTAGGTAAATGCAGTCTCTTGCCCAGAGGAATTGAGAACCAGAGGACTTAGGTTTAATGTGAGGGGGGGAAAGATTTAAAAGGAACCTGAGGAGTAACTTTTTTACACAAAGGGTTGTGGGTGTATGGGACTAGCTGCCAGAGGAGGTAGTTGAGGCTGGTGGTATCAAACGTTTAAGAAATATTTAGACATGTACATGGATAGGATATATTTAGAGGGATATGGGCCAAACACAGGCAGGTGGGACTAGTGTAGATGGGACATGTTGGTCAGCGTGGGTGTTGTGCAGAAGGCCTGTTTCCATGCTGTATGTCTCCAGGCTCCAGAGCTACAAGGGTAGGTTTGAGGCTGGGTGTGGTGCCGTGAGTGATTTACTTCCTTTCCACCATTTACCAATCAAAAGCTAGGAGTATGATAGAATACGCTGTAATTACTTGGATGAGTACACTGCCAAAAACTGCCAATTCAGCGGATATTTTTACGGCAGATATAGACAAATTCTTGATTAGAATGGGTGTCATGGGTTAGAGGGAGAAGGCAGGAAAATGGTATTAGGAGGCAGAGATCAGCCATGATTGAATGGCGGAGTAGACTAGATGGGCCGAATGGCCTAATTCTACTCCTATAACTTATGAACGTGAACTCCAGGCATGTTTAGTGGCATCGAAAATAAAGCAGCCCGCTGATTGTTACTTCATGCACCAGATAGACAATAGGTGCAGGAGTAGGCCATTCGGCCCTTCGAGCCAGCACCGCCATTCAATGTGATCATGGCTGATCATCCCCAATCAGAACCCAGTTCCTGCCTTCTCCCCATATCCCCTGACTTAGCTATTTTTAAGAGCCCTATCTAGCTCTCTCGTGAAAGCATCAAGAGAACCTGCATCCACCACCCTCTGAGGCAGAAAATTCCACAGACTCACTACTCTTCTGTGAGAAAAAGTGTTTCCTTGTCTCTGTTCTGAATGGCTTACTCCTTATTCTTAAACTGTGGCCCCTGGTTCTGGACTCCCCCAACATCGGGAACATGTTTCCTGCCTCTAGCATGTCCAAGCCCTTAATAATCTTATACGTTTCAATGAGATTCCCTCTCATCCTTCTAAACTCCAGAGTGTACAAGCCCAGCTGCTCCATTCTCTCAGCATATGACAGCCCCACCATCCCGGGAATTAACCTTGTAAACCTACGCTGCACTCCCTCAATAGCAAGAATAGTTTGAAGGTCTTCAATGTGGATGCTGGGAGGTCAGGATCACTCTTTAGCCGTTGAGAGGACAGTTCTGCCTGATAACAGTTGGGCAAAACAGATAGGCAATACATTCTAGCCTTGTCAGTGATGCTTATACCCCCAAAAATTAATGAATTAAAAAAGTAACTCTTGAGAATTGATTGTGACTTAAGGAAGAACACAAAAACCCTGCATCCTGATTTGGAAAAAAGTGTTGCGTATCCACATTTGACATACAGATGCTTAAAATCTGTATGATATTTAAAAAGATGGACCCAAAATGCTGGAGTGGCTCGGCGGGACAGGCAGCAACTCTGGAGAGAAGGAATGGGTGATGAATGGGTGTCGTTTCAGGTCGAGACACTTCTTCAGACTGATCATATCATATTTTAATATCAGAGTGATATCAAAAGAGTGTGCTGATGGCAGAATATCTCAGTTATCCTCAAAGTTAGAAATATCAGTGGGCTTTGGTGTTCAGCAACATTTAATCCGATCTTCTAGTGATATTGAGGTGAGAGCATTGGTGACGCAGGCGTTTGATGCATCTCCCACTTGATTAGTGGTGCTGTTTCACAATGATGGATGTTACCTAGCTGAGCAGTAACTTGGCTCAATATCCATGATTGCACAAGAACAGAAAAATGGGAGCAGTCGCAGGCCTTTAGACTTTAGATGTACTTTAGAGATACAGTGTGGAAACAAGCCCTTCGGCCCACTGAGTCTGCACTGCCGAGCGATCTCTATCCTACACACTAGGGACAATTTATAATTTTTACCACAGCCAATTAACCTATAAACCTGTATGTCTTTGGAGTGTGGGAGGAAATCTTGCAGTTACTGGGAGAACGTACAAACTCCACATAGACAGTACCCGAGGTCAGGATCGAACCTGGCTGTCTGGCACTGTGAGGCAGCAATTCCACCACTGAGCCACTATGCTGGCCATTCAGTCCTTGAGAATCCTCTACCATTCAGTGAAGGCATGGCTGATCTGATCCTAGCTTTAGGATCAGATCTATTCCTCACCCAATTCCCATAGCTCTTAATTCCCCAAAGATCTAAACATATTTTGCAACTTGAAAATACTTAATGTCTCAGCGGTCACTACTCTCTGGAGTAAAGAATCAAAACGCTTGCAATGCTCTGGGAAAAGAAGGTTCTCCTCGTCTTTTGTGCTAAAGGCAAGGCACCTTATCCTGAGAGAATGTTCTTAATTCCCTCTTAAGAAGAAACACATTTTCAGCGTCTAGTCTGTCAAGCTCCATTAGCACCCCGCATTCTTCTAAACATCATAAAACCAACCTACATCATCTTTTTTTCTCACAAGATAACTAAAGCTCTTCAGGCAGGAAGTCTTGGAATACTCTCCAATCTAACCACATTGTGGGAATGTAAATAGCTTGTTCTAAGCTTCACCCCCCCCAGTCTAATTTCAGTCAATAAGATACTGAGTTAAGCACTTGCACATCTAAACTTTATTTTGGAAAAACACAATAACAGTTCCCCACTACTATACCTAACCACCGTGGGTTCGATCCTTGTATCTGTTTGTCCAAGCCCTCCTAGCCTCGTGCAAGCAGAGAAACTCCAGAAGGTCACGCAGTCCCAAGCGTTCTTCCAGAAGATCGACACAGGACCTCGTGGGAGCGGCCTTTTATAGGTCCCCAAACCTTGAGGGGCCGAACCACATGGGGGTGGTCTCTATACAGTACAATAACAGATATCGATTAACACAGTACCTGATAGACATTTCCCTAACCCAATAATACAGTGACTAATACAATGTATCTGATGAAGTTTCTAGATGCAAGTTAACAGAGACGAATTATGCAACATGTGCCTGGATATTCAAGAAACCCAGACAAGGCTCAACACTTAACCCAATCAACATATAGCAAAGTAAAGCTTTGCAACAATATTTACAATGTATATGTGTCTGGTTTGCATTCACCCAATCCGTTTCATGCAATTTACACCTAATTGTCAGAATCTGCAGATGTCCCATTCTTTCCCAGCAACTCTTATCTAGGCTCTAGACAAGCTGGCACCATTCTTGTCCCATTTTTGTAGAAGGCACATTTAAATTGACCAAATGGCCTCGCAGCCCAGAGGCCTTTACTCAATTTTAGTGTCCTGGCATCTCCAATTTGGCCAGAATTAACAGGAATAATCACAAGAAGGAATGTAGCTGTTCAAGATGGTGTCTCACCAACATGCTCTCAGGGACAGTTAGGAATGGAAAACAAATGCTGGCCATTTTGGAGACCTCCCCTTTCTGAGATATGACTTTATTTTCGAAAGAAAGCTTATGAATCGTTTAGTCATAGAGTGTGGAAACAGGTCCTTTGGCCCAACTCGCCCACACCGGCCAGCAATGTCCCATCTACCCTAGGCTCACTTGCCTGGTCCATAACCCTCCAAACCTGTCCCATCCATGTACCTGTCCAACTGTTTCTTAAACGATGTGATAGTCCCAGCCTCAACTACATCCTCTGGCAGCTTGTTCCATACACCCACGTGTGAAAACGTTACCCCTCGGATTCCTATTAAATCTTTCCCCTTCACCTTGGAACCTATGTCCTCTGGTCCTCGATTCCCCTACTCCGGGTAAAAGACTCTGTGCATCTACCCAATCTATTCCTCTCATAATTTTGTAAATCTCTATAAGATCTCCCCTCATCCTCCTGCGCTCCATGGAATAGTCAAGTCAAGTCAAGTCAAGTTTATTTGTCACATACACATACGAGATGTGCAGTGAAATGAAAGTGGCAATGCTGATTCAGACTCCTCTAGTCTTCCTCTCATGATTTTGTAAACCTCTATAAGATCTCCCCTCATCCTCCTGCACTCCATGGAATAGAGACCCAGCCTACTCAACCTCTCCCTGTAGCTCACACCCTCTAGTCCTGGCAACATCCTCGTAAATCTTTTCTGACCCCTTTCAAGCTTGACAATATCTTTCCTATAACACGGTGCCCAGAATTGAACACAATATTCTAAATGCGGTCTCACCAATGTCGTACACAACTGCAACATGACCTCCCAACTTCTATTGATATATTCTTAGTTCTCCAGCTTCATGAAATTGATCAAGAGCTTTTGCAGTGTGAATTGCAGCATTGTCAGCAAGAACATTGATAGAGGATTGGACTTCTGTCACTGTTACGTGTGGAAGGTTAAATATTCCAGGGCGATCAAGGGGTGATTCCACACAGTAGATGTCGCAGACGGTCAAGGTTCCCCAAATGTGTTCTGTTTTTGTGAGGTTGCGTTCAGATTTGGCACAAACACAAGTGAATGTAGGAGCAGCTGACTTACACTGTCAGCAGTATGTTTGACAAAGCTTTGTGCAAATGGTTTCAAGTAACACTTCAGCAAGTACTGTGATTCATACAAATGCTCCTTCTGCCTGGCACTGGTGAATATACATCAGGGTTCGTATCAGATCCACGCAGTCACAGACAGCAAATACATTCTTTGAAAGATAACTCTACTTCCTGAATTGGGAGTGGATTGGAAGAAACCTGGATTTTGTAATTAGATAAATTGTCAGTGTGGAAGGGTCTCGACCCGAAATGTGACCCATTCAAGATACAAGATACAATTTATTTGTCATTTGGACCCCTTGAGGTCCAAACAAAATGACGTTTCTGCAGCCATACATTACAAACAAATAGACCCAAGACACAACATAATTTACATAAACATCCATCACATTGTTGTGATGGAAGGCCAAAAAAACTTATCTCTCCACTGCACTCCCCCCCCCCCCCGATGTCAGAGTCAAAGTCAAAGCCCCCGGCTGGCGATGGCGATTGTCCCGCGGCCATCAAAGCCACGCCGGGTGATGCGAGGTCGCACACCGGGTCTTGATGTTAGAGCCCCCGGCGGGCGCTCGCAGAGTCCCGCGGCCATTCCAAGCCGCGCGGGGCGGTGCTGTAAGGCCCCGCTCCAGGAGCTCTTCGACCCCGCAACTCGGGCGGGAGAAGTCGCCGTTGCGGGAGCCCTGAAAAGCGGTCTCCCTCCAGAGACCCGCGGGCTCCCAGTGCCGCCGTCCGCCAGACCCGCAGTTGCAGCCTCCGAATCTCCGGAGGTCGGTCCGCAGCAGCGCTCCACCACCGCTCCACCCGCTCTGGACTCGGCCAGCTCCGCGACGGTGAGGTGAGTAGTCGGCACCAGAGCCCCCGGTCTTCCTGTTGGAGGCCGCTCCTCGTTGCAGCCCCAACGACAACGGAGACCCGACAAAGAAAAGGTCGGGTCTCCCGTGCAGGGAGAGATTTAAAAGTTACCCCCTCCCTCCCACCCCACCCCCCCCCCCCCCACACACACACCCCAACAAAAAATAACAAAAACTACATGAAAACATAGACAAAAAATAATAAAAACGCAGACGGGCTGCAGAATCCGCTGCTGACGAGAGTCGTGCCGCCTACCTATTCCTTCTATCCATAGATGCTGCTTTTCCCGCTGAGTTACTCCATCATTTTGAGTCTATCTTCAGTTTAAACCAGCATCTGCACTTCCTTCCTACACAATTGTCAGTGTTTGCCATTATTACTCAAAAGAGGTAACCTCTGTAATACGCATATGTCTCATTAAATATTTGATACTTCACATTGTGTTATTTTAAAACATATCCAGTGTAATCATTGTGAAAATGTAACTGTCGGAAGGAACTGCAGATGCTGGTTTAAACCGAAGATAGACACAAAAAGCTGGAGTAACTCAGCGGGACAGGCAGCATCTCTGGACAGAAGGAATGGGTGACATTTCGGGTCGACACCCTTCTTCAGACTAGTTAGTGATAAGGGAAACGAGAAATATAGACAATGATGTAGGGAGACAAATAACAATGAATGAAAGATATTCAAAAAAGTAACAAATGAAACGGGCCATTGTTAGGTGTTTGTCTCCCTCCCCCATCCAAGTCACACCAGCTTCTCATTTTCGCCCAACAAACAGCTAACAATGGCCTGATTCCTTCATCATAGTTACTATTTTTGCATATCCCTCATTCACTGTTCTTTATCTCTCTACATCATTGTCTAAATCTCTCGTTTCCCTTTTTTATAACTAGTCTGGAGAAGGATCTTGACCTGAAATGTCACCCATTCCTTTTCTCCAGAGATGCTGCCTGTCCCACTGAGTTACTCCAGCTTTTTGTATCTATCTTCGGTGAAAATGTGATTCATGGAAGCCTCCAAACCTTTATATGTGGATGTCCTTGGCAAAAGGAGCATTGATTTCCATCGCTAAAGATCCTTGAGAAGCAGGTGCAGACCTGTCTTCTTCGATTGATTGATTGATTGATATGTTATCGTGAAAGGATACTCTCAAAGTACTATTAAGCAGAGGATTCCACAAATATGACTCCCATGATGAAGGAACAAAAACATATTTCCAGATCAGGATCTTCTGAGTCTGAGAAGAGGAGCTCATAGTTGCTGACCGATGATACAAAAGTAGGTGTTTTTGCAGATAGTAACCATATAACCATATAACAATTACAGCACGGAAACAGGCCATCTCGGCCCTACAAGTCCGTGCCGAACAACTTTTTTCCCCTTAGTCCCACCTGCCTGCACTCATACCATAACCCTCCATTCCCTTCTCATCCATATGCCTATCCAATTTATTTTTAAATAATACCAATGAACCTGCCTCCACCACTTCCACTGGGAGCTCATTCCACACCGCTACCACTCTCTGCGTAAAGAAGTTCCCCCTCATATTACCCCTAAACTTCTGTCCCTTAATTCTGAAGTCATGTCCTCTTGTTTGAATCTTCCCTATTCTCAAAGGGAAAGCTTGTCCACATCAACTCTGTCTATCCCTCTCATCATTTTAAAGACCTCTATCAAGTCCCCCCTTAACCTTCTGCGCTCCAGAGAATAAAGACCTAACTTATTCAACCTATCTCTGTAACTTAGTTGTTGAAACCCAGGCAACATTCTAGTAAATCTCCTCTGTACTCTCTCTATTTTGTTGACATCCTTCCTATAATTGGGCGACCAAAATTGTACACCATACTCCAGATTTGGTCTCACCAATGCCTTGTACAATTTTAACATTACATCCCAGCTTCTATACTCAATGCTCTGGTTGATAAAGGCTAGCATACCAAAAGCTTTCTTTACCACCCTATCTATATGAGATTCCACCTTCAAGGAACTGTGCACGGTTATTCCCAGATCCCTCTGGTCAACCGTATTCTTCAATTCCCTACCATTTACCATGTATGTATAGTGTATAGTGATGATGGTTATGAAAGATTGCAGCAGGATCTTGATCGATTGGCCGGGTGGGCTGAGGAATGGGTGATGGAATTCAATACAGAGACATGTGAGGTGTTGCATTTTGGGAAGTCTAACATGGGCAGGACCTACACAGTGAAAGGGCTCTGGGGAGTGTTGTAGAGCAGAGGGATCTAGTAATGCAGGTGCATGGTTTCTTGAAGGTGGAGTTGCAGGTAGATAGGGTAGTCATAAAGGTTTCTGGCACTTTGGCCTACATCTGTCAGAGTATTGAATATAGTTGCGTATAGTTGCACATTGAAGTCATGTTGCAATCATATAAAACATTGGTGAGTCCACTTTTAGATTATTGTATTCTGTTCTAGGCACCATGTTATAGGAAATATGTTGCCAAGCTGGAAAGGATACAGAGAAGATTTACGAGAATCTTGCCACGACAACAGGGTCTGAGCTATAGGGAGAGGTTGAGTAGGCTCCTTGGAGCACAGGAGGATACGATCTTATAGTGTATAAAATCATGAGAGGAATAGATCAGGTTGATGCACAGAGTCTCGGAGTCCAGAGTAGATGAATTGAGGACCAGAGGACATAGGTTTAAGGTGAAGGAGAAAAGATTTAATAGGAATCTGAGGGGTAACTTTTTCACACAAAGGGTGGTGGGGGTGTGGAACAAGCTGCCAGAGGACATGGTTGAGGCTGGGACGATCCCAACGTTTAAGAAACAGTTAGATGGACATGGATAGGACAGATTTGGACGGATATGGGCCAAATGCAGGCAGGTGGGACTAGTGTAGCTGGGACATGTTGGCTGGTGTGGGCAAGTTGGGCCGAAGGGCCTGTTTCCACTCTATGACTCTCTGACATCTCCTTATATTTAGTGCCTTTGCATCTTGGAGTAATTCTGCATAGGAAATGATGCTTCTGCAGAATACAATTAAGTCATTCTCTTCCAATCTGGTAACTCCTATGTGCTGAGCTCAACAATAAAAACGCTTACTTTATGCAATTAAACAATTTCCAGTTCTGTTAATCGACTTGTTAGACATACAAAGGGATATTTTGGTGCAATAACATTTTGAAATGATATGTTCCAAAACATTACTTAATTGTGCTGTGTATGGTGATTCTTTTTTCATTCAACTGTATACAAATGATTCAGAATGAGAACTAGAGTAAAGAAATTGCAAAATGAGTGTCGTTTTAATCCTCAATTATGCACAAAGGGGAACATCCTTAATTTACGAGCGGAATCTAACTAAGCAGTCTTCCGTACTATGTAAAATATCCAGTTGTTTAAGTTACAGGTTCTATTTACCTTAATTGGGGATTTCAGATTCAGATTCAGATTCAAACTTTAATTGTCATTGTGCAGTGTACAGTACAGAGACAACAAAATGCAGTTAGCATCTCCCTAGAAGAGCGACATAGAATATGAGCAATAAACAAATATATTTACGTGCATACAGTCATAGTAGTGCAATTATTTTGTGTCTGGGGGGGGGGGTGATTGGCAGTCACCGAGGTACGTTGTTGAGTAATGTAACAGCCGCAGGGAAGAAGCTGTTCCTGGACCTGCTGGTTCGGCAATGGAGAGACTTGTAGCGCCTCCCGGATGGTAGGAGGGTAAACAGTCTGTGGCTGAGGTGAGAGCAGTCCTTGGCGATGCTGAGTGCCCTCCGCAGACAACGCTTGCTTTGGACAGACTCAATGGAGGGGAGCGAGGAATCGGTGATGCGTTGGGCAATTTTCACCACCCTCTGCAGTGCTTTCCGGTCGGAGACAGGGCAGTAGCCATACCATACCGTGATACAGTTGGTAAGGATGCTCTCGATGGTGCAGCGGTAGAAGTTCACCAGAATCTGAGGAGACAGATGGACCTTATAACCATATAACAATTACAGCACGGAAACAGGCCATCTCGGCCTTACAAGTCCATGCCGAACAACTTTTTTTCCCTTAGTCCCACCTGCCTGCACTCATACCATAACCCTCCATTCCCTTCTCATCCATATGCCTATCCAATTTATTTTTAAATGATACCAATGAACCTGCCTCCACCACTTCCACTGGAAGCTCATTCCACACCGCTACCACTCTCTGAGTAAAGATGTTCCCCCTCATATTACCCCTAAACTTCTGTCTCTTAATTCTGAAGTCATGTCCTCTTGTTTGAATCTTCCCTATTCTCAAAGGGAAAAGCTTGTCCACATCAACTCTGTCTATCCCTCTCATCATTTTAAAGACCTCTATCAAGTCCCCCCTTAACCTTCTGCGCTCCAGAGAATAAAGACCTAACTTATTCAACCTATCTCTGTAACTTAGTTGTTGAAACCCAGGCAACATTCTAGTAAATCTCCTCTGTACTCTCTCTATTTTGTTCCTCCCTCAGTCTCCTCAGGAAGAAGAGAAGCTGGTGAGCCTTCTTGATCAGAGTAGAGGTATTGTGGGTCCAAGAGAGGTCATCGGAGATGTTGACCCCCAGGAACCTGAAGCTAGAAACACGTTCCACCTCCGTCCCGTTAATGTGGATGGGGGTGTGCGTGCCGCCCCTAGACTTTCTGAAGTCTACAATGAGCTCCTTGGTCTTCTTGGAGTTAAGGGCCAGGTTGTTGTCAGCGCACCATGCTGCTAAGTGCTGGACCTCCTCCCTGTAGGCCAGCTCATCGTTGTTGCTGATGAGGCCAATCACCGTTGTATCATCTGCATACTTGATGATGGTGTTAGTACCATGTACAGGTGTGCAGTCATAGGTGAAGAGGGAGTAGAGGAGGGGGCTCAGCACACAGCCCTGTGGAACGCCGGTGTTCAGGGTGAGGGTTGAAGAGGTGTGCTTGTCTAACCTCACAGACTGGGGTCTGTTGGTTAGAAAGTCCAGTATCCAGTTGCAGAGGGAGAGGTCGATGCCCAGGTCACCGAGTTTGGTGATCAATTTAGAGGGTATAATGGTGTTAAATGCTGAGCTGTAATCGATGAACAGCATTCTTACGTAAGTGTCTCTGTTGTCAAGGTGGGAGAGGGCAGAGTGAAGTGCCGTTGAGATGGCATCCTCCGTACACCTGTTTACATAGAAACATAGAAAATAGGTGCAGGAATAGGCCATTCGGCCCCTCAGGGCTGATCATCCAGAATCAGTACCCCATTCCTGCTTTCTTCCCATATCCCTTGATTCCGTTAGCCCTATGAGCTACATCCAACTCTCTCCTGAATACATCCTGTGCATTGGCCTCCATTGCCCTCTGTGGCAGAGAATTCCACAGATTCACAACTCTCTGGGTGAAAAAGCTTTTTCTCATCTCAGTCCTATATGGCCTGCCCTTATTCTTAAATTGTGGCCCCTGGTTCTGGACTCACCAAACATTGGGAAAATTTTTCCTGCATCGATCCTGTCCAATCCTCTTAGGAATTTTACATGGTTCTATAATTCTCATCCCTCTAAATTCCAGTGAATATAAGCCCGGTTGATCCATCCTTTCATCATATGTCAGTCCCGCCATCCTGGGAATTAACCTGGTGAACCAAAATTGCACACAATACCCCAGGTGTGGTCTCACCAGCACCCTGTAAAAATGCAGTAGGACCTCCTTGCTCCTGTACTCAAATCGTGTCGCTATGAAGGCCAACATGCCATTTGCTTTCTTCACTGCATGCTGTGGCATTTATTGCGAATTCATCAGCTTCCATGCAGAATTACAGCAGTCTCATTCAGATTTACATTCAGATTTTAACTGAGAGACTTGGAACACTGGTCCTTGCATCTGGGCATAAAAGAGCATCATGTACAGTATGTGTGAATCTCATTGTGTAGCAGTGTAATGGAACCATTTGAAACTCACTCGATTCTCATGTGAGGTATCTAGCCCTGCATGTTTTGTGTGGTGGGAAAGATATTGTTACAGTCTGCTGCTCTTAATTGTGACCCTTTGGGGAAATTAAAAGCACCAGCATGTACTAGAGATGGCTTAAAATGGGATACGGCCAATTTTTACTTGATTGAGAATTGATTTCACAAAATTGGATTAGAAACAGCTGTTTGAAGGTAATCAGCCGCAGAGCAATGGGAAAGGCTTAGAAAAGCAATTCAGGGGGTTTGGAATAACTGCGTTCCCACAAGGGGCATGTTCTGTCCAATCCTGAGCTTGGGATGATAGAATGCGTTGAAAATTAAATGAGAAAAAAATAGAGCTTCTCTCAAATACCAAAATTTAATAACGCAGTAAGTTTGGGAAATGATAGCAACTGGAGGGCATTAATTTATAGTTAAAGTCCTGGATAGAGTGGATGTGGAGAGGATGTTTCCACCTGTGGAAGAGTCTAGGACCAGAGGCAATAGCCTCAGAATTAAAGGACGTGCCTTTAGAAAGGAGATGAGGAGGAACATCTTTAGTCAGAGGGTGGTGAATCTGTGTGAATCTGTGGAATTCTTTGTGGAGGACAAGCTAATGGTCATTTTTAAGGCAGAGATTGACAGATTCTTGATTAGTAAGGGTGTCAGGGTTCATGGGGCAGAAGGTAGGAGAATGTGGTTGAGGGGGAAAGATGGATCGGCCAGAATTCAATGGCGGAGTAGACCTGATGGGCCAAATGGCCTAATTCTGCTCCTAGAACCTATGAACTTATGACATTGAGTACTCGTTGAGCTAAAACATAGCCAGGTGTGAGACACAATGGAGATTAAAAGGTAAATTGACAGTGAAAGAGGAAGAAGTGAGTAAGGTGAACATCTTGTGACTGCCTCCACAAAACATATGGGGATGATACTAATACCTTCTGCCCCATGAACCAGTCTCTCGAAGCACTTGATGATGATGGGGGTGAGTGCAACTTGAGTTGAGGCTTGCCGCAGTGGAATGTTTTGGCACCGGCACGATGGAGGTGGTTTTAAGCAACGTGGGGACAACTGCATGGGCAAGTGACAGGTTGATGATGTCAGTCCAGACGTCTGTCAGCTGCGCAGCACAGGCCCTGAGCACGCGCCCGGGGATGCCGTCAGGGCCAGCAGCTTTACGTGCATTAGTCCTACTCAGTGCCACGTACACGTCGTAGGGGGTGAGTGTGAGGGGTTGGTGATCGGCAGGTAGCACAGCCTTGGCTGTCTCAGGATGGCTGACCCGTAGTCAGGATTGAACCCAGGTCTCTAGTTCTGTAAGGGAGCAACTCTGCCATTGCGCCACCGTGCTGCCCAGTGTTGACAGTGCATTATTTGTATTGTTTTAAATGTCTTTTCTTTTTCTCTTTTGTAAAGGTTTCATTATTTTTCCAAATCTGGTGTTAAAATGACCAGGTTAGAATTCCTTGGATATCTTCTATTTTCCCATCTTTAACACAGGAATATTAGCCATCTCCCAGCCTCCTGCCACAAATTGTTAATGATATGAAATAATACTTCTGTCGCCTTTTCACTTAATTTTCTTGAAACAGTTGTGGCAAGGTGGCACCGTAGTCGGGTTGCAGCATCAGAGACCCGGGTCCAATCCCGACTACGGGTGAAGTCTGTACATAGTTTGTACATTCTCCCCATGACCTGCAAGATCTTCGGGTTCCTCCCACACCCCAAAGACCTCCAGGTTTATGTTAATTGGCTTGGTGTAAGCGTAAATTGTCCCTAGTGTATGTAGTGTTAATGTGCTGGTCAGTGCGGACATGGTGGGCCGAAGGGCCTGTTTCCGTGCTGCATCTCCAAACTAAACTAAACTAAACACACAAGTGTAAATAAATGTTTAACAAGGAACTGCAGATGCTAGAAAATTGAAGGGAGACAAAAATTCTGGAGAAACTCAACGGGTGAGACAGCATCTATGGAGCGAAGGAAATAGGCAACGTATCGGGTCTGAAGAAGTGTCTCGACCCAAAACGTTGCCTATTTCCTTTGCTCCATAGATGCTGCCTCACCTGCTGAGTTTCTCCAGCATTTTTGTCTAGTGTAAATAAATGCATCTCATTTCTAACCTTCTTTCCCAATGTCAAGACTGGTTGATTAAGTTACTGCCAAGTCCGAGGGCAAACTATCTACTGCACTGGCATCACTTTTCACTTTGTTCCACGCCCCTTATCCTCTTTCACCATGTTCTTCCCACATACCCGTGACTCTCAACTTTCTGCTTATATTCTTATTCATGTTTTACCAGTGACAAATTTATTCTTGACATATTCGGAATATTTGAAATATTTGCCTTTGTTGTTCAATGTTATGGTTTCTACTCTGTTTACCCCACTAAATTGCATATTCATCTTAACTGCCGGTGCCAAAACACTCCACTGCGGCAAGCCTCAACGACTTCCGCCCAGTTGCACTCACTCCCATCATCACCAAGTGCTTCGAGAGGCTGGTCCTGGCACACCTCAAAAGCTGCCTACCACCCACACTGGATCCCTATCAGTTTGCCTACCGCAAGAACAGGAGTACGGAGGATGCCATTTCAACGGCACTTCACACCACACTCTCCCACCTCGACAACAGAGACACTTACGTAAGAATGCTGTTCATCGATTACAGCTCAGCATTCAACACCGTTATACCATCTAAACTGATCACCAAACTCGGTAACCTGGGCATCGACCCCTCCCTCTGCAACTGGATACTGGACTTTCTAACCAACAGACCCCAGTCTGTTAGGTTAGACAAGCACACCTCTTCAACCCTCACCCTGAACACCGGCGTTCCACAGGGCTGTGTGCTGAGCCCCCTCCTCTACTCCCTCTTCACCTATGACTGCACACCTGTACACGGTACTAACATCATCAAGTATGCAGATGATACAACGGTGATTGGCCTCATCAGCAACAACGATGAGTTGGCCTACAGGGAGGAGGCCCAGCACTTAGCAGCATGGTGCGCTGACAACAACCTGGCCCTTAACTCCAAGAAGACCAAGGAGCTCATTGTAAACTTCAGAAGGTCTAGGGGCAGCACGCACACCCCCATCCACATTAACGGGACGGAGGTGGAACGTGTTTCTAGCTTCAGGTTCCTGGGAGTCAACATCTCCGATGACCTCTCTTGGACCCACAATACCTCAACTCTGGTCAAGAAGGCTCACCAGCATCTCTTCTTCCTGAGGAGACTGAAGAAGGTCCATCTGTCTCCTCAGATCCTGGTGAACTTCTACCGCTGCACCATCGAGAGCATCCTTACCAACTGTATCACAGTATGGTATGGCAACTGCTCTGTCTCCGACCAGAAAGCACTGCAGAGGGTGGTGAAAACTGCCCAACGCATCACCGGTTCCTCGCTCCCCTCTATTGATTCTGTCCAAAGCAAGCGTTGTCTGCGGAGGGCGCTCAGCATCGCCAAGGACTGCTCTCACCCCAACCATGGACTGTTTACCCTCCTACCATCCGGGAGGCGCTACAGGTCTCTCCGTTGCCGGACCAGCAGGTCCAGGAACAGCTTCTTCCCTGCGGCTGTTACACTACTCAACAACGTACCTCGGTGACTGCCAATCACCCCCCCCCCCCCGGACACTCCTCCCACAGGAAAAGTCACTATGACTGTATGCATGTAAATAGATTTATTTATTGAAATCGTATTCTATGTCGCTCTCCAGGGAGATGCTAACTGCAGTTAGTTGTCTCTTGTACTGTACACTGACAATGACAGTTAAAGTTGAATCTGAATCGGGTGCTGTCTACGGAGTTTGTACTTTCTCCCCATGACCGGCGTGGGTTTTCTCCATGTGTTCTGGATTCCTCCCATACTCCAAAGACATACAGGTTTATTGGTTTTGGTAAAAATTGTGCGTAGGATATTGCTGGTGTGTAGTGGAAGATTTTCATATCTTACAGATAATTAGCACCCTAGCCACTATTTGGATGAGAATGGTTGAAGGGGGTGTCGTCTAAATGCATGTGAGCTCACTCACAGAGACCTCCTGAGCTTCTTCTCAGATATGACTTCAAACACAGTCTTTTGATGAATAAATGCTTTATTGTTGATAGAAAACAGTAAGATACATCCAGGTTTCTTCTGACGTTACTGCAATCTTCCTCGAACTCCAGCTTATTACTTTAGACATTAGCAAATTCCTCGTGTCTCCGTAACACTGGCATGGCCCGCATGAACCCGCATGGTCGAAGGGTTAACCTTCCCCATCGTCTCTCCAAACTAATCTAAACTACACTTCTGCGCTACCATCTTAGCTCCAAACAAGCCCAAAGTGACGTCATAAATCCCACAAATATAATGGGCAGTCTAAAATTTAAAGGCACATACCATCCTCAATGACATGCAAAACAGGCCAAATGGCCACTACAAGTGTACAAGGTTACTGCTGGTCGGCGCGGACTCCGTGGGCCAAATGGCCCGTTTCCATACTGAATCTCTATAGTCTAAAGTAAGTAAAGTTAAGTCAAATGCGACAACTCATTGAGTGTTTTGAAGGGATAACAGAAGAGATTGAACAGAGATGTAGGTGTTATATTTACACTCAGAAAAGATTTAACAAGGCATTGTGTACTTATTGAGTAAGATCCGAGCATGCAATACCACTGGCATAGTTGTTCGGTGGAGAGCTTGTTGGTTGCACGGGATACATTGCTGTTCATTACTTGTATTAATAGAACATTAAATAAAAAATAGAATTTGTAAATTTGTCCAATACAGATTGGGTGGCATAGTCAATAGTGGAAAAGCTTAAAACAAATTTGAAAATGACAATAAAATAGAAGAATGAGAATATTATATGGGAAGTGAATTTCAGCATAGGCAGGTGTGAGGTTTTACTTGTGTTCTGAAGAAGAAGGTCACCTATTCCTTGAACATGTTATGGATCTAAAAAAATGATAGAACATAGAAACATAGAAATTAGGTGCAGGAGTAGAGGCCATTCGGCCCTTCAAGCCTGCACCGCCATTCAATATGATCATGGCTGATCAACCAACTCAGTATCCTGTACCTGCCTTCTCTCCATACCCCCTGATCCCTTTAGCCACAAGGGCAACATCTAACTCCCTCTTAAATATAGCCAATGAACTGTGTGGCCTCAACTACCTTCTGTGGCAGAGAGTTCCACAGGTTCACCACTCTGTGTGTGAAAAATGTTTTCCTCATCTCAGTCCTAAAAGATTTCCCCCTTATCCTTAAATGGATCATGGGCTACAAATCATTAAAAGTAACAATTAAACTTAATAAGGCCATTCTTTCAATGTTGCAAAACGGTAAGGTTTCTTTCTATCGTGATGGATTTGAAAATTAGAACAAGTGGCTTTGATACTGTATGTGAATGACAAAGATTCAAAGGTTCTTTATTAGTCTCATACACCAATTGGTGTAGTGAAATGTGTATTGCCATTGCAGCACACATACAAAAGAAACAACATAACAATAACAAAAAAAAACAAAAAATCTAACATAAAAACATCCCCCCACCATGGTTCCCATTATGAGGGAAGGCACAAAGTCCAGTCCCCATCCCATGTCCACCCATAGTCGGGCCTATTGAGGCCTCCGCAGTCGCCTTTACGGAGGCACGATGTTCCAGGCCGTTCTCACCGGATGGTGCTCTGGCGTTGGGAGAATCGTCTCAGCGGCATGGGATCCCTGGAACGGCCGCTTCCCTTACCGGAGACCGTGGCTTCTGAAGCCAACAGGCCGCGCTGGACGATGCTCCACCACTGGCGATCTCGGCGAGAGATCCCAGGCTCCCGATGTTAAAGTCAGCGCCTCAGCTGGCCGCTCCACAGTCCCGCAGCTCCGCGATGTTCATCGGCGGTCTTCAGCTCACCGCAGTTCCAGCGCGGCGACCCGGGCTCTACTCCAGCGCTGTGCCGCCGCCAAAACCGAGGTTCTGGGCGGTCCCCTCAGGAAACGCCGCTCCAGGCCCGCTGGTAGGCCGCGAGGACGGGTCAAAGGTGCTGCCCAGGATAAAAGCTGCCTCTCCAACCAGGTAGGGACCCTGAAAAGCAGTTTCCCCCCTTCCCCCCCCCACCCCCCCCCCACAGAAAAAAAGACTAGAACTCCGAAAAACAATTACTCAACTAACTAAAAATTAAAAAAAGATGAAAAGTATGGCTGGGTAGCCATACACATACATGCCGATATGGAAAGGGATCCATTTCAATGGGGGCTCGGGAGATGGTGAATTTCATCTACACAGACAGGCAGGCCCTGGCCATTTGCCAAGTTAAACCCATTAGTTGTGTGAAGTGTGTACTTACAGTGTGATGTTCCACCGCTGACTGCTCTTAAGGTACGTAAGCGGTATTAGTGGGGTGGCTTAGAAATAACCTTGTGCTAACATTGTTCTGGAGGACACTGGAGAAGACATTGTCTCTCCAAAGCTTGAATAGACATTGTAGTAGCGGAGTTGTGGCTCCGAGGAGAAAACCACAGCAGCTACTTCAGCTACTTGCTGGCACGGTTTCACAACATTAGAGTTGCTGCCTTACATATCCTGAGGCAGTGAAGCCCTGCTTCTGGATTCACAGCCATTAGGAACATCCTCTCTGTGTGACTAGTCATACTGGTCCTGTAGGCTTTTCTGAGATCCTGTTTCATTTTTCGAAACTTCAGTGAATATGTCCAATCAAATTTTCGACGTCATTTTTGCCAGCACAAGAAGTAGTCTAGCAAACCGAAATAGTGGCGCAGCGGTAGAGATGTTTTTCACTGGATGTTTTCATGAGAGAGTTAGATTTAGCTCTTAGTGCTAAAGGAATCAAGGGATATGGGGGGAGAAGCAGAATTTTAGATGATCAGCCATGATCATATTCAATGGCGGTGCTAGCTCGAAGGGCTGAATGGCCTACTCCTGAGCCTATTTTTCTATGTTTCTGTGAGACAGTGGTCAATGCCCCAGATCATATCTGCACCACCAGTGTTAGTGGGTATCAGGATAATACCTGGATTAATAGTCCTTGGTTCAGAAGGGAGATTAGATCAGAAGGGAGATGGTTTGTGTGGGTGCGGGGAGTGGGAATGTTGACTTGGCAGTGAGCATCGAGTAGATCAAGAGCATTTCCAAGGAATGTGCAGGAAGGAACAGCAAATGCAGGTTTAGACTGAAGATAGACACAATCTGCTGGAGTAACTCAGCGGGACAGGCAGCACCTCTGGAGAGAAGGAATGGGCGAGGTTTCGGGTCGAGACCCTTCCTCAGATTGGGAGTCCAGTATTAGTCTTAGCACTTTTGATTTTTTTTGCTAATGCCGCATGTCTGCCCATTTATCACAATCAAATGTTAATTGCATAATGACCTCAATAATTCCCAAACATTCTGTGCATTGAATGGTGAGCTTCCTTTTAATTCTGTTATTATGCTATTATAATGTGTGCTAAAAATTAATTTATGTTGTTTTAAATCTCTTAAATAGCTCTTGTGTTGAACCACTTTCAGGCACATAAAGATGCACTTGAGATGATGTTCCATGCCTTCTGCTCCATCGCCTATCTTTTCATTTCACTTGATGGTTTTGTTGCTATCTGCATGGATTCAGCTGGTGTTTCTTCAGCATCATTCATAAGATCATGAGTGATAGGAGCAGATTTAAGCCATTTGGTCTATCAAGTCTACTCCACCATTCATAGAAACATAGAAAATAGGTGCAGGAGTTCGGTCCTTTGAGCCTGCACCGCCATTCAATATGATCATGGCTGATCATCCAACTCAGTATCCTGCCTTCTCTCCATACCCCCTGATCCCTTTAGCCACAAGGGCCACATCTAACTCCCTCTTAAATATAGCCAATGAACTGGCCTCAACTACCTTCTGTGGCAGAGAATTCCAGAGATTCATCACTCTTTGTGTGAAAAATGTTTTTCTCATCTCGATCCTAAAGGATTTTCCCTTTATCCTTAAACTGTGACCCCTTGTTCTGGACTTCCCCAACATCGGGAACAATCTTCCTGCATCTAGCCTGTCCAACCCCTTAAGAATTTTGTAAGTTTCTATGAGATCCCCGCTCAATCTTCTAAATTCTAGCGAGTACAAGCCGGGTCTATCCAGTCTTTCTTCGTATGAAAGTCCTGACATCCCAGGAATCAGATCATGGCTGATATATCTCTCCCTCCTAACCCTATTCTCTTGACCTTCCCCCCATAACCTCTGACACCCGTACTAATCATTCTTTTGTTGATCACTCCAGTCATTCCTTCCATGGCCAGACATTTGTGTATGTACTGTGAAGCCATTTAAAAACTTGTTCCAGTGATGGGGCTATATACTGTAGATGCATGCCGCTACTAAGCAAAAAGGCTGCACAATGGTGCGTTGGTAGAGTTGCTGCCTTACAGCGACAAAGACCTGCCTTTAATCCTGACTCTCCTTGTAATCGCGTGGGTTTTCTCCGGGTGCTCCGGTTTCCTCCTACACTCCAAAGTCAGGCAGGTTTGTAGGTTAATTAGCTTCTGTAAAATTGTAAATAGTCCCTAGTGTGTAGGATAGTGCTAGTGTATGGGGTGGTCGCTGGTCAGCACGGACTCGGTGGGCCTATTTCCTCATTGCATCTCTTGTCTAAAGTCTAAATTAAAGACAATTCAAACCCCTGTCCCACTGTACGAGTTAATTCCAAGAGCTCTCCCGAGTTTGCCCCGATTCGAACTCGGAGATTTACGGTAATGGCCGCTCGTCGGTACTCGTGGCTCTCGTGGACATTTTTCATCATGTTGAAAAATCTTCACGAGTCATCCCGTGCTTACCTGCTGTTAGTGAGTCTTCACGAGTACCTGCCGTTAGCGCTAAGAGACGTCTCCGAGCTCCGACGTACCCGCTACGTTCATTCTCCGTGCTTACCACGAGTTTGATTTTTTTTAAAACTCGGGAGAGCTCTTGGAATGAACTTGCACCGTGGGACAGGGCTATCAATATCCTGAAAAGATCATCTTACAATAGGTTACACCAGCAGATAATGTATTTGTGTATACCGTGTTGTTATAGATGACATAGACTCGATAGGAAGAGTCGCCTTCACCTGTAATATTGAAGTATTGTAGCATTCACTCTGACTTATATGGGGTTCTGAAAACCTGATTAAATTTGGGTTTATATGCCGGAGATTGCTGCACCATTAACAATCTTATGGAAGGGAATAGGAACTGTATTTGAACTTAATTCAAAGAGTTTAAAGTTTTCGAACGAGTAAGTTCATGTGGTGATATGGAACCAGCCACATCTTCCACTTGGGTAGCTTACAACCCGATGGTATGATATCTACATGTGCAATATACAACAAAACTGCCCCTTTTTACTCTTGCACTTTATTTTTACATTTTTAAATGATAATGTTTTTTTTTTGTCTGCTGTATGTTGTGTTTTTTTTACCATGTATGAACAAAGCACCGTCATATTCCTTGTATGGGTACAATAAATTGACTCTGATCTGATCTGATCATTGAATTCTCCAATTGTAGGTAACCTACCAACACCAACCTACCAACCAGTGTCCCACCTGGATGCGCACCCATCTCTTCCATATTCCTGCATCCTATCCCCTTCCACATATATCCTGTTTGGCTTCACACTTCTTCTCTCCGTTGCTGCTTCTCTCACAGTCCTTTCATCTTTGGCCCTTGTGCAATCATCTGCCGATCAACCACACTCAGCTGTATCACTTGCCTGGCTTTGTCCTGCCCCCACCTCTCTTCTAGCTTTCCCCCTCCTCCCACAGTCAGTCTCAAGATGGGTTCCGACCAGACACGTTACCTATTCATGACCCGCAGAGATGCTGCCTGACACGTTGAGTTACTGCAGCGCTTTATGTAATTGTAAACCAGCATCTGTACTCCCCATGTCTGTATCTTTTGTATTTTGGTCTCATCTATGTCTCTCTGTAAATGTAGCAGATCAGTTGTATTTTTTTTAATCCTATTTGCACCAGGCTGCCTTCCCCTTAAAAATCCGAGTGCAGTTTCAAAACAGGAATTTTGCAGAGACAGAGGGAGACCTGACTGAAAATGTCTGGGTAGACAAAAGTGCTGGAGAAACTCAGCGGGTGCAGCAGCATCTATGGAGCGAAGGAAATGGGCAACGTTTCGGGTCGAAACCCTTCTTCAGACAGAAAATGTCATTGTTTAAAGACAAAAGCAGACAACTTAGGGAAAGAGAGCTACATTAAAGACTATGTACCAAAGGATGCTCCCATGTTCAACAATTCAAGATTACCAGAGACTTCAATTAAAATACTAATAACAGATGTAAGTTCAGGAAATAACAAAACTCTTTGGAACACAAGGCAGGAAATTCCATAAAATGCTGTGGTGAAACAAAATTCCAATACTGTATAGTGATGGAAATAATGTCGAGGTCCAGTTTTATCAAAATAAGTGAAACGTTTAGTAGAAGCTAGGGTTGACGACTGTCCCATATCAGCTGGGACATCCCGTATATTGGGCTAAGTTGGTTTGTCCCATGTCCCTGCTACTACTCGGGTCGAGGGGACTGAGGCGGGGCCGGAGCGCTACATCCGGCCCCACGCCTCACCAGTCCCGACGTAGTGCAGCCCATGGAGTGCAGCAGCAGCACCTCGCCTGTGGCCCCGTCGGTCGACCTTCGCACCTTCACTTACCGCCGACACCAACACCACCCCTCCTTCTCCCGTCCGATCATCGGGTTCATGAGATGGATGTGGTGTCGGACTTTGCATGCGGCGTCCGGGCCAAAACTCCAGCACCGTGTCCAACTCATCATTCACCCAGCCACGGCCCAGTCGGTTGACGAATTGCCGTCGGGAATTTGTCCCATATTTGGGAGTGAGAAAGTTGGCAATCTTAGTAGGGGTGCACATCCCGATATTATACAGGAAACGTGACTAATCTTTGTAAAGTTCATTTTTGCACATCAAAACAAATTCCTGAGTGAGACAGTAGTCTCTGCTGAGTGTGTAGGAAGGAACTGCAGATGCTGGCTTAAACCAAAGACAGACAGAAAATGCTGGAGTTACTCAGCGGGACAGGCAGCATCCTTGGAAAGAAAGAATGGGTGATGTTTCTGGTTGAGACCCTTCTTCAGATACTGCCTGTCCCGCTGAGTTACTCCAGCATTTTGTGTCTCTCTCTGCTGAGGCACATCAGCTTTTGGCTGCTGATTGCCATTGTGCCGGTTCTTCAATAAAGTTTGCAATGGAAGTTGTCACTTTCCTGAGAAAGACGATGCTCACATCTTCCTCTTTTGTCTTGCCCAGATCACTTAAAATGCAAAATATTACAATGACTGTTATATTAGCTAGGCAGTGCTCTCTTGGCACCAGACCTCTGTTGACACCAGAAGCAGGAGATCAGACGTGCTCAGACCTCTTTGCCACTTCAGGTTCCCAGATAATTAAACAATAACGTCAGCAGTCTGAGCAGCATGCATTCAAATGCAGAATGACCAGGAGTGTCTACAAGCTCCTGCTGCAACTAAATTTGTAATGCCCCTGTCCCACTTAGGAAACCTGAACGGAAAGCTCTGGAGACTTTGCGCCCCACCCAAGGTTTCCGTGCAGTTCACGGAGGTTTTTGTCAGTCTCCCTACCTGCTTCCACTACCTGCAACCTCCGGCAACCACCTGCAACCTCCGGGAACCGCACGGAAACCTTGGGTGGGGCGCAAAGTCTATAGAGGTTTCCGTTCAGGTTTCATAAGTGGGACGGGGGCATAAAAAGAATTCTAGCCTCTGCTGCCTTCACACTCAAAATATCAAACCCATCCCTGCTATGAAAAATACTTTAGTAGCTTTAATACCACCTGAATAGCTAATAGCATGTATTTGGGGAATGTTGGAATTTGGATTGATAGATTTTGATGGGCAGATCCAACAGATCTATCATATTAAAAATAATGGTGACGATGGAATTGAGGGAGATGTGGGAATATGAAGTGGCATGAGGTAAAATGGGTACTTGATGACCATCCACCAGATTCAGGGACAGTTTGTTCCCGGCTGTTAACAGGCAACTGAACCGCCAACTAGAGATCGGACCCGATATACCATCTGGCTCATTGGAGGCCCTGTGAAGATCTTTCAGGACGTTCATATGAAGAAAGACTGGATAGACTTGGCTTGTACTCGCTAGAATTTAGAAGATTGAGGGGGGATCTTATAGAACAAAATTCTTAAGGGGTTGGACAGGCTAGATGCAGAAACATGTTCCCGACGTTGGGGGAGTCCAGAACCAGGGGCCACAGTTTAAGAATAAGGGGTAAGCCATTTAGAACGGAGATGAAGAAACACTTTTTCTCACAGGAAGTGGTGAGTGTGGAATTCTCTGCCTCAGAGGGCGGTGGAGGCCGGTTCTCTGAATACTTTCAAGAGAGAGCTAGATAGGACTCTTAAAGATAGGGGATATGGGGGAAAGGCAGGAACGGGGTACTGATTGGGGATGATCAGCCATGAACACATTGAATGGCGGTGCTGGCTTGAAGGGGCCGAATGGCCTACTCCTGCACATATTGTCTATTGTCTATTCCTTATTTCAAAGGGGATTCCAATTGGCAATCAGTCTCCTTGTTGTCATTTTAAAGAGGCGCTAGGCATTATGTATGGCATGGACACATTGTTGGCTGAAGGTCCTCTTCCTGTGGTGTACTATGTGAAAAACAAATGAAAAGTGCTGTTGCTGCAATTTAAATTGGCCGTGGGCCTTGCCAGTTGATGTCCCCAGACTCTAATGCTTATTTGTTCCATCCGGCAAGTAAACAGATCAGACTCCTGTTGTGTGTCTGCTACTTTATCTGTGGGCCTTGCAAGGCCACGCACTTCCCACCAAGCCTCACTTGAGAAAAGAGAAGTCTTCACGTTTTCATGCATTGCGTGTCAAACTAGGATGTGTTCATGAGGAAAGTTGGTGGAGTTAGGATCGATCGAATTCGGATCGATGTGTTTCCATTTCACTTGGAGCTGAAGCAATCTGGCAAAAGGTGTAGAATTAAACTGCAACTGTGATAAAGGGATTTGGAATGCGATTACAAACACTGCAGTTGGAGGTGATTGTAGACTTCAGGAAGTCCAGAGGCGGCACGCACACCCCCATCCACATTAACGGGACGGAGGTGGAACGTGTTTCTAGCTTCAGGTTCCTGGGAGTCAACATCTCCGATGACCTCTCTTGGACCCACAATACCTCTACTCTGATCAAGAAGGCTCATCAGCGTCTCTTCTTCCTGAGGAGACTGAAGAAGGTCCATCTGTCTCCTCAGATCCTGGTGAACCTCTACCACTGCACCATCGAGAGCATCCTTACCAGCTGCATCACAGTATGGTATGGCAACTGCTCTGTCTCCGACCGGAAGGCATTGCAGAGGGTGGTGAAAATTGCCCAACGCATCACCGGTTCCACGCTCCCCTCCATTGAGTCTGTCCAAAGCAAGCACTGTCTGTGGAGGGCGCTCAGCATCGCCAAGGACTGCTCTCACCCCAACCATGGACTGTTTAACCTCCTACCATCCGGGAGGCGCTACAGGTCTCTCCGTGGCCGAACCAGCAGGTCGAGGAACAGCTTCTTTCCGGCGCCTGTCACTCTACTCAACAACGTACCTCGGTTACTTCCAAACCCCCCCCCCCCCCCCCGGACACTTATTATTATTTATTCAAATCGTTTGCTATGTCGCTCTTCCAGGGAGATGCTAAATGCATTTCGTTGTCGCTGTACTGTACACTGACAATGACAATTAAAATTGAATCTGAATCTGAATCTGAATCTGAATCTGATGCAGAACAGGTTTGAACAGATTGTAATGTTTGTGTATTGGCTCTGACCTATTGATAGTTTTGTATTTGGGTAGTCTTCAGTTGTTTCCTAACAAGTTTTAATTACAGTTTACCAAGTTGAAACAATGATTGTCATCAAGTTAAATTCACTTTGGCGAAAACTGTGAGTGAAGACTTTTTTTTAGGTTCAGTCCCATACCAGCATGGCAGTGGTTACATGCATTTGGGACTTAGCAAAGCGGGTTTGGAGTCACGTGTGTACGTCCCTCTTTAATTAAAGAAGATGGGGCAAAAAAATCCTTCTTTGGAAAAGCGAGTTAGTCGCAGCGAGTTAGATACAGTGTGGAAACAGGCCCTTAGGCCCAACTCACCCACACCAGCCAACAATGCCCCAGCTACACTAGTCCCACTTGCCTGCGCTTGGTCCAAAACCCTCCAATCCTGTCCTATCCATGTACCTGTCCAACTGTTTCTTAAACGATGGGATAGTCCCAGCCTCAACTACCTCCTCTGGCAGCTTGTTCCATACACTCACCACCCTCTGCGTGAAAAAGTTACCCCCCTGATTCCTATTAAATCTTTTCCCCTTCACCTTGGAACCTATGTCCTCTGGTCCTCGATTCCCTTACTCTGAGTAAAAGACTGTGCAATCTATTCCACTCATGATTTTATACACTTCTATAAGATCTCCCCTCACCCTCCTGTGCTCCATGGAATAGAGACCCAGCCTACTTAACCTCTCCCTATAGCTCACACCCTCTAGTCCTCGCAGCATCCTTGTAAATCTTTACTGAACCCTTTCAAGCTTGACAATATCTTTCCTATAACATGGTACCCAGAACTGAACACAATATTCTAAATTACATTGTAATTGTAATAGAAAAATAGAAACACAGACAATAGGCCATTCAGCCCTTTGAGCCAGCACTGCCATTCCATATGATCATGGCTGATCATCTAAAATCAGTACCCAGATCCTGCTTTCTCCCCATATCCCTTGATTCCATTAGCCCTAAGAGCAAAATCTAACTCTCTTGAATACATCCAGTGAATTGGCCTCCACTGCCTACTGTGGCAGAGAATTCCACAGATTCACAACTCTCTGGATGAAAATGTTTTTCCTCATCTCAGTCCTAAGTGGTCTACCCCTTCTTCTTAAACTGTGACCCCTGGTTCTGGACTCCCCTAACATGGGGAACATTTTTCCTGCATCTTGGCTGTCCACTACCTTAAGAATTTTACATGTTTCTATAAGATCACCCGTGATCATATAGGATGGCGGTGCAGGCTCGAAGGGCCGAATGGCCTACTCCTGCACCTATTTTCTATGTTTCTATGTTTCTAAGATCCACTCACATCCTTCTAAATTCCAGTGAATATAAGCTCAGTCGAGCCATTCTTTCATCATATGTTAGTCCCGCCGACCCGGGAATTAACCTGGTGAACCTACGCTGCACCCCTTCAATAGCAAGAATATCCTTCCTCAAATTAGGAGACCAGAACTGCACACAATATTTCTGGGGACTAGTAAAGATTGATGGAGGGTTAGCAAAATATGTTGTGATGGCGTGTGATTTGGAGTGGTAAGGGCAGATGTTAATGTACCTTTTGACTATGGTCTCCTTGGTAAACAGAGCTTGTAGATTTAGGAGACATTTATGGAGTAGCCTGGACATAGAACTGCAGTACATTTTGTAATGTTCATGCAATATTGGTGATTATTGTTGTTGGGTCAGATTGTTTCATTGTGCTGTCACAGCATTCACAGTATGATTTGTTTTGTTACTTTTCCTATAAACTTTCTTCTGACTATTCTTAAAAACTGAAATTCAGTGGCTCCAGGCTCCTCTTCCCTGGGTTCATTTGTATGGTGAGTCCAGGATCTGTGCGTTGACAGGTTTCCAACTGGGGATGTTTTACAGATTATCATGTTTATTATAGTCCAGTGAGAAACTCAAAATAATAATTAAAAACTCTTTGCACTTTTCCCCCTTCTCCCCTTCTCACCCTCTCCCCCCTCTCCCCCCCTCCCCCCTCCCCCCCCCCCCCCCTTCCCCTCCCCCCCCTCCCCCCCCTCCCCCTTTCCCCCCTTTCCCCCCTCCCCCCTCTCCCCCTCTCCCCCTCTCCCCTCTCCCCCTTTCCCCCTCTCCCCCTTTCCCCCCTCCCCCTTTCCCCCCCCCCCCTTTCCCCCCCTCCCCCTCTCCCCCTCCCCCCCTCTCTCCCCCTCTCTCCCCCTCCCTCCCTCTCCCCTCCCTCCCTCCTCCCCCTCCCTCTCTCTCTCCCCCTCTCCCTCTCTCCCCTCTCTCCCCCTCTCCCTCCCTCCCCCGCCCCCTCTCCCCCTCTCTCTCCCCCCCCTCTCCCCCTCCCCCTCTCCCCCTCCCCCCTCTCCCCTTTCCCCCTCACCCCCCTCCCCCTCTCCCCCTCCCATCCTGATTTTCATGTATTCTGATCTCCTGTATATCATTTAAGTCGACCAATGAGTTATATTTCATAGTATAAAACAGTGGCACAGCAGGGGAGTTGTTGCCATGCAGCGCCAGAGACCCGGGTTCGATCCTGATTCGGGTGCTGTCTGTACGGAGTTCCTGTTCTCACTGCGTGGGTTTTCTCCGGGCGGTATGGTTTCCTCCCACTCTCCAAAGACATACAGGTTTGTAGGTTAATTGGCTTTGGTTAAATTGTAAATTGTCCCTTGTGTGTAGGATAGTGCTAGTGTACAGGCCGGCATGGGCAGAAGGGCCTGTTTATTGCCGTGCTGTATCTCTATCTTATCTCGAAGATAGTGACAATTGCATCTCAACTAAACCTACCTTGAGTTAAGCATGATTAGAATGTCAGCTTTTTTCAGATTATGTGAGCTTGGTTGAGTTAATGGGAATCTCCATCTAAGTCAGGAGGATGTTTGTTATAAGATTCCAGCCAAGGTCTCTCATAAAATCTAATTTCTTCTCTTTGACAACAACACCCTTGCGATTGAGGATAATTTGCTTGCACTACATTTCTTTGGGTTCTGAAGTGAATGAGACCTGAGAAAGATCTTTGTCCATGTGGAACGTGAAGTGGTGGTTGGGAGGTCTGATTGGTTTCTGCATGTTCTTTTGCCGTTTGCGCCTCGCCTCCATTTGTTCCTTTCAAAGAGTTTCAGAGTTCCTGGTGCCTTCCACGATGCCTCTGTGCTGCATTAAATATCCTGTTCAGGATAGTCCCGTGAATGGGTGAGGATGTTTTTAAAGCATTGTCTTTGTCCTGTTCCAAATTGGGTGCCATGAAGGAGCTCAGACAAGAGTACTTGGTCATAGAAAAATAGAGCATCAAAACAGGCCTTTCAGCTCAACTTGTCTATCCCGACCAGATTCACCATCTAAGCTAGTGCCCGTGTCTGGCCCATATCCATCTAAACCTTTCCTATCCACGTACCTGTCCAAATACATCTTAATGTTATTATTGTACTTGCCGTAACTACTTCCTCTTGCAATTTGTTTTATACACCCAACACCTCCATGTGAAAATGTTGCCACTCAGGTACCTATTAAATATTTCCCCTCTCACCCTAAACCTATGTTCTCTGGTTCTTGATTTCCGCTACACTGAGCAATAGATTCTGTGCATTCACCCAGTGTATTTGCATGATTTTATATGCATTAATGAGATCACCCCTCAGCCTTATGGGGTTCAAGGAATAAAGCCTTCGTCTGCTCACCCTCTCCCACTAGCTGTGTGGTGAAAACTGATCGTAATACTCCAAATGTGGTCCAACAACATCCTGTACAACCGTTGCAGGTATATGGAGTCAGTTATACAGGACGGAAATGTGGGCCTTCAGCCCACTGACACCACGCCAACCAGCGATCAGCCTGCACACTAGCACTGTACTACACACTAGGGACCATTTACAGTTTTTTTAACCAAAGTCAATGAACCTACAAACCTGTACACCTTTATAGTGTTGGTGGAAACCAGAGCACCCAGAGAAAATCCACACAGCTAACAGGGAGACCATACAAACTTGGTACAGACAGCAGTCATGATCTAATCGAGGTCTATGGTGCTATGAGGCAGCAACTCTACCGCTGTGCCAATCAATGTACCGCCCCAGGTTACACTTTGACAAGGGAGTTATGGAGGGAGCGGTCTTTGCGGAAGGCAGATATGGGGGGATGGGAAGATGTGGCGAGTGGTGGGGTCACGTTGGAGGTGGCGAAACTGACGGAGGATTACTTTTTGTATGTGACGGCTGGTGGGGTGAAAGGTGAGGACTAGGGGGACTCGGCCCTTGTTGCGAGTGCGGGGATGGGGAGAGAGAGCAGTGTTGCGGGGTATGGAAGAGACCCTGGTGCGAGCCTCATTTATGGTGGAGGAGGGGAACCCCCGTTCCCTGAATAATGAGGACATTTCAGATGTCCTGGTGTGGAACGCCTCATCCGTGGAGTTTGACAAGGGAGTTATGGAGTTATGTACCGCCCCATATGGACAATGTCATACAGACATTGAGACAGATTGAATGTGATCAGAGCTTCACATTACCAGTGAGCGGCTGATGATATTTGTTTGCCTATCTCTGCCGTAGATTTAGTGGACTTTGCAGATAAAGCATTGGCTTCTCCGGTGCTTTGAGATGGCCTGCAGTAAGTTGACCATGTGTCCTTCGCTAAGAAAAGGAAAGGTGTCACTCACTGTCAGTTTGAACGACCAGGAATTGGATGTTGAGTTTGAAGTTTTGGTCTTCAAGCAAATTTGTGAAGACTGCTGGTGAAGTGGAGGCGGTGGGGGACATTTTTGTTGGCACAGACATTGTGGGCTGAAGGGCCTGTTCTCGTGTTGCACTGTTCTAAGTTCTAACCCTCTGTACTTCTCCGTATCGCTAATTTCTTTGGCCCCCCTATTGTCAGCTGTAATACAATTGTCCTGCCCATTGTAATACAAACACTTCAGTTGAAAGCTTATACATTTGTTCTGCCTCTGCTTTTGTGAATTGCCTTGGGACATTTATTCCTTGGTTGTTCCAAGGGTCAACTGGTTCCAGCTGCGGAGACATTGTGCCAACAAGAGCAGTTCAGGTGCTTGTATCCTGTGGCAAGTGACTCATCTTAAGGGCCTGTCCCACCAGCATGTGATTGCATGCGTCTGGCACGACCAAACGTGGTCGCTTGAGGCGTACGGGCCGCGCGGGGCCGGTCCCACTTCGAAGCGCGGAGGCGTATGAAATTGTGCGGGGCTGGTCCCGACATCGCGCGGGGCTCCAAAAATCCCGCGCTGTCCAAAAATTCCGCGCGCCAACAGCCTGTCGGCCCGCAGGCGCATTGAAGGCGTACGCAGCGTCTTGACGGCGTACGCCTAGCGCGTGGCGTTGCGCGATGACGTCACCTCCGGCGTGCCGTTGCGTGATGACGTCACCGCCCGACGCCCAAATTCAGTCGGCCCGCCTCCTGCCCAGCTGATTGGTGAGAATGAGGTCAATTACGTCACGCGCGAACTTTGCGCGTACTTACCGCGAACTTAGTGCGAACTCCGCTTCCGTTTGGTCGCGCCAAATGCATGCAGTCGCATGCAAGTGGGATAGGCCCTTTATACTCCAAAGCTTATCCAACATGGACAAGACTCATGCCAGCAGTGAGCTGGAACACTTCTCCTCTTGCCAGGAGCTTCGACAGTACATTAGAAGGTCACCATGTCCCAGTCTAAGCTGCCTGCTCCATTGGGATCCACTCAACCATCCTAAACATTAATGTTCCTCATCACTGATACATTATTGGCTACAAAACCATTTCAGTACTCACCTAATCTACTCCCAAAATACCCGGGTTTGATTCCGACTACATGACCATGTGGGTTTTCTCCGAGATCCACGGTTTCCTCACAGACTTCAAAGATGTACAGGTTTGTAGGTTTAAGAAAGGACTGCAGATGTGGGAAAATTGAAGGTAGACAAAAGTGCTGGAGAAACTCAGCGGGTGCAGCAGCATCTATGGAGCGAAGGAAATAGGCAACGTTTCGGGCCCAAACCCTTACGGGTTTCGGCCCAAAACGTTGCCTATTTCCAGAAGGGTTTCGTCCCGAAACGTTGCCTATTTCCTAGATGTTGCTGCACCCGCTGAGTTTCTCCAGCACTTTTGTCCACCAGGTTTGTAGGTTAATAGGCTCAGTATAAATATAAAATTGTCCCTAGTGTGCATAGGATAGTGTTAAACTTCCGGGGTGGCAGGTCGGTGCGGACTCGGTTGGCCCAAGGGCTTGTTTCCGCACTGTATCTCTGAACAAAACTAAAACTGAACTGGAGAAAGCAGCAGCGATCAGGTCTGTGGCACCAGCTCTAGGATCTCCAGTTTCCTTCCACTCTCCAAAGATGTACAGGTTTGTAGGTTAACTGGCTTGGTGTGAATGTAAATTGTCCCTAGTGTGTGTAGGATAGTGTTAATGGGTGGGGATCACAGGTCAACAGCGACTGGAACTCTCTGCCACAGAAGGTAGTTGAGGCCACAGTTCATTGGCTATATTTAAGAGGGAGTTAGATGTGGCCCTTGTGGCTAAAGGGGATCAGGGGGTATGGAGAGAAGGCAGGTACGGGATACTGAGTTGGATGATCAACAATGATCATATTAGAAACATAGAAACATAGAAATTAGATGCAGGAGTAGGCCATTCGGCCCTTCGAGCCTGCACCGCCATTCAATATGATCATGGCTGATCATCCAACTCAGTATCCTGTACCTGCCTTCTCTCCATACCCTCTGATCCCCTTAGCCACAAGGGCCACATCTAACTCCCTCTTAAATATAGCCAATGAACTGGCCTCAACTACCCTCTGTGGCAGAGAGTTCCAGAGATTCACCACTCTCTGTGTGAAAAAAGTTCTTCTCATCTCGGTTTTAAAGGATTTCCCCCTTATCCTTAAGCTGTGACCCCTTGTCCTGGACTTCCCCAACATCGGGAGCAATCTTCCTGCATCTAGCCTGTCCAACCCCTTAAGAATTTTGTAAGTTTCTATAAGATCCCCTCTCAATCTCCTATTGAATGGCAGCGCAGGCTCGAAGGGCCGAATGGCCTACTCCTGCACCTATTTTCTATGTTTCTATGACTGTACAGAGTTTGTACGTTCTCCCCGTGACCTGCGTGGGTTTTCCCCAAGAGCTCCGGTTTCCTCCCCCACTCCAAAGACGTGCAGGTTTGTCGTTTAATTGGCTTTGGCAAAATTGTAAGTTGTCCCTCGTGTGTGTCAAATAGTGTTAATGTGCGGGGATCGCTAGTCGGCGTGGTGTCCGTGGGCTGAAGGGCCTGTTTCCGCACTGTATCTCTCAGCTAAATTAAACTACAAGGGGGGTGCCAGACCATCAGTTGCAGGGAAATTGGTGGTGGGCCTGTACTAGCCTTGCCAGTAACATATCCTGAATATGATTATTTTTTAATTGAATTTATCGGTATGGCCGTTCTTGACTCTGCAGGTATCTGTGTCTGCTGTGTCAGGATAATTGAGAAATCCTGAAACTACATACGATGATTAAAACACTGAGTCTCCTTCACTGGAGAGTCTGAAGAATGTCTTGAGGAGACTTAATTCTGGAACGTAACGTTTGTACATCATGATGAATAATGGAATGCATGTGAAATTTAAATAGATTGATGTCCCCGAAATCTTCTGAAGCAGTTGAACCTGCTTGACATTTAGTACTTTATTAATACAGCCACATCACTGAAATCGCTGTGGGCACCAAGTGAATTCTAAATTGAACTGAACTGTAGGGAAGCCCTCGAACTGGAATTGTCTTTTATAATGCAGTGTATGTCAGCAAAAAAAAAAAAATGTTCTAAAAATATCCATAATTATATATTTATGGGCTCTCGAGTGCTAAGCAATATCCTCTCCTCTTCTTCTGTGACAGTTTCTCTTGACTGAAGATGACTTGCTTCCACTCCAGTGTTGTGGGTTCTTGGTTCTGTTCAGAGATGCAACGTGGAAACAGGGCCTATCGAGTTCACACTGACCAATGATCATCCATGCACTAGTTCTATCCGACACACCAGAGGCAATTAACCTACAAACATGCACGACTTTTGGAGTGTGGGAGGAAAGTGGAGCACCCGGGGAAAACTCACACGATCACAAGGAGAGTGTACAAACTCCGTACACCCGTAGTCAGGATCGAACCCGGGTCTCTGGAGCTGTATTAGCCCTGTCCCACGGTACGAGTTCATTCCAAGAGCTCTCCTGGGTTTAAAAAAATAAATAAATCAAACTCGTGGTAAGCACGGAGAATGAACGTAGCGGGTACGTTGGAGCTCGGGGACATCTCTTAGCGACTCGTAACGCTAACGGCAGGTACTCGTGAAGACTCGCTAACGGCAGGTAAGCACGGGATGACTCGTGAAGATTTTTCAACATGGCGAGAAATGTCCACGAGAGCCCCGAGTACCGACGAGTGGCCATTACCGTAAATCTGAATGAATCTGGAATGAACTCGTACCGTGGGACAAGGCTTTAAGGCAACAACTCTACCACTGCACCACCATGATGCCCCTAGTTGTATAATTGTATGCTAGCTAATGAGGCAGAGGGGGTTAAAGGGTCTGATGGTGTCTAAGACAAGGGAAAGACCCACAACATCACCTATCCGTGTTCTATAGCGATGCTGCTTGACCGGCTGAGTTACTCCATCACTATGTATCCTTTTGTGTAAATCAGCATCAGCAGTTCCTTGTTTCCACACAATGTAGGGGGTTTTGGCCTGGGAAAGGAAGCTGATTAGTGTTCCAAAAATTCTATAAATTCTATAATGGGTCCTGTAAATTGGAATATATCAAATACAATCCCATTATTTAACATCAGAAGGGTAGATAATGGAAACTATTATTAAAGAAGTGATACCACTTAGCAAATAATAATAGGTTTGGGCAGAGTCAACATGTGTGGGTGGTTAAAGTGTCTGACAATCGTTATAAGTTGTAATAAGCAGAATAGATAAAACCAAACTAGTGCTTGCATCTTTGACCATGTAAGAGGTGTATGTAAGAAATTATTTTAAGGTGCATAGTATATTGTAGTTGATGTGCTGGCAAGGAATGAAAGATGTTTAAAGGACAGGAAATAGTCGGAATAAATGAATCTAGTTTTAGTTTAGTTTCGAGATACAGCGCGGAAACAGGCCCTTTAGCCCACCGAGTCGCCACCGACCAGCGATCCCCACACATTAACCCTACACACACTAGGGACAATTTGTATTTACACCAAGCTAAATAACCTACAAACCTGTACGCCTTTGGAATGTGGAAGGAAAGTGGCGATCCCGGAGAAAGCCCATGCAGGTCACTGGCAGAACATACAAACTCTGTACAGACAGCACCCATAGTCAGGATCGAACCCGGGTCTCTGGCACTGTAAGGCAGCAACTCTACCGCTGCGCCACCGTGATGTGACGCCCCTTTTTTTCCAAAAGACTTTGTCAGAATCCACACCTGGGTCAACAACCTCCCGACCTGAAAGTGACGAATGGGATTGGCAGCGATTGGTACTGAGGCAACAACTGCATCATGATATGTATGAGGCGATCGTGTGGAGTGTGGCTAAGATTACTGATGGTGTAAAACTAGGCGGATGCATAGGATGTGAGAGACTTCAGGTGGCATTGACAGGTTAAATGAATGAACATGTACGTAGCAGATGTGACGGTCATTAGCTTTGGCCTTTTTCTTTGAAAACTGGGAAAAAGGTGTCCCCCCAGGTTACGAATGCCCGGGGCCAGATTACATGCGTTGAGTACATTCCTTGTGGGAAGCTGAAGAGGAAATTGTGGAGGAGATGTCCTTGCAGAGAGATGTCAATAATATAAGTTCCAAAAGATTGGAGGATGGCTAATGTTGTACCATTTTTTAAGAATGGCAAGAAGGACAAGCCAGGAAAGTCCAGGCTGCTGAGCCTGACGCCACTGGTGGGAAAGGGGATTCTTGGGGACAGGACCCACCAGCATTTGGATAGTCATGGACTGAGTAGGAATAGTCAGCATAGCTTTATGCATGGGCATTTGTGTCTCATAAGTTTTATGAAGGGGCCAAGACAATTGATGAGGCCAGGGCTGTGCATATTGTCTATATGGACTGTATCAAGGAACGTCTGGAAGGCCACAGTGCATGGAACCCAAGTTGAGCCAGTACATTAATTTGAAATTGCCTTGGAGCAAAAGTCAAAAGATAATTGCGGAGGATTGTATTTGTTTTATTGGAGGCCAGTGGCCAGTGGAGTGGCATAGTAGGGTCAGTGCTGGGTACATTGTTGTTGGTTACATCTACGATAATGATTTGAATGACAAGGTTGTCAACATTGTTAGTATAGAAACACAGAAACATAGAAAATAGGTGCAGGAGTAGGCCATTCGGCCCTTCGAGCCTGCACCGCCATTCAATATGATCATGGCTGATCATCCACTCGGTATCCCGTACCTGCCTTCTCTCCATACCTTTGTATTGTATTGTATTGTATTGTATTCAAATTTATTGTCATTGTCTCAATTTGAGACAACAAAATGAATTTTCCTTACAGGCAGTATCATTAAAAAAATCACAAAGAAATTATAAAAATAAATAATAAATAAATAATAAAACATATTAAAAATAAAATTGAAATTGAATTAAAATTTAAAAAAAAGCACAAATACAGAAGTCCACGACACAACATAACATAAATGGCACCCAGGTGAGGACGGCACCATAGTCCAGCCAGCCTCCCCTCCGTGTTCATCCGTGGACGGGGCCTTCCAAGCACCCGCAGTCGCTGCCCCGGGTGGCCCGATGTTCAGGCCCTCACGCCGGGCTGGTGGAACGCCTCTGATCCCCTTAGCCACAAGGGCCACATCTAACTCCCTCTTAAATATAGCCAATGAACTGGCCTCGACTACCCTCTGTGGCAGAGAATTCCAGAGATTCACCACTATCTGTGTGAAAATTGTCCTGGTCGGGGGCTGTGCATAATGTCTATATGACTGTATCAAGGAACGTTCTTCTCATCTCGGTTTTAAAGGATTTCCCCCTTATCCTTAAGCTGTGACCCCCTGCCCTGGAATTCCCCAACATCGGGCGGAGCAATCTTCCTGCATCTAGCCTGTCCAACCCCTTAAGAATTTTGTAAGTTTCTATAAGGGTCCCCTCTGGGTCTCCTAAATTCTAGAGAGTATAAACCAAGTCTATCCATAATGATTTAAGCAGTCCTGACATCCCAGGAATCAGTCTGGTGAACCTTCTCTGCACTCCCTATATTTGCAGGTGGCATCAAAATAGGTGGTATGGTGGACAATGAGGAAGGATATCAAGGTTTCCAACAAGATCTCGATCAGTTGGGAAAGTGGAACAAAGAATGGTAAATGGAATGTAACTCTGAGATGAGGTAAAACTTTTTCACACAGGGAGTTGTGAATTTGTGGAATTCTCTGCCTCAGAAGGCAGTGGAGGCCAATTCACCGGATGCATTCAAAAGAGAGTTAGATCGAGCTCTTAGGGCTAGTGGAATCAAGGGGTATGGGGAGAAGGCAGGAACGGGGTACTGATTGTGGATGATCAGCCATGATCACATTGAATGGCGGTGCTGACTTGAAGGGCCGAATGGCCTACTCCTGCACCTATTGTCTATGTATCTATGTATCTAAATATGAGGTGTTCATAAGCCCATAAGGAATAGGAACAAAATTAGGCCATTTGCTCCATCAAGTCTACTCTGCCATTCAACATGGCTGATCCATCTCTCCCTCCAAACCCTATTCTCCTGCCTACTCCTCATAACCTCTGGCACCTGTTGTACTTTGGTAGGTCAAAACAGGGCAGGATTTGTACAGTAAATGTGGAGCCACGGTGGGTGTAGCAGAACAAAAATCGGGTGCATGGTTGCCTAAAAGTGGCAAGTCATGTGGACAGTGTGGTGTCGAAGGCCTTTGGCATGCTTGCCTTCATTAGGATCATTATTGAATACAAAAGTTGGGGCAACATGATGCCACTGTCTCTGTGCTGTATATGACCAAATGAATACGAAAGGTTTGGAAGGTTTAGAGGGCTATAGGCCAAATGCAGGCAAGTTGGGCTAACCCAATATGCCAACTTGGTCAGCATGAACAAAGTGAATTGAAGGGCCTGTTTCTGTGCTGTACAGCCCTATGAATCTATAGAAACATAGAAAATAGGCCCTTTGAGCCTGCATCAGGGGGTATGGAGAGAAGGCAAGTACGGGATACTGAGTTGGATGATCAGCCATGATCATATTAGAAACATAGAAATATAGAAATTAGGTGCAGGAGTAGGCTATTCGGCCCTTCGAGCCTGCACCGCCATTCAATATGATCATGGCAGATCATCCAACTCAGTATCCTGTACCTGCCTTCTCTCCATACCCCCTGATCCCTTTAGCCACAAGGACCACATCTAACTCCCTCTTAAATATAGCCAATTAACTGGCCTCAACTACATTCTGTGGCAGAGAATTCCACAGATTCACCACTCTCTGTGTAAAAAATGTTTTTCTCATCTCAGTCCTAAAAGATTTCCCCTTTATCCTTAAACTGTGACCCCTTGTTCTGGACTTCCCCAACATCGGGAACAATCTTCCTGCATCTACCTTGTCCAACACCTTAAGAATTTTGTAAGTTTCTATAAGATCCCCCCACAATCTTCTAAATTCTAGCGAGTACAAGCCGAGTCTATCCAGTCTTTCTTCATATGAAAGTCCTGACATCCCAGGAATCAGTCTGGTGAACCTTCTCTGTACTCCCTCTATGGCAAGAATGTCCTTCCTCAGATTAGGAGACCGAAACTGTACGCAATACTCCAGGTGCGGTCTCACCAAGACCCTGTACAACTGCAGTAGAACCTCCCTGCTCCTATACTCAAATCATTTTGCTATGAATGCTAACATACCATTCACTGTGATGTGGTCTATGACATTGCATAGGCCACATTCAGGTCTGAATGAAGTACTGGTGCTTTTCCCACAGTCTTAATGTGTCTCCAGTATCTAACTACCACGTGTCTATTGTCTATGATGGCATCTGTCACTGCTGCCCACCTGAAAGAAGATAGATTGCTTGCATTTGAAATGAAAGACTAGATTTGATAATCAAAGGACACCTGTAGGTTGCAAATGTTTTGAAAAGAACACAACATGATTCAGTTTCTCGTATTATTTAATTCAGAGACCATATATATAAATATTTCAGTCAATCTATGGGAGAATATAGACTGAGTGAGTCCTGTTGCCAAGCAATAGTTGTTCAAAAAATATTTCCAACTAGCATTATAGTTACAATATAAGATAATGTGAGATCTTGCTGCATTGAATATATGACCACAGATACAAACATATGAATTAGAAGCAGAAGTGTATTATTCAGTCTCTAAATATAGCTCTCCCATTCAAAAATATTTCTCTCTCTCCCCCTCTCTCCCCCATTCTCACCGGCGGCTATTCTCCTCTCATCTCCCCAAACCTTGGTCACCTTCCCCCCCTCCCCCCCTCCCCCCCCACCATCTCTCCCCTCCCTCCCATCACCATCTCTCCCCCTCCCTCGTTTTTTGAGGAAGATATTTTCAAAGACAGGATTTTGTGACAGAAAAAAATGCCTCAACTGTGCCTTAAATGGGAAATCAGTTGCTGTTAAATAGCAACACTTTGTTCCAGTTTCTCCCAACAGGGAACACACCCTCTCCACAGCCAAGACTTCAGCTTCTTCTATCCGTTTCTCTTTCAAGCACTGTACGGTACACGGTTTTCTCGATGTGGTCCCGCCAAAGCCCTGTAATAACTGAAGTCTAACCTTACTATTCAGGCATTCATTTTCCTTTGCGGGAAATTGTTAACATTCAAAGACACAACATGCTGGAGTAACTCAGCAGATCAGGACATGAATAGATGATGTACTGGGTCCGAACCCTTCTTCAGACGGATGTTAACTTCCCTTGCTGTACCGACATCCAAGTCTTTTGTGAAATGTGCACTAAAGCATACAGATCACTCTACATCTCGGAGCTGCGGGCTTTCACCATTTAGGTCGTAGACACAGGCATTTAGATGTTTTTTTTTTCATTTCCTGCAAACTGGCCAGTCTCACATTGTTCCACCTTATACCCTGTTGCCTCTATTCTCCACATTCACTGAACTTAATTCACATTTACGTTCATTCCCTTCACATTTTCTGTAACCATCTACGTTTTCAGTCCCTTCATCCATTGATTTGCATTGTCAAACAAATAAGTTGAGTGCCCGGCATTAAGGTCATAAGGCCATAAGTGATAGGAACAGAATTAAGCAATTCGGCCCATCAAGTCTAATCTGCCATTCATTGGTCCTAACCCCCATTCTCCTGCCTTCTTCCCATAACCCATGACACCTTAACTATAACCATATAACCCTATAACAACTACAGCACGGAAACAGGCCATCTCGGCCCTACAAGTCTGTGCCGAACAACTTTTTTTCCTTAGTCCCACCTGCCTGCACTCATACCATAACCCTCCATTCCCTTCTCATCCACATGCCTATCCAATTTATTTTTAAATGATACCAATGAACCTGCCTCCACCACTTCCACTGGGAGCTCATTCCACACCGCTACCACTCTCTGAGTAAAGAAGTTCCCACTCATATTACCCCTAAACTTCTGTCCCTTAATTCTGAAGTCATGTCCTCTTGTTTGAATCTTCCCTATTCTCAAAGGGAAAAGCTTGTCCACATCAACTCTGCCTATCCCTCTCATCATTTTAAAGACCTCTATCAAGTCCCCCCTTAACCTTCTGCGCTCCAGAGAATAAAGACCTAACTTATTCAACCTTTCTCTGTAACTAATCATTGATTTTGTGATATGGTTATATGGTGTTACATCTTGCCAGCTAGAAAATGACCCATTTACTCCATCTCTTCAATCATGCACGTTCTTTTATTTCATATGTCATGAGCTTTTATTTTTTCGGGTGGAATCTTCTCACATTACCATTAGATTCCTCCTGCCCTCAAATGACGACAGGGCTACCTCCTGCTCCTGTGCTGAGCTCTTGGTGACAGTAACTTTACCACTAACTAGTGGGAGAGTCTAGGACAAGAGGCCGTGGCCTCAGAACAAAAGCCCGTACCTTTAGAAAGAGATGAGGAGGAATTTCTTTAGTCAGAGGGTGGTGAATCTGTGGAATTCATTGCCACAGAAGGTTGTGGCGACGATGGATTGACATTCAGCCATTGAGGGTGAACAGAAGTTCTCCAGGGTGGTGTGAGGAAAATTACAAAGCAGCTACCTGCGTTCCCTTCAGGAGATGGGAGAGCTACTGAGAAAGAGACTGGACACAGTTTCATACCCAAGTCATTGGGTATTTTTAAGGTGTAGATTGGCAGATTCTTGATTAATAAGAGTGTCGGAGGTTATGGGGAGAAGGCAGGAGAATGGAGTTGAGAGGGAAATATAGATCAGCCATGATTGAATGGCAGTAGACTTGATGGGCTAAATAGCCTAATTCTGCTCCTGTAACCTATGAATTTAACTTCCACCCTATCTTCACTTAAGTCACTTAAATCACTTAAAGTAAGGCCTCCCAGATCCTTTTCTAATGCCTTCTGTATATGCAGGTATCCTATTACCAGGTTGGCACAGTGGCGCAATGGTAGAGTTGCTGCCTTATGCCCCTGTCCCACTTAGGAAACCGGAACGTAAACTTCTGGAGACTTTCCGCCCCACCCAAGGTTTCCGTGAGGTTCCCAGAGGTTTTTGTCAGTCTCCCTAATGGTCGAAAGTGGTTTCCAGTTCTTCGATGTTCCGGCGATTATTTCAAAAAATTCAAAACCGGCCGCGACTAAAAATAGGTTGCCGTTTTAAAAATCGGTAATTTTTAGTTGAAGCCGGTGGCGATGTTAGTTGAAGGTGGTTGCCGGAGGTTGCAGGTAGTGGAAGGTAAGACCTCCGGGAACCGCACGGAAACCTTGGGTGGGGCGCAAAGTCTCCAGAGGTTTCCGTTCAAGTTTCCTAAGTGGGACAGGGGCATTACAGAACCAGAGACCTGGGTTCAATCCTGATTGCGGTCCTTGCCTGTATGGAGTTTGTACCTTCTCCCCATGACTGCATAGGTTTTCACCCGGAACTCCAGTTTCCTCCCACATCCCAAAGATGTACAGGTTTGCAGGTTAATTGGCTTGGTATCATTGTAAATTGTCCCTTGCGTGCGTAGGGTGACGCAGACAAGGGCCTGTTTCTGCGTTATATCTCTAAACTAAACTAAACTCCAGTTCCCCTTTATCTGCAGCATGTGTAACTTTTAAAATCTACCCATCAGTCAGTGTAGCCTGAGTTATGCTCAAACTAGAAAGTTAATTGCTGTCATTGGTGTGTGACAAACTATGAAATTTCTAATCTGCAAAGTGCATCTCAGATAAAGTGATGCCTGGGAATTTTCTTCACAGATGTGCGTGCGTTTTAGTATAAAATCAATGTGTCGGCAATTTTGTGGATGGCTCCTGGAACAGTGCTTATTTTCCTGCAGAATTTGTCACCTTCTGATGACTGACTTGTAACTTCCTGACACAAAATAGAACTCACTTATTGTGCTTGGGTGTCGTAAGCCTTCCTTTGACATGGAAGGAGCAGCATTACTCACTGGAGGTCTCATGACACATGCTGCCGTTGGGCCAAAGGTAACGAGAGCAGCGTAAAGACAAGCTGTACGATGGCACAGCGGCAGTGTTGGTGCCCTACGTTCTCCCCGTGACCTGCG